>NC_139677.1:60243443-60843443 GCF_964106915.1 Podarcis gaigeae
AGGCAAGTGGAGTTAGGATTGCAACTTAAAACACTGAACCAAAAACTCAACAAAAGGAAGAAATAAAAATATACATCAAGCTTGGAAGACTGCCCTGTAATGAAAACTGATATCACTGGATACTGGCATAATCATTCATTTCTAAGTGGATAAACCAACTAACCACAATATATTTTGAATAGAATAGATGGTCTAGGCTCTAAGATGAATGATTTTTCAGTACGCCACTTGAAACCAAAGTAGCTTTGTTTTTCCTCTCATTAATCTAGAATAAATAATGGCTATAATAATATTGTGCCTCTTCTGGTCTTAATCTCTGCCAGTTTCTTTATGCAGCATGCATCAGAATGTGTACAAGTAAATTTCACACACATACTTAATGATATATAGTAATACTTTGCAAAATGTGCAAAGTGAAATTACTTTCGCTAAAAGGGTAATGGTCATTGCTCAATATCCATGCTGCCTACCTGTTTATTATTCAATTAACCTGCAGCACTATGTGTGGAACTCCATTGAAGCTTTCTTAGTCAGCACTACTTTACTAGGGATTTATTTTATTTTTTTACAAATCACAGATACTATCTCATGCATTCTTACTAGGGAGTAAAGCTCACCAAAGGAGCAGGACTTAGTTCTAAAGAAACATGCCTAGGAGTGCTGTGTAGTCTAGTAACACCATACATTGGTGTCAAAATATTTCATTAACAATAAATCCTACGGTTGCTTACTTCAGAATAAGCTCCCATTGAGCAGTGGAACTTATTTCTAAGTCAGCATCAGATTGTGTAAGATCAGGCAACACTTCTACCGCCATAGGCACGCACAGTCACATAAAAAGTAAATTCCATCTTACTGAAAATAATGGTTAGGAACACAGTTTTGATTTTAGCTCATTCATGTGCATAAAGATGTAAGGTCATGATATTGTTCTCCCCATAAAACCCCGAAGCTTTCAATTTAGAACAGCAGATGGTTCTAAAAGCTAGAGCTGGATGTTATACGAGTTCTTCATACATAATAGCACCACCAGTGCTTCTTCCGGAGGCTTCCCTGTTCCCATTGCTGCTGGGGGGGAATAGGGATGGGAGCGATGGAACAGAGCTCGTGCACTCTCGTGCCTACTCCCTGCTTGCATGATAATGAATATCTGAACAGTCTGTGTTATTGTCAAAGATAGGAAGCAATTGTCCTTCCTCATATAGTATGATCCGAGATGTGTCAACTCAAAGGGAGGCCTCATAGTTTTCAATGGCATTTACTGCCTGGTAAGTGGATATAGGATTGCAACCCTACTCTTCATTAGTCCTAGTAAAATTATATTGGAGTTAATAAGACTACTCAGGAGTGAATGAAATTTGAAGATAAAGGCATCAGAAGATGAATCATGTTTGCCTATGTCTGATGAAATAGCTTTTAAATGAAGGGCTCCTTTTAATCATTTCCACATCAACTTCAAATATATTTTCTCAAGTCAATGGTGTGGGAAAGATATGTGCTTTTCTTTTTCTTTTTGGGTAACTGATGGCTTAGAATTGCCCATGTCCTATTTGAAAGCTACAAAGTCGACCAATAATAGGATTGTCATTTGTTTCAGATGTTTAGAGGTTTCATTTGTCTACAGTGGTACCTCGAGTTAAGAACTTAATTCGTTCTGGAGGTCCATTCTTAAACTGAAACTGTTCTTAACCTGAGACACCACTTTAGCTAATGGGGCCTCCCATTGCTCCTGCCACGCAATTTCTGTTCTCATCCTGAAACAAAGTTCTTAACCCGATGTAATGGTTGTGAGGGGTTACTTGTGTGTAAATTGCCTTCAGTTTAGTTAGTTTGCTTGCCCAACCATGCTTAGGGTCAGAGCTCGCCCTCCGTGACCTGTTAGTCACTTGCAGAATCCGTCAGTGGGCGTTTCTTGAACCTCTTCCAGCATAAAAGCTGTTTGACCCCGAGTCTCCTCCTATGTTCCCTGCGCGGAATGCGTCTGCGCAAGTAAGGGGAAGGCAGGGGCATGCCAGCGCTCTCTCCACTAGTTTCAGGTGAAGAGTCTTGGAGCCCTGTCACCAATTCCTCCATCTCCCTCCCATCTCTTCTCTATTGGTGTTACGCTGAATTCCTTCCCCCATGCTGGTCCCCTCTCCTGCGTCGCTCTGGAGCCCTGCCTCCGCTTCTCGCTCTGATGTCAGTTCCCTGACACCCGAGGTACTATTTCTGGGTTAACGGAGTCTGTAACCTGAAGCATCTGTAACCCAAGGTACCACTGTATTTGTTTAGGAGCTGCAGGTACTCCAGAGACTGAGGAACAGCAGCGCTATTTTTCAGTGTCAGACAAGATCCAGTAATTATAGGCCATCAATACCCAATAGTTTGATAGCCCAACTCATTCTCCCAGTGCAAGAAAAGGATCCACCTCATTGTGATACATAAAGGTGCTAGTTACAGTGATCAGGGGAAGAATTCAGCCTTATAGGAAAAATGAAACTATTTTGTTTACTACCTGTATGGGTTAAAAGGACTTGAAAATCTGGCTATATTTTAGATTACTTTAGCCCACTTCCTAGAACACAGATATTTTTTACAAGATCCCCTGTGACTTGTAAGGTAGTTTGAAACATTTTAAATTGTAATGTTCTAGCAATAATTTCCATGTGTACTCTTTATGCTGCCACTGTTCCAGCAGTACCATGGGATGGCTAATCTATGGCATTTATGTTGAATTTCTTTTAACAATACATTGTGTGTTTTTTAAAACAAATGAAATGTCTAGTTTATTAAAACTCACAAATCACACATTCAGTTCATATACATACAAAGTTTTCCAGCTTTGGCTTATAGATGCTACTCAGAGAACTGTGGTTTGTTTACTGTATGGTTTGAGAACAAGCCAGATTCTGAAACCATTGTTTGAAGCCGGCTTATTCTCATTAACCATAGTGCAAGCAAACCATGGCTCTCTAAGATTAGACATAATGGGGAGCCATGGTTAATTTGTATTCAAATAAGATGCTTTCAACGATACTTTCCTGTGGTGTACAAAGGATACTTTCCTGTGGTGTACAAAGACCTGAGGCTCATGCAGGACTGATCATGTCTCAGGAAAATATGGTTTCCTATTATTTCTGAATTGAATCACCCTGGTAAGAGACTATCCTCATGAAGTCTGCTCATGATAAGACCCTAGATTTCATAATGATAAAACATAGAAACCTATTATTTCCATTTGCATATTTGATTCTTCAGGTATCACACAAAACTCTCCAGCTTACTTTTCTTTGCAGACTATGTACATGATCTAAAATGTGCAGCTATTTTTGCAGCCCTGTTACAAAGGTCAGCTTTCCAATTACTCTTAACTTGCATGAGAAACTTTATAAGAACTTTACCCTCTACAGATTTCTTGACAAGCAACCTGATCCCTCCAAGTGCTTGTATTTGCAGACGTCTAAGTGAGCTGAAATTGTGACCTTTCCCCAACAATCATTCTTGTCACTCTGTTTCATTCAGTGCATTAACCAGATAAAATACATTAACCATTTAAAATATAACATATACATTTTACACTCACTGTACATATACTCCCATACATATCTATTCATAAATAAGTCCTAATGAGTTCAGTACTCCCAGATACAGATTGTAGTTCTTACTTCTGAGTAGATATTTGTTGTATTGCATTAAAGGTTAAGGGACCCCTGACCATTAGGTCCAGTCGCAGACGACTCTGGGGTTGCAGCGCTCATCTCACTTTATTGGCCGAGGGAGCCAGCGTACAGCTTCCGGGTCATGTGGCCAGCATGACAAAGCCGCTTCTGGCGAACCAGAGCAGCGCACGGAAATGCCGTTTACCTTCCCGCCGGGAAGTATTTATCTACTTGCATTTGACGTGCTTTTGAACTGCTAGGTTGGCAGGAGCAGGGACCGAGCAACGGTAGCTCACCCTGTCACAGGGATTCGAACCGCTGATCGTTTGATCGGCAAGTCCTAGGCTCTGTGGTTTAACCCACAGCGCCACCCGCGTCCCTTGTATTGCATTAGTAGTGAGTTATTGATTTTAGTGAAAAAGAAATCTTTGATCATATGATGACATCCAGTGAACATCTTTAATACATTTGGGTTATTTGTTTAAATGAGAATACAGCACATGAAAAGTTAGGAGAATTTTGACAAGTATTTAATCCTATAAAGGATTCTTTAATTAGCATTCTGTGTTACAATATCTTATATAGTGGGTGTGTTGCTTTGTTGTTGTTGTTTACTCGTGTCCGACTCTTTGTGACTCCATGGACCAGAGCAAACCAGGCACTTCTGTCTTCCACTGCCTCCCACAGTTTGGTCAAACTCATGCTGCTAGCTTCGAGAACACTGTCCAACCATCTCACCCTCTGTCGTCCCCTTCTCCTTGTGCCCTCAATCTTTCCCAACATCAATGATAAGATCTCCTGCCAACTTTTTCAAATTTTAAGAATAGATCCCACAAAGGGATTTGATTGAGACCATAATATTGAGGGAATGGATCATTCCCAGGCTAGAAGCCCCCCTATGCTGCTATTATCTCATTAAACACAATATTTCCCTTGCTCAATTCTTTACTCAAATTGACCTGCTCTAACATTTTTTGTTTAAGTACTACATCAAGGTATTAATCCTTTTAAAAGGAACAAAATTGATATCAGGGTATACAAGAATTCCTAGGTCCTGTCAAAGGCAGCCAGCCAATTAGGACCAAACAATGATGGCTTTCAGTATGGGTATTTCTCGAATAATCCTCTATTCTCTAAAAATATTTTGAATGTCTTCTACCCTACAGCTCCTGTTGGGTGCAAAATTCTGCCAGCACATAATTCCAGTGCTTAAAAGCTTCTACTGGCTGCCCATATGCTGCTGGTCCAAGGTCAAGGTTCTTGTATTAATTGACAAGGTTTTTACCAACTTGAGTCTAGGATATCACAAGGACCACCTGATATATTACATCCCTGCCTGACAACTGAGGTCTTTGTGGAAGTCACTGCTCGTAATCACCCTGGCTCAAACAAAAGGCTCATAACCACTAGGATCTGCATGTTCAGCATTGCAAGCCCAATTCTGTAGAACTTCTGGATGAGATCAGACAGGCTGAACTTCAGGCACTTGATTTCAACAGGCATTTTAAGAAAGTTTTTACAGTTAATGTTCAACTAATTCTATCTCTGTTGCTTTTCTTGTACACTTTTTATGGACTACAGTATTAAGCAGCATATAAATTGTTGAAATAATCTGAAGAAGTGTGCATGCACACAAAAGCTTATACCCAGAACAAACTTAGTTGGTCTCTACGGTGCTACTGGACATTTTTTAAATTATTATTATTTCGACTGCATCAGACCAACACGGCTACCTACCTGAATTCAAAAAGATAAGTTATGGTATTGTGCTTTGGTTACATTTTCATATGGACAGCAATCAGAGGTGCCATGAGAAAAGGATTCAGGTGCTTCCAAAGGTTTAAGGCACTCCCAAAATGCCTTCCATGACCTTCAGGGTCCCAAGGAGAGAGGCAGCCTTTTACAAGCACAGACTGTGCATTCACAAAAGCACAACCCTTTTTAGGTCAGACTTCAGGATGCCCATGCAATGGAATTTACTGTAAACAAACAAAATGAGGACCACATACTTTAGACCAACGGTATAACCATGCCTAGTGAGTTTTTTGACTCACTGAAAAGGAAACTCCTTTTGAAATAGAAAGCACTTTCAAAGAGTTTGCATGTGATATGGCACAGAGCCTAAACAAGAAGACTGGATAGTGGTGGAAACTGGGTTTTTAGGGACTAAGAACAAGGAAGAGTTCTCACCTTCCCTGTCGATTGTGCCTGTTTTCACTGGGAGGTCTCCTTTGCAAAACAGCAGATTTAACCCAATGGTTTAATTTAATCCAATCATCAGTTCATTGAAAAAGAAGGTTGTTACCCTATTTTTGGAAGTCTAACTGGGCAAAAGAGAGAACCTTTGATGCTTTAAAATTTTTATTTTTATTTTATTTTTTAAAAAATCTTAGTACCAGATGGAAACAGTTTAAAACAAAAGAACAAAATCTGGTAGGATATTCTTGAATTTTGTTAATTTTAACAGAAGATCACTGTTGCTTTAGTCAACTTTCCAGAAGACTGATTTAAATTACAGGAAGAAAAGGAAGAAAGTAGGGTGGGTGGGGAGAACAAAGTCATGCACTAACTTAATCCATATGAAGTGCAGAACTTGTAGTGACATGAGAATTTTACAATCCTCAGTAGTTGCTGAACCGTTATATCATTTTGCAATTATTAATATATGTCTGTGGATTCAATACACACATACAGAAAAAGCAGAGAAAAGCAGTGTTACTTCTTCAGGTCTTTTAAAATGTTAGGCAAATAACATTGGCCATCCTAATTCTAAGCATCTTTGGTATCTTGAAATTTTCACACATCTCACCAAAATGGTGAGATGTACCGGTACATGCCTGTACAAAAAGTCAGTTATCCCATGAGCCCATGTATCTTTCAAAATAGGAGGACAAAATGCCAATCACAAACATATATATTGGAAATTCAACAGCAAAGATGTAATGCATTACCACATGATAGCAAAATGGGATAAATCCTTCCCGCTCTAGAAGGTTTTGAAATAACAGTGTCTGAGTCAAATTAATATAGAAACATCCAACCAAATCCCATCCTAGGCTAGCCGTATTATGAAACAGTTTGGCAGTTACATTTTTTTGTTTATTTTGTTTGTTATGTTTAAATCCTGTGCTTCCTATGAAGAGCTCAAAGCAGCTTACTTAGAATTCCCATCTAGTCCCTTCTCAGGGTCAGACCACCTTAGCTTCAACAGCTGAACTAAGTTTGTGCCTTCACATCATTCTCTCTGGACAGTAATTTTAAGGAATTTTGGAAGGGTTGATTCTCAGACCCATTGAACCTCATACATCTCATTTATATTGTAATAATATAACACCAAGAAGATAATCTTCTGGGCCGGAAAGCCAAATCATCTCTCTTAGTTTGCATTGTTTTCAGTTTTTAAAATTCAGATAATTTTGAAAGGAAGTCCTGTTTAATCTATTTTTGCACACAAAAGATAACAAGACACTTTGGTTTGCATTTCTTACAACTGGCCTGGTCAACATGTTTCCAAACAGGCTTAGAACTAGGAGATCCCATTTAATTTAGAACTGGAGATCTCATTCCAAATGAACAATGTTCAGATGTAGGTAGACTTTGGCTCAGGCCTGAAACTTTTGACAGGGTAGTGCCAAGGATTATGGCATTTCCAAGACACCAATCTGCCAAGTTGCCCCTCCTAGGTGGCTGCTGGAAGTCCATCTGCCCCACGCTTGGCTTCTAGACAGAGATTTCCACCAGTTAGCTTTTATGTGTTGTTGACAGACAGCAGGCCCCTGATTGGCCTGCTTGCATTGGGTATTTGAGCAGGCAGTTCCTGCTCTACAGGCCAGCCTGCCAGGGAGATTCATAATGGCCAGCCAAGTGCTGCCAGGGAGGAGGGACCACCACTACAACTCACCCAGGAAAGCTGCCATTGCTGCATCTACAGCCATGCTGCCCACTGCAGCCAGGGTGGAAGGCAGGAGCAGTGGAACAAAACCCTCCCCTGTGCTCCATCTGCTTGGAGTTGTTGTAGTAATAGGACCTAGAATCTGATGCCTTCAAATGAGCAGCAGTACTGTCTCGGCCCCATCCCAGCCAAGAAGAGACTGAGAGTAATGAACAAAAACAAAAATGTTGGAAGCACGTATGCGAAGATGGGAAAATTACGTGTGAACTATGTAAGAACTGGGCAGTCATTTCTGAAGATCAAAGGTATTTTTTCCATGTAAAATGAATGCTGAAATGTGCAACCAAAACTTAGTTACTTTAGCTCAACCAGGATTTAGAGCAGGCTATGTTTTTGTAATATGGAATATGAAGAGGAAATATCACTCACTCAGAATATTTAGAAGAAGATGGGTTCTGGGTGGCCAGTGGCCACCATATCTGCTAACCTTCCACAACAAATCTCGAAACTCATATGCTCCTATTTTGACTGAAAAGATCAGGCTTTGATGAACTTTTAAAGCAGCTGAGATCCAAGATTAATTACATAAGTTTATTGTCGTTCCCAAATGGAAAAGTAGGAGCATTCAGGAAAGTTTGCCCATGGAATGCATTTATAATCCCACTTCATTTGAATTCATTGTTCAAGAATGAATTCATTTGGGATTCTGGTATGGAACAATGCCTTGGGCCTTCTTTTTCAGTAAATGGAAGAAATACAAGACATTGTGGTGAACAAGAGGTTGTGTTTGATACATAGCCTAGAGGAGAGAAGTATTTTGAAAGTAAACACCAACAGAAGCAGAAACTTCATATACTTTGCTGTCAATATAACTGACTAGATTTAGAATAGAGAGACTAAAAAGAAGCAGCATTAAAAAGAACATATTGTGAATCTCAAAAGGACCCACCTACATTAGGAATGCAAAAATAGTAGTACTATATGAAGCCAGTACTAACGAGTTCAGCCAAATGTTCATCTTATTGGTTCCCCCACAGCCAAAACATCCGGAGAAACTGTTCAACTATTTTTAATAGGTAATAAATCTAATAAAGAAAATAATAAATAGTCACAATAACAATGGGTTTATGAAAACATACCCCTTCTTTAAATTAACCTATATAATTTAGATTGCAGTGACCCACAAAAGTAAGAATAAAAACACAGGATGCCACTCCCAAAACATACTTAGTTTTTTTGTAAAATTATGCAGATGACTTAAACAAGTGAGCAAGCAACACAAAACTACAAAACAGATTATTAACAGAGGAGAGAATCATGCCAGAAAGTTCTCAAATTCAAGATGATGATCCTCTATATCATGGCTGGTGAGGGGTGTGGCTAGGGAGGATGTGTGTCCTGGAGAGAGACTTGATTGTTGGAAAGAGAGGCCTGCCCTTGACCCCCAGGCCTGAGGTTCCCCATCCCAGCTCTATATTAAGCTCTGAACTACTGCTGGACAACGTCCAGTTTCTGATCCTTGCTTTACGCATCTGTTGATTTGAGCCAGAAGAAATCCAACCCTCCCTCAGACAAATCACAAATTTCCCAATTAGACTCTTCCTTGCATCAACTCTCCATGCTGATGTCCTTTGGCTTCTTCCAGTTAGAATTTTCAAGCTTGCCATTCACATTTCACCTTGATTTACATATCCAAGAGACTTTACTGGGACTAGGATGAATTTCTCGGCTGTCTTATTCTCAATGCCACCCTCCTGTTTTCATACCAGCTGCTTATAAATGTGACAGGCATTTGCATATCACCATTATTTCTGCTAATTGTCTGATTGCATGTTTCAAATTATCCTTGCTCCAGCCTCCAACTGGGTGATGCATAATGACATTTATTTTGCATTTTATGGAGCATTTTATGAATAAATATTTCAAACTGGGATGCAATTTATAGCTCTGACAAGAGGTCATGAACTCAGAATATTGGTTGGGTGCTTTACAACACTGTCCTATGGATCCCCCCTTTTTTTGGATGGGGGGTGTTTTTATGATAAACACATTTCTGCCATTAAAAATAAAACAAAAGCAGATTTACAGTGGCATGAAGTTTTATTGAAAAAATGTGGGAACAACAGGTTTTACAACGTGCTTGGTTTGTGGGATAGCACATTCCTGACAGTTATTACAACCTAGCAAAACATTCCATAGCCATAGAGCAGGGTTGTTGCTGTTTTACAATAATGGTTTGGAGCACACTTTGCCATGGCTCCAGTTGCACTCTTTCACCAGTGAGTGCTAGAGGTTGCGTCCGTTCTCTTTTTACATATTCACCTCCCAGAAATTCAATGAATGCCAAAGTAGCTGCAGAAGATCTCAATAAAAAGACCAGCACTGTTTCAGCAGCTGGTCTGCTAGGCAAGCCAAACACAGAGTCATCAAGCTGTGCTGAGCCATCAGAGCCCTGCCCTATAATGCAGGGTTTGAACAGACCACTGGCAGCTTTTGTGGTGCGGTGGATCTTTCTTTCTTTTCGTGTAAACTGCTTAAATTTTTTGTTTTTAAGGGGTCTAAGCTGAACCTAATTCAATCTTGCAAAAGACAAGTGAAATTAAACCGTTTGCAAAATCGAGTTTGATATGGTTTTAGAAGTTTAAGTTGAAATGTAGCTGATGGTCAAGACTGGATCTTAGGCAGAAATGAGTCAGGAACTAGGAGCCAGGGAGTTATTGCTGGGTGATGAAGTTCAGGAGTCCAAACCAAGGAAGAACTGGCAAGGAAGAACTTGTTGTCTTTCATAGCCCTTCCTCTTCAGAGGAATATTGCATTGCCACAAAGATCTCTAAAGGGCAGCTCTAATACTTAGCTCCACAATCTAGCTTCACACAGAATCGAAGGTTCCCTTTTCTACTTCCAGAAACTCCTGATATTTTTTGAGGCCTGAGTTAGCATAGAAAGGTGGGAATCGCTGTCCAACCGGCTAGCTAACCTTTTGAGCTGTTGCGTGTGTAGGTCCAGGCCACCCCTCAAATAATTTCACACACCACACGTAAATTTAGTTTTGGTTTTGGGGCACTATTTTGGCCACAACTTTATTAAAATACAAAATCAGTGAGTGGTTGTTTAGACATTGGTTATGACTATCTGTCCCCCCGCCTGGGATAGAACTGACATACCGAGGTCCGATCGGAAGCCAGTAGAAGGGAAAGTCAAAGTCGGGGATCATTTGAGCTAAGCATCGGACCCACGCCGCTCACCCCAGCAGCTCCCCAAGGCTCGCCGGCCCTGGTCCCATGACAGGGATTGGACGAAATCATGGCAAGCCCCAGGATTCGTTTAACAGAATTGCCTTCAGCGCAATAGGAGGGGCAGGCACAGCCTATCCTGACCCCACCACCACCAGCTTTTTATAACCAATGCCTAACCGCAACCTTACAAGTTGTGACGAATTGCTAAGTAGTAGGCAAAAACCAAATGGCACAGCCAATCAGCCAAATGGCAAAATTCCTACTAGGCCCCTGCACCAAGGCAGGCAACCCCATGACAGGCAAAGCAAGGTCAACCAGAAAAGAGGGCAGGCGGGCGGGTGATCCGATGCACTCTGCAAAAGAGAAAGAAAAACCAGTGCCCCAATATTTAAAGACTATAGTCCCATCCACCCAATTTGCAACATACAATTTGCCCCAGCAACCTGGTTATCCAATCAAAGCACCAGGCAACAATCATTAACCTGCCTGGCAACATAGGGCTGGCCCGGTGGCCCACACCGCAACACGCGCTCTCATTTAATTGGAGAACGCGCTTTGTTGATTATATGAACAACATGCACAGAGTATCTGTGTGTGTGGACAGGACTGCATTAGCAAAGTTCCACTCACACAACAGGACTTCTGGTTCCACTTCTGCCAGCCACATCCCCCAAATCTGTTCCAGAGGATCTCCCAACCACCTGGAGCTTATTTTAAGGGGGCATGGAGGAGGGGGATAGAGGGGACAGAAGAGGAAGCTCTTTTGCATGCACAGAAGTCTCTCCCACCAGTGGAGCTATAGCATTGGATACAGCCCAGAGTTTCTTATCCAACATGGGATATGCACTCAGAAGCCTACTACATAGATGCTCCTAGGTCGATGGGGCAATCAATAGTCTTTTGAAAGTAAGAGAAGCCCTGAGAGGATAGGATCCACCCATTGCAGCATCCCATTTCTCTAAGGGGCCCAACAGATTCCTCCGCCTTGAAGGCATATTAAGATAATATAATAATTTTTTTACTTTACAACATGGTAAGATGAGCAGCCAATGGCAAAGTCAGATATGACAACAGAATCCCGCTGGCTGACCCTATGGAACAGAAATCTGCAGGCAAAGAAATCTCTGTAGGAAAGACCACAAAGTGATTTAACAGGGAGTTGCTAACAGATCTCTCAGCAGCCTCTTTAGGTTTCCAAACTGGTCTCAGCTGTGCACCATTCCAAGTGCTACGGATGCCCATGGGTGAACGAATCCTGGAAAACCCATTCAATAAATTACTTTAAATTAGTCAGTGATTTTTGCTAATGATGGCTTACAGTCCATATGTGATCCTCAAAACCAGAGGAGCTAATGTGGTTGAGCAAAAGGACAGTTCCAATCAACTTTGAAAAACTGTAGTATCTCCCCAGCTTTGAGGCTTTTATCTGATCCAAATCATTAATAAAAATAACACAGAAGAAACCAGCCCTTGGCAAATTGTATTGCGTGGCCAGGCAGAGACCCCCTGACCCCAGGCGACCCTCGGGAGGAATAATGACTCTTGCCAACGTGTTACGGGATTAAAATTGGCCACAACTTATTAAACTTTCAGATGCAGGGAGACCTTGGCTTAGGCATTGGGCGTTTATCTCTCCCAGCCCCCGTCTGGGGATCTGGGGAACATCAAGGTTATCCAAACTGCATGGGGATTGGGCTGGCTATGGAGAACATCTGTTCAAGTAGAGAGCCCACCCCCCCCCCCATTTTGCCGCAACACAGAGGAGAGCACTGACCTAACAGTGTATGGCCAGTGACTCCCTTCTAAACAACCCCTTTAACGGGGAACACTGGGACTGCCGCTGCAGGGGGCATGGGTCACCACTTCATCCCACCCCCCATTTAGGGAAGGTAGACTAAAGGCTTCCGCCCAAGGCCTGAGACTGCCAAAGTTGTGACATTTTTGCTACAGGGAAGACAAAACCCTGTCCTTCAACAGCAACCATCAATGTCCGTAGCAGCACCCACATATCTGTAAAGAAGAGGTTAACCTGCAAAAGAAAGGCGTAAACTGAGGGAGGGCAGGGTGGGAGAAGCTCTGGAGCCAACTGGGGACTCCCCGGTAAGTTCCACCCTCTATTGTGTGTGCAGGGCGGTTCTAACCCTAACTGGTCAACTCTCCTGGCAACACCTCCCCGGCTGGGATTGGCTAACTGTCTAAGGTTAGGCGGGAACCTCCAGGTATCCAGCTTGGAGAGGCAAAGTCAGGCTGAACTGCCAGGGATTGTGTAGGATCAGGTGGTTGTGCGCGACTCCGCAAAAAGCGCCCCCCATTTGTGGTGGGAAGCAGTCATTAATTGGTAGCAACATCCTTGGCACAAAGACTATGGTCTAGATAAGTTTTATGCTCACAACCTGTGGCCTTAGAGCTGTCATACTTATTCCAGAGTGCACACTTATTCCAGAGTCAACTGGCAGGATATCAGGCTCCAAGCTGAACACAATCCACCAACCCCATTTGGTTGCCTCTGAGGAGTTTGATAAGCTTTCCAATTCTGGAATGCAGAATGAGGAGGTGCCATCAAGTATGCAGGAGAGCACATTGCTTTCCAGTGCTCTAATACTAAATATTTAATATATATTTTTTGCTGAACTACCATCGTGATGTCCTAGGTTTGCTATGCAACAGCACTTTGATCTGCATCTGTAAGCGAGCAATAATGTTTAACTCCATATTGTAGAGCTGCTTAGGCACAATGGCACTGGCCAGGTCAGTGTGTTGGTTTTTTCATGGTCGTTATCTGTTTAAACTTCAAGAAGCTCACAATCCTAAATATCCCTACCACAAAATGCAATGTCCTGACATATCATCAGTGCATTCCCCATCAGTATACAAGTGCAGCACATCTCAAGGATCCATAATTGCTACAGTAGGTTTCAGGATGGAGCCATAATCTGCAACAGCAGGTTTTTAGCAATGAGCCATAGCTGTATCTGAACCACACCAAGCCCTATAACCTGTGTTCTGTGTTTCTTTCTAAGTGCTTTCCCCTTATCCCTGCCAAACTCACCCACCCCAATAGCCATGTATAAATCTGTGTTTCCAAGTAGGTTTGAACCTCAACAATCATCTTGTAGGAAATTAACCATCCATCACACTGCTCAGGTCCTTCTATAATAGCTGCAGCACAAAATAAAAACAGTAAACCCAATTAAATGTGACATCCCATGGTTTAAACAACCCACAAAACAATTTCCTAGCATTAATAAATCTTGGAACTGTTACAAAGGTCCGTCTTTTTACTAGATTTACAAGACCCACATTACACTCCATTAAATCTCTTGAAGTCACTTGTATATTTCAGATCATTATAACTTCCATGCAGTACTGCAGTTCTTAAAAACTTCCCTCTTCTAGAAGATTCCACAATAGAGCAGCAACTTGCAAATTCTCTCTCTCTCTCTTAAAGAACATCCCATAAAAAGTTTAGATAGGCAATGCTTCAAAATATTAATTCTAAAATGAGCTTTCTTGGGGACTCGGCTACACAGCGGCAAATAAAATGTTTTAAATGTGTTGTAAAGTGCAGTGTACAAATGTGACACTAGATGGTGACCGTGAGCTATGGCAAATTCAATGTATTTTTCAAAATGTTCTTTTAAAAAAGTATTTTCACAGCGGGGTTTTTTTATATGTGTGTAGATTCCACCTGGAACTCCCCAGATGGCATTTCAGTATGCAAAGTTGTGATGTTACAACAGCAGCTTGTCTAGCGCTGGATCCTCTCAAGTCTTATAGGATAGGGTGGAGAACCTCAGGCTCAGGCCACACCCCTTTCTTGCCCAGCTACACATCCTGAGTGTTTTTGTCTTGAGCTGTGAATCGTACCTCTTGCTCGCCTGGATGGAGTGTGGCATGTAGCAGACCACATCCACTTTTCCCACAACCCCCTACTGGTATGCCCATAGAGTTGGGGCAGTGGCAGTTGGGGGAGGGGGCATGGCACAGTAGAGGAGGTGGCCAACGGAGAATCCTGAGGGCCTGATCCAGAGGCCTGGAAGATTGCATTTGGCCCCCAATGCTGAGGTTCTCCCTCCTCCCTGCTGCTGTTGAAGATCTTCTAGGTGACTGCACTAGATATTTTTCTGGGCTTTTTCAGCTCTGTGAAATCCTATTTTCTGTTAGAATGGTTACATTATCACATTTTCATCAGAAACATCTGTGGAAGTCAAATTAAATGTAATATTGTAATGCTACCTGTATTTACAGCGACAAAAGATCCATTCAGCTGCCGGCATCCACAGTTCATGCACAATAGGCTTGTTATTCTGTACAGTACCAAGTCATTTATGGTTTGGTGAAGTTCATCCAAGGGTGACTGTGTCCAAGTAATGTGAGGACATGCAGGAGGAGGCAGATTGTCTTAAATTTTCTAGCTGTGGTAAACAAAGACATCTTTGAAATTTTAAACTTTGTTTATTACAGGTACAGCAAATTTAAAATGAAATTGCATGCTGCATTATGGTGACATAAACCTGATTGAATTCCTCCAGGCAACGAAGCCTTAGCTACCTAATTCTAAGTCACTTATCTTTCATATAACTCAGCTAATCAACGAACATATGTGGCTTCCTTTTGAAATGGTTATTGAGGGCAGAGGGATGAAAAGCTACTGCTGAAGTCACATAAACCACACTTGGGGAAATGAAGCCTCTTAGTGAACAGCATTAAAAAAAAATATGAAGGAGCTGGTGCTGTGACTTAAAGATTTGATTTTGTTAAAACTTCAGAAATTAATGAAATATGCCTGCTACCTCTGGAAACGGAGTTCAGTCAACAGTAATGGATTTGTGCAATTAAAAGTAATTCGAGGTTTATGTTGAAATTATGGCAGAAAGGAGTGTTGTCTGCTTATTTTAGCAAGATATATTTGTCATTTCATTGGGCTTTTGGTATAGAGGCAAACTGAAATTTTGTTCTTCGTTGATTTCTAAAGTCATATCAAATGAACTAGGGGAACTTTAAACATTTGTGCCCTCTCCTCCCCTCCCTTCCCTGTGACTACAGTTCATATCTGGCCTGGGAACACCATACGTGCAATTTAAATGGAAGAAAAAAAGCTTCCATTGTAACAGATGTGAGCTTTCCCCCCAATGAATAGAGCAGACCAGAACTGTAGGGGCAAGTAAACAGTTAAAGCCCCCTTTCCCCACATAATGATACTGATGCTGATCAGGTCTTTAGCACCTGCAATTTACTTTAAAAAAAAACAACCCTATTTACTCAGTTACTAATTGCATGAATCATATCATGTCCATTCCGGCTCTTGAGCCTCTCTTCAATAAAACATTAGAAGAGTGCAAGAAACCACCCAGTCAAGCAGTTTCCCAATTTTGTGTACCTCAGTATAGATACGAAGCATACGAAGCACCCACAGCCCACAGCCCACTGGTGGTTAGCTCAATAAAACCAAAACCAAAATGTAATTTGGAAAGCAAACAGTGGCACTTGTAAAACAGGCAGCTGAAGCAGGGGCTTTAAAAGAAGCACACAGTGAGAGGTCATTACGTAATACCAGCCTACAGAATTTTGTTCACCCTCGTAGTAAATTGAGTGTTATCGTTTTCGCCCTAATTTCTGCTCCTACTTTGTAGGCGCATAGGCAGATAACACATATGTTGTCAGTAGAGGGTGTGCAGTGACCATCAGACAAAGAAAATGGGCTCATTATGAGCTATAAAATGCCGCTGGCGCTGCGTTTATGTCAACCTTTTTACAAGGCTCCCCTCTAATTAGCCGGTTAGCTCTTCAAGTGAAAAGTAGCATCATCTTCCTTTGTGTTTCTCTAGTGCGGTTGTTCACAAAAGGAGCCAGTACACTTGCAGGCACTGAAGTACTCACAAATGGGTCCTTGAAAGGAATCCTGTACAAGAAAGCTGTTTGTCCCTCTCCCTGCTGAAGGGATGGGCAATCTCACTCCCAGAAGCCAAATATGGAGCTTCAGGCCTCTGTATCTGCCCTCAGAACTTTTCTCAGGTCCTTTTCCAACTCTGCTTCACGCCCTCAGCCAAAACTTGTGTGACAAAAAAAGTCATCACAAAACACAGAACTGTGACTGTGTTTTTCGTAATGGCAAGGTTTTTAAAATCATTTTGTGCTGTATTTTAAATGGTTGTAACCTACCCAGGGATCTTAAGGCGAAGGGTGGTCAATAAATTAAATTTAAAATATCCTCACCCTTTCTTCCTACCTAGCCCACAACAGGGGTTGCTCCTAAGTTGCTCACTGAGGGAGCACAGTGCCAAGGCAGAAGCACCAGTACCATCTCATACGCCACCAGTTTCGATAGATTGCCATCTGTTTAGGTGAATGAATAGGGCTCTCAAAAAGAGCTGTGCACCCATCCCTGCAGATCATACATTTGCCATTGCTGGTGGTGATAATATCTCACCAATTTTACAGCATGTTTTTATCTTCTCAATGAACCTGGGAGCTCATGACTGGGTACGCATTCAATAAGCTAAGAATTACATATATTTTTTTAATTTTAAAAAGTTTTTATTATCAAAATAATTCAGCATTAATACACACATGTTATGAATATACAACAAACAAACATACATTTCATACAATCCTTAAAAATATTCATACATACCCACACTCAATCCCAATTAATTACAAAATTAATTTTAATAAATGGAATAAAGGGGAATTTGTACATTCATTTCTGGCCTGATTGTGCCTCCTCTTCATACTGACAAATGAAATAGCCTTTACCTAACAAATGTCCTGCTTGCAAGCTTCCCAAGGGCATTTGGTTGGCCATTGTGTGAAAAGGATGCTGAACTAGATGGGGCTTTTGATGAGATCTAAGCAGGACAATTCTCACATTAAGAACTTATTTCCATATAGCAACTCAAGCCTGGAAGTGCTATAAAAGATTTAAACCAGACGTTGGAAACTTGTCCAGATGTTGTTGGGCTCCAGCTACCATACAGCCCAGCCGCACTGGCGGAGGAAGAGGAGTGCGGGGGGAGCACACTGCCCCCGGCAGCACGATCCCCAGGGTGCCATCACGGCTGGGCACCCAGCCCCACAGGTGCCACACCCCTGCAAGCAGCATGCCACACCCCTGGGACATGCGCCCACGCTTTCGGGATGTACGCCACCCCGCTTCCTCCTGCTCTCTGCCCCCGGTGCCAGAGCATGAATTTCCGCCACTGCCGAGCCCTGCTCTGTGTAACTCCTGCCCTGTTATTTGATAGAGTGCCCACTTGCCCTCCTTCTTGACATGGAATGCTCTCTATTGGCGTCTCCAGGTCCAATACAAAGACCATAAGAAGGGAGAGCAGGGACCTTGAAGTTCACAACAGCTGTTAATCAAGCAAGCAAGCACACACACAGGTCACCTTTGTCACAGTCAGGACACCTATGTCCTGGCCAGGCCTGCACCCAATCTTGTTTTTGTGCAGTCTTGTTTGTCCTCAGTAACCAAAATTATGTTATCAACATATACAAGCAGAAAAGTTGTTTTCCTTCATTTGCAAGGAATTGTACAATACAAAGTGGCACTAATAAAGAAAAGGTCCAGGGTGGTAACGGAAAGCAAACTAAAAATGCATTTGCAGTTCATCAAAACTATCCGGCAATATCAAGTTACAGGAAAACTGGTGCTATTAACAGTAATCCTTCTAGTTGGTTAATTGGTTTGGCAACTTCCATGCACATGACGTGTGATGCTAATTATTTCCCCCAAGAGTTAAATGATAACTAATCAGAGGCAGCTACAGGAGAGCTATGAGATTCAGGTGAGGGTCAGATGTCTTGTCAATCCCAGCAGGTATATTAAGGCCTGCCCTGCATCTTATAGAGCGAAAAATACGGTAGATAGTAGCTTTACAGACCTTAATGTAAATGGGGCTTACATCTTGGACCTATATACATGTTTATTTAGAACTAAATCTTAACTGTTTTCAGTGGGGCTGACTTTCAGTTTGGTGTGCCTAGTCTGAAACCTTAAAGATGCTTAATTTTTACTGGAATGTGTCCTCAGAAGGGAGGGAAAAGAAGTATTCCATTGGAAGCAATGATTCCTCCATGATAAGTACCAGAGGCAGAACAAATGCATCCAAACCTATACTGAAAATGAAATGATCTTCATAATTTGTTCATCTCACATCATTTCTGAGTCCATTCATTGGATTACTTTTCAAGAATGAGAGGGCTTTTAAATTTTACTTTGAGTATGAGTCTGACAAGGGTTGCTTCTGATCAGCAATGCAATTTTCACAGTAAGATGGTGTCAGCACTGTGACTTCATCGCAGAAGACCATAAAGGTGCATAAAGGGAAATGCAATTTTGTAAGTTAAAAACTTTAAAAAAACAAACTAAACAAAACAAACCCCCTGCAAAAAGCGTGGAAACCTATATATCTATATAGGTTTGGTTATGGCTTTTAAATATGGCGAGGGTTCCATGGAAATGGAAATGTAACAGACAAGTGCAGAAATGCTTTAAGAAAAAAATGAGGCAAATAAAGAGTTCCTATGCCTGACAAATAGAATGAAGTTAAGATGATTCTGACAAATTCATACAAGCCTTAACTTGCCTACATGGCAGGCGGAGACGGACTAACTAATCAGAACAGCATTTCGAATGACCCTCATGTAATAGCTTGCTTAAGGTCTGACCAATAGTGAATTAATATGTAACAAGGGTGACTAAATAGATTATTTAAATGCTTATGTAACTGAAAGAAATTAAGTATTCTGTTCATTTGCGGAACAATTTAATCATACATTTTGAATCTTGTGCTCATTATTTTTGACAGTCTACCTGTAAGACATTTTGGGGTTTCTGGTGCAATTAATCTTCTGGACTCTGCAACACGCATTTTTCTATATAACTGCTAATTAATGTTTTTAGAGTTTAGGGTATTGTAGCGCCCGTTTACTTGGATGTAAGTCTCTCTATGGTGTGGGGCTTATCCCAGGGCAGTGTGCAAAGATAAGAAGCTCAGCACTGTCAGGATTGGTCTGATCTGACTAATGTTTGGCTCTGATGCTCTAACATTTTGACTTGGTCAGCAGCATTTTCCATAGGAACTTGATCAAAGGGAGCTCATAGATCATTTGCTCACGACACAAATGGCCTACGTAGGTTTCTCATACCAAGCCTTTTCCTATAGTAAAATCCTTAAAGTTTCTCCTGAAAGTCCCGCCAATATCAGAAGCCCACTCTGCATGGGGCAGGGCTTTCAATGTGGCTGCCCTGTTCTGTGAAAGAGCATTCCTGTGATATATGAGAGGTGCCCCCATCTGCACTTTCCAAAAACAGCTGAAGTAGCTCTAGCTTTGACAAGGTATCCATTCTGTATTAACTTCAGTTGTTGATTTTAAAACCATATTAGCTGTTTTTAGGATATGTCTGTAAATTGCCATGAGACAAATATGCAAAAGGGAATTATTCACCACGACCATCATAATAACTTTGATGGCAAGAAGTAGTGTCCATTCATTTGGGGCAAAATCGGGGTCATGGGAAGCATTTTTGTGTAATAACCATTTCCCCTTCTATGTTGTTTTCCCGCCAGGAATCAGCTCACTCTGCCCCATTGCTTTTTGTACACAAAGAAGCTATGCTCAGCAATGCTCTCAGGATAATTTTTAAAGCAATAAAAAATAAAATTCAGTAAACTGGATAACAATTAAAATAAAACATAAAGCTGAAATTATAATAGAGATCATCTAACATCCATTCCAAGTAGCCTAGAGAAGGAGAAAAGCCTTCTATGTGTAACTGCTAGATCTGCTCTGGTGGGTTCCCCAACCCCACAGAGAACATTTTAGGGGGCATACAAGTGGGTGCAGTGGGGAAAAAAGGAAGGAGAAGCCTCGCTGCCTGAGCAGATATGAATCACGCTGAACCACACACACACATTTAGGGCTTCTTAACGCTGAGCAGAAATAGTGGACACAACATAGAATCTCACGACCATAGAACATGCCCACCCTTTGTGCAACCCTTTGCAAAAGGGTGCTGCCATGTTCAAAAGGCTCTAGGTGCGAGGAAATAGAAGAAGAAAAAACACATCCTGGCATCTGAGTCAACAGAGCTAGTGCTCCTCTGCTTGGACCAAGTCGTGGACAGTTGATAAGTTCAGACAGGGCAGGAATGGGAGGACACACATTCACCATACACCACCAGTGCAGCAGGGCAAGACTAAGAGCAAAATTGCCACACATTCAGAATGAGACAGCTCTATTTGCCTACAGTTACAATGTCACTGCAGAGTCCTTCCACGGCCCTCACTCTGAATGGCTTGGGAAAGTGTGCAGTACGCAGAAGAAACAACAGAAAACTGAGTAAACAACAGTTAGCAGGAATTATCCAGATCCATTCCACCAGCACCTCCATGCCCATTTTTGTATTTCACAAAAGAATCAACAAGTCTCTCCTCAACTACTTCTCCAGTCTGAACTCCCTTCCAAAGCTGTTACATGCAGTGTGCAGTTTGGCATTAACGACATTCATGGAGCATCAAGCATAGGAAGCTGCCTTATATGAGGTCAGACTATATTGAATGGGCAACAGCTCTCCTGGGTCTCTGGCAGAGGTGTTCTTTTTGTCCAAACTGTGGACCAGGAATTTATTCTCACTAATTTTCCATCCTCTGCTACCTTTTCCCAAAGCACTTAGAGAAGCTTGCTTTTGGTTGACAAGATGACTCGACAAATAGCTCTTTTATAGCCTGAAAGCTGAGGGCAAATTAGATGGATTATATTTGAATCTGGCAAATTATGTGCTATTTGCCTAATAGAGGCCAATTGTGAAAATAAATAAATAAATCATATACATAATTTTGCTGTGCAGAAATTCAACAAGGTTATAATTCTCTGGGGTGTGGGAGAAAATCTGCTCAGCGCATTGGCGTACAAGAGAGTTATTGCAAATGATTCACAGTTGAACATGCCCTCACAAAGTCTCAGGTGTATACTACGTATCAAAGATTAAATTACAGCTGGTGAGATTAAAAAAAAAGATGGGAGATTGTTAAACAATTTGAGGTTATTAATCTGTCAAATCCTTAGCATCAAAGGGAGCAAATTTTTAAACCACAAAGGAAATTAAATATACAAACGCCAACAAATGGTTATGGGGAAAACACTGGAAGTAGGTTATTTCCCTCTTTTACATGTGTTTTCTTATTATGGAGTAAAGCCTGAGAGGATTTAGAGTGCAACATTACTGTCTATCACAATGAAAGAAATTGAACTTCAAGTGAAAAATTACAATTTATTTCATTGTCGGGATGAAGAATTATTAATACAGTCACAACTAAAATAAATGGTGTGTGCAATATTTGGACCATTTAATATTTAATGTGGTTTTTCCCCAAGCACTGGTTGCCTTCCTTCAGATCTTTGAGACAGGGTTGACTGAACATTGAAATGCTGAAGTTCAACAAAACCTCTATCTTTATCTAACAAATAAAGGCCATTTTGCTGCTGAACACTTTGGTTGAGCATCAAAAATCACCTTTCAGTTCAGAAGAGGGGAAAAACCTGAAGAACCAGCAAAATAATACCTCAGATAAGGCTGTATCTTCAGAATCTCTTTAGTGCAGGTTTAACTATCTATATGATTTCATTTCATTGCTTTTAATTCTCTTGTGCCTTAAATCTAGGAGGGTTTATTTAGGGCAGGAGACAGGCAGTTAGAATGCATTAGTCTTTGAGCCACCATCTCACTGTTCGTGAAGAAATGCACTATCTGGAGAAGAATTAAGAATCTTGAATTTCTAAATGTGCTTGAAGAGGAAATCTTTTCCCCTCGTGAATTGAATCGCAATAGCCTCACATGCCAAAGCTAGTTTGGTCATGAAAGAAGCCGTGTAATCAAACACTCCTTCCTATTCCCTAGTAGTGTGAATAGAATAATGAATTATTTCCCATTTTGCTCCCTCCCTTTTCTTGGAAGCTTGGTCAGTTACTTTTCTCTGAATAATTGGTGCCTAAGCCCTAGGCATATCTGTAACTCAAGTGAAACTAGAAACCTTGAGCTTTATTATGGGCATGAAACGTGGGTTCATGGGTGAGACATTTGTACCTCCTATTTTTCAAAAAAAATTTGACAAGGAAACTCTCTCCAGCTTTTGGGCAGCTTCCCTTGAGAGTAAAGTAGGTTTAGAATATCCAAGAATCAGTGGAGAAGCATGTGGACTAAAGGCCTATAGCTGGGATGGCTGGTAACATTTTGACTTGGCTGCAATTATTAACTTTGGTATTTTCATCACAATAGGACTTGTACGGTACTTATTTAGGAAAGTGTGTCATTATACATGCACAGAGTCTCTTCCACTCTAATAATAATAATAATAATAATAATAATAATAATAATAATACTTCAATTATGATCAGAGAAAGAGCTGCCATATTAAGAGGTCCCGAGTATCATATTCAGACAAGCAATTTAGAAATTAAGCCACACCAAATAACATACGTTTTTGAACTCATGTATTGTTAACACCTACACATTTGTTGCCAAAATCTAAACACACAAAAATGTTAAAATGTGAGGAAAACTTGCTTCCAGTTGCATGTAGTTTTCCTCATTACAAAAATAAATTTAACTATTATCAATGAATAGTTGATTCTCCCTCTAAATTAAAAGTATTCCAACAATAGACAAAAATAAAAATTAACGTTTCAACCCATATTTGAAATACATAGCTAAGTTCTGAAAAGGTGAAGCTATAATCTATGTTCATGTGTAAATTTCATCATGACAGACTAATCATTATCAATTTCTGTTATGTTTGAAATTTGGGGGAATATCTTTCAGGTTTGGGGAAGGATGTAGAGTTATGTCCAGATAAGCACAGAGCCTAAACTTTTCATTTTACAAATTCACAAACTCACAGAAGATCAATACAGTGGTACCTCGAGTTACAAACACCTCGGGTTACAAACACTTTGGGTTACTGACTCTGCTAACCCGGAAGTAGTACCTCGGGTTAAGAACTTTACCTCAGGATGAGAACAGAAATTGCACGGCGGCGGCAGCAGGAGGCCCCATTAGCTAAAGTGGTACCTCAGGTTAAGAATGGTTTCACGTTAAGAATGGACCTCCGGAACGAATTAAGTTTGTAACCAGAGGTACCACTGTAATAGCAAGAGTATTCTCTGCCATTCTTGGCTTGTTGAAAGCAGTTCTACTCACACTTTCTGGAAATGTTCTGGAAAATACTCTGGAATTGTACATGGTTCAGATCTACCTTAGTTGTCCTGCCTATAGCTCCAACAAAGTTCATGATGCAGAGGACAGAGTGAGGTTGTGAATATTATTCCTGGGGAAGATTATCTGGAAAACCTCAGGAGTACTTCAGAGATCTAGTGCAGCCTGAGGTTATCCTTGGCCAATGAGCCTTCTAGTCATTCAGACTTCCATCTTCTATGCCAAGGAAAGACCCTGTTGGTTCTTCTTGACTTCTTGACCTTTGAAAGTGGGGAGTGCTCTTACTTCAGGCCAGTTCCAGAGAGTTGTCTAGGATGACATCCTTAATCTCTTAGCATTTGTACTATTGATCCCACAAGATCCCATCTTATTATCTCATTTCAATATGTAAATGAAGCTGCTGGGTGTGGTCAATCCAAGGCTTTCCAGTGAGATGGCATCAGGACTCTGACAACACTGAGCTTTATTTTTCCATGTCATTTGAGTCTGGAATGGACGTTCACCTTTTCCAGGTGGGCAGCAGTTTTGGCCCCTCGCATTCCACCGGCATCCCAGCCGACAGCTCTCACATGCTTGTGGGCTGTTTAGGAATTCCCCTGGCTGTGTGATCTCAAGGCAGGACTTCCCACCTGAATGCCACCTTCAAATGGGCCAGTCAGAGGCCTCACCTGGTGGGCAGTACCTTGAGTCTGTAATCGGAGATCAGCAGGATGAGGAATAAAAAACCTGAATTTCAGTCCAGATAATGTGGAGGCACTGTAGACAGATAGTAGCTCCAGATTTTAGAGTGAAGGCATTCAACCTCTACAGAATGGAGTTGTAATTCCCCTGATAGATCAGTTTGGAGGATCTAGCTTTGTCACTAAAGTGCTTTTTATCAGCTTTGGCTGGTTTGCCAGCTGCTGCCTCTGCTGAACAGGGATCATTTGGCCACAGTCATTTATGGGGAAACAGAGGGAAGGCACGTTGATCATCACAAACACAAGAAAGAAAGCAGCTTGCTTTTTCTCAAAAAGTGCCAAATTTTATTGATGTCTGGTGTATTTTGGAAAGGATTCCCCTTCTCTGGGGCTAATAACATTAACATTCGCTCAGGGGCTTATGGAGTCAAAATGGAGTTCTCTCTCTTGGTTCTGTGACAGTCATCTATTCCCTCATGATCTCCTGATTGGACTTGCATACAGTGTTATATGTGGGCTTGCTTTTGAAGATGGTTTGGAAGCTTCAGCTAGTATAGAATACACATGCCAGGACTTTTCCTGGAACAGCCCATTTGGGATCATATTGCACCAGCGTTAAAATAGCTTCACTAGCTGCCTGCTTGCTTCTAATTCCAGTCAAAAGTGCTTGCATTGACTTTGAATGCCTTAATCAGTTTGGGAGGTAGGTACCTACTGTACCTATACTCTCAGATTATTACCTGAGGAACGTCTCTCTGTTCCTCCTTCGTTAGAAGCGAAGTGAGTGAAAAGGCTGGGGGGCCCCTTCGAAAGAATATATTCCTTAGGCAGTCTTACCTAGCACTAACATTGCTATCCATTAGGCACCAAGTAATTAATATATATATATATATATATTATTATTTTGCTTTCTCTTCCCCAATGTTGGGTCTCAAATGTTCTTAGACAATATCCAACCCCAACATCCCCAGCCAGCATAGCGAATGGTCAAGACTGATTGAGGTTGAGTCTCAAGGACAGGGAAGGCTCTTCCTGACTTTTTAAATTTAGGCATTTTTAAATCTGACAGATTGTCTGCTTACCCTGCTGATTTGTTTGTGATCACATAGTTTTGATGTTTTATAAGTGCAAACCCCCCCCCCCAGAACCAATTCCAGTGGAAGATGGTATATACTAATAGTTTAAGTAAATCAAAACTGTAAATAATATACACGAAACAAAGAACAGTCTCTCAATCATTTTCAGGGATTATGAGACCTCTTCCTGAAGACAGAAGCGAGAACTGATATGCTCAGTGCGTCTGAGGAGGAAATGTAAGCACGCTGATTTAAATTTCAAAGAGAAGGCAATTCTGAGAAAGAGAAAACTCTCCTAGGTACATTGACAGGTGCAATCTGATTCTCAATGCACCTGTACCACTCAAAATCTCATGTCAGTCTTGCATCCTAATGCAGATGTCCTTCTAGCTTGCCAGTACTGAAAGAGGACTTCCCTGCATTTCCTGTCTGAATAAAAGGTTTTGCACTCATGTGAATACATGTAGGTGCTGGGATGGGGTTACATGACTCTGTCCTTCACTCAACAAATAAAAGGCATGTTGATTTTACAATTTATAATAGTTTTCTTCTTACAATAATGATGCTTTTCTCTCATTTGTTTCTAATGCAGCAAATACATTTGCATGGGAACATCCTGAGACAAATTGCTTTCATTTCTTATGCCCAACCAACAAATTCCTCACATCCATATGACAAGCGTGTTAATAATGGAATTTCAAAGCCTGGGTGTGATGTAAAGGTGTATTGCAGTGAATTAATTGTTGTGAAGAAACTGTCTTCAACTGCCTGAGGGCATATGAAAACACAAGTTCTCTCTGGAAATGTACGAGGACCAGCCCTATCATTAGGCCAAGAGAGACAGGTGGCAGGTGCTATAGAGGAGGAAGAGCAGCAGACCCCTTGTTCTTTCTAAGCCAACTGGCCATTCCCTTCTGGATGACAAAGTTGTAAATATGCTACATGACATGTTTCCCTCCCAAAACTAACCTCCTTCCTCAGTCACCATCCTATCACCATTGTTGAGTTCATATTATGCTGTCAGTCCAGTTGGCTTCTTGTGTGGAATGAGAAGAGACGCCATTTTGCCCTTTGCTCCAGGCAGCAAAGTGTCTTGGGCCAGCCTCACCAACTGCTTAGGCATAATAACAAAAGCTACAAACTTACTGGGGACCAGCTCCCACTGAACTCAGTGGGTCTTGCTTCTGAGTAGACATGAATAAGCTTCAACTGTGAGCCTAACAGTGTTTGATTTGAATATCATGTCTTCCATAAACTCACTGTGATGCATTAAGCAAGCCGTCAGTTTCAGCAATATGGGTATGATAATACTGGCCTACCTTGCTGGACTGCTGTAAACTCCGATAATAAATACATAATAAATAAAAGAAATATAATAATAACAAGGACCCCAAGCATTTTGAACTGAATTTGAATATATATAAACACTAACAGCTTGTTCCTTTGCAACAACAACAACAATTTTATTGTTTATACCCTGCCCATCTGGCTGGGTTTACCCAGCCACTCTGAGCTGCTTCCAGCAAAATATAAAAAATAATAAAATTTCAAACTTTAAAAACTTCCCTGAACAGGCTGCTTTCAGATGTTTTTTAAAAGTTGTGTAATTCTTTACCTCCCTGACATCTGATGGAAGGGCATTCCACAGGGAGAGTGCCACTGCCGAAAAGGCCCCCTGCCTGGTTTCCTGTTACTTTACTTCTCCCAGTGAGGGAACCGCCAGAAAACCCTCAGAAATGGACCTCAGGGCTGAATGATGGAGGTGGAGATGCTCCTTCAGGTATACTGTTTCCTTGGAAGATAGCTCCACTGTGTTTAATGGGGCTTTCACCCCTGGAAGTATGTTAGTATTGCAGCCTAAATGTTGCTATAAGGTGGCGTCACTCATAAAACAAGACCATATTTTAAAAATAGTTACGCTTATGTTGCATCTGTATTCCTCAGCTTATGTATCACACTAAAAAGGGGAAAACATTTCTTTGTGCATCAGAATCAAATTCAGAGATATCCCTCGGGCAAGATAACAAATTACACTTCTTCCTGTGAGGAAAATAACTCCTTTTATTTTTTTTGAAAGCTGTCAAACTAGGACAAGACTAAAACGGTGAGCACCTCCCCCCGCCTCCATTTATAAACATAAGTGTAGCAATATCAAATAAATAGCATATGGTTATACAGATAACATCTCCAAGCATTTTAATGGTTCATAGCATACATACTATTGATTTGGCAAGTATGCCAGGGTTATTATCTCCAAATCTCAGTGGTTTAGTGCAGAAAAGCTGCAAGCCTAAGTATGCTTGCTTAAAAGTATGCTCTTTTCACTTTCGCAAGACTTATTTCTAATAAAATATGTTTGAACTGCAGTGCACATGCTTAGAGAGAATGGATTTAAATGTAGGGAGAAGAGGCATTGATGCCTCTTTGGACAAGACCAATTCAAACATCTCAGATGGCGTAGACAGCACTGGTGTGTTGGAACCTGCCAGGAATCCTTCCCTGTAAAGTACAATGGTGCAGACTAGAGGAGAAGCACTTTCTCATCAGTTCCTGCCCAGAAGCAGAGCAAGGAGATGCCCAAGAACTGCTGTCAATATCCCTGCCTCCTCTCAGAGGGATCCTCAATCACACAAGTGGTCAGGCAGTGAGAGGAGACCCTGTTCTTATTCCAGTTTTCCCATGGGTGCTGTAGTTGTGGTTGGGGATGAAGCTGTGGTTGCTACCATGGCTGTAGCCAAGGAGGAAACAGATGGTAGGCCCGAGATGCAGAAAACCCCAGCAGAAACAGGTGAATAGCAGACACCACCACCGCCACTGCAATGGTGCCAACAACTGTGACTTGTTTCAGTGGCGGTAACAATGTCACTAATGTATTTATTACAGTAGGAGATTCCCTAAGTTGAGCCTACCACCTTTGCTTTCTTCAGGGGTGGTCCTGAAATGTTCTTGTAGCTTATGTTGAAAGCCACAATATGTTGAAACAGGAAAGGACTGCTTTTCTCTAGAAGTACAAAAGTTTATTGGTGCCTGATGCTTTCATTCTTCAAGGGCTGATCTCAGTAACAACTTTGGGACATCTCTGAGTCATCTCTGAAATATATCAAGCATCAGTTAAACCTGCTTTTCTTGCTTGCGATCAGCCTGCCTCCCTCTTTTAATTCCTGTATATGTTTTTTTTTAAAAAAATATTTTTATTGATTTTAACATATAAATTATAAATTGTACCACAAAACTTATCACTTATACAATCTTTTTAGACTTCCATCAGCACCTCTGATGATCCACTGTTTTAACTGTTAGGTTGTGGGTGAACATATCAGACAACACAGCGGTTCTTCAAACAGCTCTTGTTTACTCACAGGCCAGAACAGAACTGAACTGAAGGGTTCAGTCAGCCTGCTTATATAGAGCTCCAGTACAATGTAACTGTAACAATTTTCTAAAACTACCCAATCACTGAACGTCACTTTCGATCCCTTATTTGCATAACTATCTACAGTATCCCCCTGCTGGCCCAGGGTGAGAACTTCAGTACATAACATTAATCACTTCTTATGCATTTCTTTACTTTATATTGCCTTTACATCTCTTAACAAATCATCCTTCCCCTTCTCCATTTTTGCAATACTTCCAATAATACTCCTCTCAAAACTTTTAATTCCTGTATATGATGGGATGCTAAGCCCTTGTGCAAAAGGCACCGGCTCTTTTATTATGTTTAGGCTTAATATGAAGCTGTGGGTGGTATGTGACGCTGAGCAGTAGTGTTTGCTTGTCCCTCCCCTCCCCTTGAAGATGATGGTTAAATAGAACCATAACTATTTAACAGTCACACACACCTGATGTTCACAGGTCCAAATGTACTGCAGAAGAGGATATCAAGCTTCCAATCCCTAGAAATATAGATTTATTAGAAATATAGAAAAACCACATCGTTTTTTATTTTGAGAAGCTCCAGCTCAGCTGCTGAAGTACCCCTCCCTGAACATTGCAAGAGGGTTCTAGGGGGTGTTCCAAGTTTTTCAAGGTGTTTCCACAGGCCATCTTGAATCGCTTATGGAGCTTCCTGTCACTCCATGTTTATGTAAGTATTTGCTCAATGCTCAATGAAGTTATGCAGTACAAAGAAAGCCTGGCTGTAGGAAGCAAATGGTCATTTCAGCAGTTTGAGATGAGAAGCTTGGGCCTTCCCATTTGGTATACAAGGCTGTTTCCCCAAAGCATGCCCATCTGCTGTACATCTGATGTCATATGCAGTGTCAGGTGTGGGGCTGGTAGAGACATAGCCCAGCAAGGCGTTCGATCTCGCTTGGTTTGACTGCTTGAATGAGTTCCCAGTTGTATTATAGGAATATATTGCTCCATCACATATTTATTTATTACCCTTCATTTAAAGCACACCCTTAGGAATCTTGCAAACTGCAGTTTGTATCTCACAAAGCTAGTTTCCAGCACCCTTAATAAACTACAGTTCCCATGATTGTTTGGGGGATGGGATAATGTGCTTTAACTAAAATATAAAATAGTCTGCTTCAAAGTATGATATAAAACATAGTCAAGAAATCCAATCATGGATCTCTTACATCATGCCTGTTTCTGACAACAAACGCAGTGTTGGAGCAATCACACTAGACTTATCACTGTCCCATATATACATATATCAAATTTAACAAATCAAATTATAAATCAAATATAACCAAAAATAAGAACACAAGGTGGCTTCACACAACCATGTCACTCATATGAACTGACCCACAGGGGGAAAGCTTGTTACAAATCACTTGGAGTTCTAAATCAAGGATTTCCTTTAGAGGGCCTTTCCAAGTACTAAGTCATATCAATTGACAGCCAATTGCCCTATTTCCCAGCATCTCTTCACTAAGAGCTGGAAGCAGGAAGGGTGTGTGCGCCTTCTTCTCAACTGTAAGTCAAGCAAGGAATAATACTCATTTTTCAGTGTCTAGCTGCCATTATCCTTCACTCATTCAGGCTCAGACCAAAACCTGGTTCTCAGTCATATGATTTGTGTTTCTCATGGTAGGAATAAGATAGCAGTTCATAAGCATTATTTTTTTCCTCAGGGGAACATTTCCCTTCAAAAAGAACCCATTTGGTTCTAAGTCATGATGTCTTCATCAACCAATTTGGAGGGAAGATGCTAGTATGGACAAGTTGCTTAAATATCTCCCCTTTTGTCTGTTAAGATGTAACCCAGTATTTTAGAAATGCTTTAAATCTATAGAATAGAAACTTGATTTTTAAAGGGCATGGATTCAAAAGAACACTAACATTTGATGAATTATTTGGTACCGCCCATACAGAAACACAAAACCAGCTACTGACCTGCTAAAAGAAGTAGGCAAAAGCAAAGGATGAAGAAGATTTTCCTTCCATGGGAAGCCCAGAACTTTCCATGGCTCTTTCCAGGTCCAAACACTGTACAAACCTGTCTATTCAAACCTGCCAGCTGCACTGTAAGTGGTATTCATTTCTTGATGGAGATCCGCCAAGGCAGATGGAGTTAGAAAAGTTTCTTTTATGTAATACATGTTTGGCAAACAACGTTTCTGAACATGTCAGGGCAATTAAAAAGTAGGAAAGTGCAACTGGCAGTACTGATTTGTTACCTAAAATTGGCCAGGATTTTTGGGGGTGGATTGTAGATCCCACGATTAAAGATCATGCTATTGGGCCAGTGTGTCTCTTACTTACAGATGGTGATGACAGCCAGGATAATGGAAAAAGGATGGAGAGTGAAATCATGTGCTTGAGAGTGCTTGAAAATGCAGACTACGGTACTTTGAGATGTGTTTCTCTTGTGTTCTTAATAACGGGGTGGCGGGCTTATCGCATATAAATCAGAAGCACTCTCTCCAACACTTTTGAAACTATCACAAAATAAAATTCACCCAGGAAGAAAAGAAAGTTATGAGTTGATACTATAAGTGTGCTTTAAATGATGTGGATGTGATCAAAGGTCCTGCCCATGCCATACATTTAAAACACTCTTTACCACTTTAAAGGGATGCGGGTGGCACTGTGGGTTAAACCACAGAGCCTAGGACTTGCTGATCAGAAGGTCGGCAGTTCGAATCCCCGTGGCGGGGTGAGCTCCCGTTGCTCGGTCCCTGCTCCTGCCAACCTAGAAGTTCGAAATCACGTCAAAGTGCAAGTAGATAAATAGGTACTGCTCTGGCGGGAAGGTAAACGGCATTTCCGTGCGCTGCTCTGGTTCACAAAAGCGGCTTAGTCATGCTGGCCACATGACCCGGAAGCTGTACGCTGGCTCCCTCGGCCAATAAAGCGAGATGAGCGCCGCAACCCCAGAGTCGGCCACAACTGGACCTAATGGTTGGGGGTCCCTTTACCTTTACCTTACCACTTTAAACAGTCAGGGCTTCCCTCAAATAATCTTGGCACATGTAGTTTGTTAAAGGTGCTAAAGATGCCCTGTTATGCTCACAGAGCTACAATTCCCACTCTGGTTCTAAAGGCAGAGAAGGCTCAGGTAATATACTTCATTGCTCATAAGACTTTAAAAACTTTAAAACAAAAAGTCCAGCAAATTTAAAGTAAGCTTTAAAACAAAAAGTCCAGCAAATTTCCAAAACCTGGTATCTCACACTACCTATTTATTTCCTCCTCCTCCTCCTCCTCCTCCTCCTCCTCCTCCTTCGGAGCCATATTTTGCTTCTACAGTGAAAAAGCTCCAAGGTATCAGATCTTTCTCTTGGGTCACTTTGTTCTTGGATTTAATTCTTCATAATCACAGGATCTTTCTGCGGAACTACATTTTTTTTAAAAAAGAAAAGGAAATAAAACCCCACAAGCTTGTTCTGCTCCAACAGGGCCTTGCAAAGATATTAACTGCTAACTACAGCATTATGAAAGGAAAGATTTAAAAAGAAAAGAAAACAGCAGAACAGAAAATATAACTTAGATAATTCTTTGGTCTTTAACATACAATTTCTCTCAAAGCTCTCCACCGCAGACACGGACCGTTAAAGAAATAACCTAGTGCTACAGAAACAGAATATTACTGAGCAAGGCTTGTGTCTATCACATTAGAAATCTAGGTTGTGGTCTTGTTAGAGAAATGTCAGATCACGGCATGCTGATCCAAGAAATTATATTTTTATTTTACATGGGATAGGCCAGAGCCAAGAAAGGTGAGTGTACATATTTGTGTGTACATTTGCAAATCCGGAGTTGAAGAGGAAGGCAGCAAAGTCTGCTGGTGCCACATATTCACACTGACTTGCAGCGTTGTAATCCCAGCCATAAAATTCTTTCATTTTGACTATTTAATTTTTAAACTGAGGTATCATTTTCCTTCTCAACAGCCTTTGAAGCCTACAGCCCGTGAAAAAACATAACATGGGAATGAGGATCCCTTTCAGCCAAAGACCCACATTCCATTCTGGACTGTAAAAGGCCCCAGAAAAGGTCTGCCAGATGGCACTGTGTCTGCTAGGTTCATTTCCCTATCATTTGCTGTGAGATACTTTTTTCTCCACCCCCCCCCCCCGCCGCCCAAAAAGAATCAGCCTGAGATAGACACACCACAAACATTCACACACACAGCTCTGGTTCAGGAGCAGGTCTCCCTCCTACTATTATTTAAATCCAGAGGAAAGGAACACCCTGCAATGGGAAAGACATCCAGTCTCAGCCTATTGTTCTGAAAAAGCATCTCTAAAGGTGATTAGACTGACACAAGACAGGTGTAAAAACAAACACCGACCTTCATGACTCTTCTGGAAACCGAAGCTTTTGTTTTAACATAGTTTCCATTCCACTTTTATGATCAGGATATGTCCCTCTGAGGTAATATGTATGTCAGCATGATGATCAACATAGTTTCCACTCTGCTCTTCTGATCAGGATATGTCCCCCTTGAGGTACTATGCCACAAATTTTACATATCGCAATAAATATAATCCTGGTGTGTCTGTAACCTGAAAAAAGCATCTAATTGATATGGATATGCTGGACTCTGCTCCTAAAAGAGCTAAATATAAAACAAAGGGCAGCCAAGGTCTTATGCCCTCAGTGAAATTAATGGTGGCATCTGAACTAATGCATCAGTGTTAAAATGCAAAGAGAATGCAGCTCCCCTCAGCATGAGAACAAATTAGAGCACCTACTTGTTCGCCATAGACGTTGCTATACCAGAGCAAATGGAGCTGATACTTTGATAAATTAAAAGCCATGTCTTTTCATTTTTGCTCTTGCAATATTCTAACTAGATAAAGCAAGCAGAGCCCCTTGCAAACACAGTTACAAGATTTACTGTTTAATATCCAACCAAGCAATGAAAATGACTCTGTTTATGTTAGAGGGGAGAAGCCAAAGAAGCGAGGTCATTACATTGTGTCTGCAGCTTTCACTCCTAATATGTTAGGTGCATTTCTCAGTAACGAGAAAATCAATATTCTTTTTGAGTTGCCGTGGATTCCGGGCTGAGAAGGCTTTTATCTGTTGCATGGAGGTGACTTAGAATGATCATGAGAAATTATGCAATGTTGTTTTTACAAAGCTCATATGTTCCCTTCAATAGTTTCTAATTGCATTGTGGAGTCTTGTCTAGGTTGGTAAAGGAGAAAACATTTCAAAGGGGTTGAGACTCGGAAAGCCGTTTAACTCTTTCCTTTAGGACATGTCTCATGGTCAAACGAGATGAGACACAGGAGACACATGTTAACACTAACCTTTTAAAAAACAAAAAACCCTGAAATGAAGCCATGGGGGGGGGGGGTAGACTACAAATTTGAACAGAGTGGTTCTTAACCCTTCCTCTGTAGGCAGTTTTTGCCACAACTACTCTGTGGCAAACTATTCTAAATGTAGTTTCCCTTTGAGAGCCAGTGTGGTGTAGTGGTTAAGAGCAGTAGACTCGTAATCTGGTGTACCGGGTTCGTGTCTGCACTCCTCAACATGCTGCTGCTGGGTGACCTTGGGCCAGTCACACTTCTTTGAAGTCTCTTAGCCCCACTCACCTCACAGTGTGTTTGTTGTGGGGGAGGAAGGAAAAGGAGAATGTTAGCCGCTTTGAGACTCCTTCGGGTAGTGATTAAGTGGGATATCAAATCCAAACTCCTCCTCCTCCTCCTCCTCCTCCTCCTCTTCTTTGGAGGGCAATAATGTCAGTTGTCCATACACTGATGACGCTGTTCATCTATGTTCAGGGAGTGAGCCAGTGGTGAGAAGAGCAACTCGGTTTTATCTCCTTTTGCTCACTCTTCCTTCCCTCCCTCTTTCTCTGGGCCTCCCCATTTTTCTTTCTCCACCCCCCCTTCCATCTCCATCTCTCTCTGAGGTCATGAACCAGATCCAAAGGTGCCATGGGCCAGATCTAAGTCCATGGACCAGCAATTCCCCATCACTGCTATGTAGAAGTAAGTCTCATTGAACTCAGTGGGATACAGCTCTGAGTAAACATGCATAGAATTGCACTGTAAATGTTGTTTTTGAGCTTGCTGGAGGTGGGGGCTTCTCCAGATGGCCTGTTTATTGAGCATTCACACTAATTTGCTTGCACAAAACTTATGCAGTAGTTAGCCTTTGTTGAGTCTCTATTGAGCATTCATTCTGGTTTCTTTGTATGGAGTTATGAAACACCGAGCATCCATCTTGATTTGTTTGTGTGGTGTTTATACATCATGCCATAAGCCCATTCATTCATCCCACACTTTTCAGTGCATTTCTTCATCGCCTTCCTAACCACAAAATAATTCGTTCATTTCTTTTTAAAAGTGGATTTGTTGTGCTCAGGCAGGTGTAGAGAACAACTGGCCCTCCAGATGTTTAATTGTGCAAACCTAAATTTCTGGTATGTGCTTGAATCCCACACAATCGTGAGTCTGAAGATGCCTTTGCCGCTCCTAACTGCACATTATGAGAAGATGCATATGCATAAGCAACAATGTTGGGAAATGCCTCATGACATCATTGCAGGCACATTGCCACCAATTAATGCTTTCACAATGTACCAAATACTTTATACACACATACAAGAAAAAGTCTATCTAGGTAAGGATATGCAGAAAGTTGCTGCATTGTGTGTTGACTTGAACAAAGATAAAAATTTTACACACGTACTCTTGGAGATAAGCGAGACTTACTCCTGAGTAAATGTGCACTGAATTAGTCAAAAGCTGAGGTTTTTTCAAATAATAAATTATTTTCATGTAAGATTGCATATCAGCTGGAGACTTTTATATGTTTTGTATTCACCTCATGTCACTTTCAAGACTGTTCAGTGCCAAAAGAAATATTATTAATGCAACTCAGGAAGAGTTCTGCATAGCCAGAGGACACAATGGATACATCTAGCAGCTGATGCATAATCTTGGGAAGGAAAGAAACCAATGATAAAGAAATGAAAGAACCAAAGACTACAGTTAGTGCAGCAAAATTAAATTTATGTACAGTGTATTAACGTTGTATTAAATCGGCAAATTAATCCAGAATTATAAACCCTTATAAAGTATTTATAGATTGCATTCATATAGTTAGTTCCCCATTGCTGAAATAGTTAACTTCACTTTTACATCTACCAGTAAAAAAACCCCTGTAATCTAAAATTTATTTCTGCCATACTTGTAAATAGTTAAGGTGCATTCTTATATACATTCATTAGTGTCAGAAAATTCAATAGGATTTTGTGTAGGATTGTGATGTCAGGCTATAATCCAATAGACCCTTACTACAAAAAAGTTCAATTGGACCGAGTGTAATTTACTAAGGAATGTTAAGGCTGGATTTGCTGGCCCAATGCATTTTGGCACTGAGGTGAACCATAAAATGGCATCCCCTCCCTGTCAAGGAAGAAGGGGTGAGTGAAGAGCTACATCAGGAACAAGAGGGAATAAAGATCTACATTGGGATCTGCTGCCCCTATGGCATTTGCCACCTGAGGCAGTCACCTAACGTTACCTCATGGATGGGCCAGCCCTGACTAGAGTGGAATTAGGATGGCCAGCAGACAGGAGGCTTTGATGCCCAGGTGGGTTTGGATCCAATGGATGAGTGTTAGTCTTGGACCTTTCAGGTATACCAACCTGGAGCTTGCATAGCAAAAATAGAAAACAAAGGAAAACTGTGGCAGACCTTGGCATCTCAAATTTCAGTGGCACCCTGTCCAACACAAAAATCCGGAGGCACCCCCTCACCTCTTGCCTTCCATTTGACATCATTGTTGCAGTACCTACTGGTGCACCAGCAGCTCCATGCCCAGTGCAACTGCATCGGTCATGCTTCCATAGATCCATCTTTTCCCCTTCACCTCCTCCCACCCTGACTAGTGTGAGGCAGCAGAGCTCTGAGTGCATCAATGAATCCTCTGTCAATCCTCCCAGGCCTCATTGAATTCATTGGGATTTTCTTGCAAGTAAATATGTATCAGATAAGGCTACTATACCACTGGTGCTAGAGAAATTCTAAAGTGTTGTGAGATCCTCTTTTGCAGGCGATCTTCTTCCACCTCCCTCCACCTTAGCTGTTCTTTGACAAGGCGTAGGTGCTTCTTAAATCCTACGTGCAGGTTTTGCAGCCAAACTAACTGCAATTATAATAAATAATATATATGCATATTGTTATTGCTTTCACAAGGTTTTACAGCCAACTTGATTGTAAATATAATATACAATGTATGCATAGTCTTCACAAGGGTGTGTGCAGAGAAGGGCTTTCAGTTTGAATATAAAAATGACACATTTAACGTTGAAAGTAGTTCTATGTAGAAAAGCTTCCTGACAATAATTATGCTGCAATGATTGCTTAAAACTACATAAAAGAATTTATTCCTTTTGCCATATGGTTAGCTTCACAAAGGCTTTTTGATGCTTGATGTTAAATGGTATACTTTTTTTTTATTCATTAACATTTGTACACAGAACTCATTTGATTGATTAGTTTAAAATGCAACATCAATCCCTTATTGTGGCTCAGGAAAAAGACTTGTTGGAAGATTAAAGCTTTTTTTGTATTCACTTCTTTCCTCATCAAGCAACCTCATGCTGCCGGTCAGCTTGTTTTTCCGGCTCTTGAATGAATGAACTAATTTAAGATGTAATTGAACAATCATTTAGGCTGTATCCCAGGCATCCAATTTTAACACTAGGCTGTGTGCTCCATAAACAAAGAAAAACCATATTAAAACACTATTTGCAGTCTGGCTCTCTGGAATTTTTCTGAAATCAACTTAATTTTTTTCGGGGGGGGGGGGGGGAATCACCCAACCATCAATTTCTGTTTATGCATTTTACACCTTACTGCATTTTTTGTAAAGATACCAAATCATCCCTTTCTTCTTTTATAGACTCAACAATATTAAGAACATTTAAATATAAGTCAGTCAAGCATCTTGTCCATTCTCCCATTAACTGGCTAAAAGGAAAAAGTACTTTAAAATGCTTACTTTGGGCAGGGGGCCCAAAGAACCTTCCAGTTCTTATCATTCTGTTTAGATGCTATTGGTTGCCAGCTAGGTACTTTTAATGTAGAATTGTAGGTTCAGCTGCATAGACTCCATGTGTGAATTTCCAATTTTCCCATCCAAAAAAACTTCTTTGACTCTCAACCGCCCTTACTCACTGCACAGGGAGTTGCTGAAAGGCTACAACTGAAAGGCTACATCTTCTTTCAGAGATCTTAACATGTACCACACAACCCCTCCACTAGAAATATACTTTGCTCCTTCTTTGCCTCACAATATTGGTTTTTTTTTCTGATGCCACCACTCCATGGGCTTCTGAGATATTTGGAACTTGAAAGAGAAGTTGCAGTGGCCTATCGGCTATATAATGGATGAGGCAGTATCTAATGTAATATAGCATGTTTTGTTGTCGTATATCTGTGTGTGAAAGGGGGGGGGAGAGAGAATATCAGGAAATGAAAAAAGCATCTCAGTTTTTGGTAAAATTTAAGCACCATCTTGAACATTTTTTCTAAAACAGATTCAATCCCATGTTATCCAAAGGCAATAGTGATTTTCTCAAAATGTTAATAATTAGGAAAACAGTATTTAATGTCAGCGGGCAGAAACTGAACAAAGAAACACCCCCATCTCTTGAATACAATTCTAAAGCACCATATTAGTTAGCCGCTAACATGGATTATAAAGGCAATTGAAAAACATTCCTATCCTGCTAATGTTTTTGTACTTGACCTACTTATATTTCACAAGCTCTGGAAAGGGTTTTATTAATGGCTACAAAGTAATACTGAAACTTTTTGTTAAATTTTCCATTCTAGGGGTTCTGCTTTGTTTTTTATTAATATCTATTTTTTTTTGTCTACAAAATACGGTTTTATGGCTTTTTGCATCTGTGGAAAACTGACAGAAATTTTTCTTCTGAAAAGTTTTTTTTAAAAAAAATGTTAAACATCACGGCAGACCATTAGGAGTGGGGGGAAACCCCAAATAAATTGCAGTTAAGGGAGAAAATTGACACTAACAAATTGCCTGTTTGTGGGTTGCATTTTTGCTGCAATGCCCTGGTCATGAATCTCAGTTAAGTGAATCCATCTCCAAGGACTAATTATAAGCATCTCCTTAGGGAGAAGTGCAAAAGGCTAAGGAAGAAAAACTGTCTGCAGTAGACATTCAAGGTATTCATGGATACAAATAGTTTCCCCATTTTTAAGGAGAATAAAATGGATGTCTCAACATCTGTGGAGAGCTTCAATAAAATAAAATAGATGATACAAACTTTGCATTTCATCCTCATATTTCCTTTTGGAAATCTGATTATTAACATACAACCAGAATCATGCTTGACCTGTGTACCCTATTTTGTTGAGCTCCAATTGCCACAAGCCCCAGCCAGCATAGTCAATGGTTTGGGATAATGGTACTTGCAGTTCAATAACATCTCGTGGTCCACAGGTTCCCCATGGCTCTGTAGGCATGTTAATGATCAGATTTGCAAAAGGAAATGTGAGGGTAAAAATGCAAAATTTGAAACATCTATTCTGATTTCCACTTTGTCCGATATTATTTACATTTCGTTATTAGCAGCTGTGCCTGACCTAAAGAAAAGAATTTACTATTTAAGTTTCATCATGATGTCATTGCTTTTGGTCCTTGATAGTGATTTTCCTACCCTTTTCTTTCAAACGTGCCGCAGTTGTTGTGGGAGCTGACTTTGATTAATGTTATACCTGATATCCTTCTGTGTATTATGTTTTCCTTGGCAGGTTTTAGGTTTGAAAACTGGGAGGGGATGGAAGGGAAAGGAAATACAGAAAGGGAGGGGGGCATTTTGAAACCCACAAGTCATTTTAGAGATGTAGATATATTTTGCACATTTCGTATTTAGAAATACACACTCATCCTGAAAAATGAAGGAATATTTTTTATGTGAGGCCTTTAAAAAACCTCACAATTTTTTATTTAGCTTACCACATTTTTGCACATGGCACCTTTTCCAGCTCAACTAGAGCTTTTTTGATGCAAATATGAGGGTGTGGGGGAGAGAGTTTGACTATATACTCTAGTTGATGCCCTCCCACAAATTAGAATGTTATTTAACATTTTGTTTTATTTTTATTATTTCGTTTAAAATTAATTCATCCCAAAGGCTCAGTATACTGTTTCACACCACCCCAGGGGTTGCAGGCATGCTTTAACCCATTGTCTGTGTTTCTTTTCGGACAAATGAGACACAGCGTAGACTGTGGTGTCTTTAGGATATATGGTTTATTTATACACATATATTTACAAGCTGAACCTGGATGGAGGGGCTCACAGCATTGCACCCCGAAAGGCCCCTGCTTCTTCCATAGCTTCAGCCTTGCACTCAAATGGACAGCAAAACTCATACCCTGCCTCCGCTCCAGATTACATCCATGTTAACTCCAACCAAACTCCAAACCCTCAGCTTTTATCCCCTGAGTGAGGGAGGAAGCGCTTTTCACATAAACCAGGCAGAGGCAAACTCTGGCCCTCCAGATGTTTGGGACTACAATTCCCACCATCCCTAGCTAACAGGACCAGTGGTCAGGATTGCTGGGATCTGTAGTCCCAAACATCTGGAAGGCCGGAGTTTGCCTATGCCTGATACAGACTGTTGGGAACTGTCATCTAGTGGTGCTGTTAATATGCTGCTGGCAGGCAGCTCTATCTCTCCATTCCATCTGCATCCGGAGAGGTTGTGAAAGTGTTGGATCACATGAGATGCACTCACTTTGGGCGGGTGTCTCCCATGTCCAGGGATTAGGTGGACAACCTGTTCTGGCAGGGGTTGCACTCCTGCTGAAGGAACAGGTTTGTAGTCTGGCAGTACTCCTGGATTCCAACTTGCTTCTTCAACTGGCTTCTGTGGCTAGGAATGCTTTTGCCAGGTATGGTCATTCCTGATTGGGATTGGTCTCAGCTGTCCGTTCTCCTGTAATGCGCTGTATGTGGTCTGGAGGCTGCAGCTAGTGCAAAATGCAGCTATTAGGTTGGAAAGTGGGACAGCCCAATGACACCACTAGTCACTAGTCCTGATATTTCTGCATTTGCTGCCAGTGAGCTACTGGACCAGATTCAGGGTCTTAGTACTTAAGCTCTAAATGGCTTGGGAACGAAGTACGTAAAAGAGTACCTTCCTCAAGGTCAGCCATCTTGGACCCTGTGTTTGGCAGGTGAGGCCTTGGTGGTGGCTCCACTGCACACTGACTGCTTGGTGTTGACCAGTGTGCAGTGTGCAAAAGGCCTTTTCATTCCCTATTTGTGGAATGCCTTCCATACTGAGCTGTGTCTGTCTCCCTCATTATTAACTTTCAGGAGAAAGTTAAAAACATTCCTGTTTACCCAAGCATCTGACGGCTAAGAGATGCCATCTTTGAGATAACATGTTTATTTTTTAAATAATGTGTTTAATTTTTTAATAGATTATCTTTAATGTTATTTCATTGCTTTGTCTGCCTTCCTGAGCTCCTTCAGGAGGAGGGGTAGGCTATAAATCAAGCAACAACAACAAATATCACACTCATTAATAATACTTAAATAGCAAACTAAATCGGTCTTGTCCATCATTTTAAAACTGGATGAGGCTGCTGCCCTGGTATGTATCTCCGAGGTCTGGCTAGATGAGAGTAAAGCACCAATTCTGGTCAAACTTGTTCCAGCTGGGTTCCATGTTTTTATTTCCTAGGATTACTTTAAGCTTCAAAGCATTTTACTGCAGTACATGCTAGATTTTTTTTTCTGCTTAGAAAAAAAAATATTTTGCTACAAGCGCTTTTAAGTAACACCTTGGACTTCTGGAAGGAATGAGGGAAGAGCAGAGAAGTTTGCAAAAAATAGCAACAAAATGACTTTAAATCTAAATGTGTGCCTCTCCCAAATCCACGTGGACAGTCAGAGTAAGACAAAGGTTAGTAATGAGAGGATAATATGCTTCCTCTACTTTTAAAATTAAAAGATGTGAAAAGGGATGAAAATGTTTTTCTTAGGCTCTGTTGGGAGCATTCCATATGCAAACAAAGATTTCCCATTTTTTTCAAATTCCCTGTTTGTCTGTGGGAAGACATGGGAAGGGCACTAAGCATTGGAACATAAAACCCATCAAAGCTCTACATGTACCTAAATCTTGTGGAAGGGCTCAGTGGAACTCAGTGGAAGAACAGAGGGTCTCAGGTTCGAATCCTGGCATCTCCAGGTAGGGCTGAAAGAGACACTACTGAGGTAGATAGGTCTGATTTGATATATGGCAGATTCCTATGTCCCTAGTATTATTTGAATTATTCAGGTTTCTGGAAACCAAACTGTTGGAGGTAAAGCCAATTACTTCTGAACAGTGGCATTTGGATCCTGTTCCTTGTAATCAGAGACTATCCCTTCTTCTTAAGTATGAGCGATTGTTCCACACGGTCTAATTGCACAAATTATTTCACACAGACACACACACACACACACAGAGAGAGAGAGAGAGAGAGAGAGAGAGAGAGAGAGAGAAATGTTTGAGAGAATTGAGCAGCTCTCTGCTTGTCCAGAGGTCCAGATGTCAATACAATAAATTATACAATAAATGCATGTCTTTTTCATGTACAGTGGTACCTTGGTTCTCAAACTTAATCCATTCCAGAAGTCCGTTCCAAAGCGTTCCAAAACCAAGGCACGCTTTCCCATAGAAAGTAATGCAAAATGGATTAATCCGTTCCAGACTTTTAAAAGCAATCCCTAAAACAGCAAATTAACATGAATTTTACTATCTAACGAGACCATGGATCCATAAAATGAAAGTAATAAACAATGTACATCAGTCACACAATCAATTAATCAGTAGCTGAACTGGGTTCCACACAGTCACAAAAACAAAACAAAAAAGAGCCACAAAAACAAAAAAGTGCAAAATAAATAGCAAAAACAGACAGACCTCAGTATAACACTCGAAATGGAAGTGTGGCACTCAAATTGGAAGTGTGGCACTCAAAACGTTCAGCTTCTGAAAAAAAGTTCACAAACCAGAACACTTACTACCGAGTTTGCAGTGTTTGGGTTCCAAGTTGTTTGAGTTCCAAGGCATTTGAGAACCAAGGTACCACTGTAAATAAATAAAAAGCATGCTTCTGCTTCTCTTGAGACAGGGATAGTACAGACATGAGGATAGATGTACTTTGTTTCTTAAGGCTGTACTCCAGCCCACAGTTTAATATATCCCATCCCCATTTTAACAAGATTTGCCCAAGTGCCACTGTGGGCAGAAATGCTGCCTAGAAAAATCCAGCAACTAAAAGCAACAATAGAGACTCCATAGGTAGCCAAGTATTTAAATCAAGGGATAAAATATTTGGGACCGTTTACCATTATTGTGGTTTCCAACTTTGTTCCAAACTATTTCCTGCTGTTCCTGATTTGTTGCACTGCCAGAAATATTTGACCTTAACTGAAGATTAACTGAAGATCAAGTTTATCCAAACCCAAAATTATTTTGTTGCCTGGAGTGAAGAATATGTCTGATTGGTTTAGTATTCTAGGAAATTAATTGAAATGTGTAATGCTGTCTGATCCATTTTCAGCATAACCACTCAGATTTAAAGCGCATCACATTTAAACTCCCTCTTTTGTGTGTGCAGTTTCAAAACTGGGGATAACGTCAGTCATTTGTAATAGTGGGAACTTGAATGTGGAAAAGTCACCTTGCAGAACATTAAGGAATCACAAGAAAGCAGCCCAAGGCATCCTTTTTGAATCCCTAACCAAGGGCACATGAAGTATCATATTTGAAGCCGCTTTGGCTAAAAAAAATACAACTTTAAATGAAACAATAATCTAGTTATAGATTCTTGGCACATGTACATAGATAATATGCTATGCCTTCTATCTTCTAGAGCAGAGCATTTTTAAGTTGCAACTGCTATTGACTATTCATAATGAATAGAGCAAGGTCAGTGCCTGAGAACATTATTAATAAAAGATTTCCTTGCCACCATACTCTGTTAATTATTGAAGGAAGAAAAGACATTCACAGGGCATTCTTAAAAGAGGTAGTAAAATGTAATGAGAATTGTAGTACATCTCCTCTTTGTCAGGGATCAGAAGTTGGATTCCTCTTCATCAGGTGATGGAGTTGAGGACTCTGAATATGAAGGAGAAGGGCATACAGGACAAACCCTAGAGGCATGACTACCAGAAGTACCAGTGGGGCTAGTCCCCACCCACTAGCCCAATGATGTAGCACTCTGACCTCATTGTAAAAGACCCTAAAAAACCTGAGTCTCCTCTGCTCGGTCAGGTAGGAGACTGCTGGAGAAGACTGCGCCCCTTGCAGCACAGGTGCACATAGCAAAGATTTCATAATTTATATACAACATGGTATAAAATTGGCTGGTACAAAGGGATGTGTCTGTTTCTTCTTTTTTGTAGTAAATGATGGTAAATGAAATAAAGAAATATGGAAAAAAATGGTTATGCACAGAAATCAGCCTAGACCAGTAACATGGTCCAGTAATCCGTACAAAATGTATAATAAACACTACATAAAGGTTTCAACACAGAGAGAGAGAGCAATTCCCCCCTACAAGTATCACAGGTGTTAATGAATAACAAAATCACTCCTTCAGGTAGATGAAGTATGCAAAGTAAGATATTTTTCAGTGTATCGCATGATACTGATATTGAAGACAGTTCCTTTTTCACAATGTACATTTTAGTCACAGCAAATATGGCAAAGACCCATAACAAATTCTCATGTGAGGGATTAACACATCAGTGTCAATTGTCTAATAGAAGTGGTATTCGGCTAAGAAAAGAGCTTTTCAGGCAATTTTGGAATATTTTACGTGGGGTCACCAGTGTCAATCATTGGCAGGGTTGACCAAGATACAGTCACTGTTGAGTCATCATGAATCTCTCAGTGCTCCTATCTTCTCTCTCAAGCAAACTCTTATCTTCACACACACACACACATTACATTAGCAACAGGAATCTACAGACCTGATGATAGCATGCTTGGTTTTTGTCCTATTTTGTTTGTACAGATGGGTTTTGAGCCTATGTTGTGTTGCCTGTATCTGAAAGGTGCCAGGCTTCCTATCTGAATGAAACTTTGCTCTGTAAGACTCTATGCCTAGATTTTAGATGTTTGGCTTCTGACATCAGTTATGCAGTAATAGAGTGTACATCTTGAAGGGTACTCTTTCTTCAGTAATATGTTCTAGTGGAAAATTGAGCTAAAAGTAGATCATTGACCCCCTTTTGCCTAAGGGAAGTAGGAGCAAAATCCAACAGGATAGACATGATTTCAATGCATTTTGGATCTTGCTGGTCTTTTTTCAGGAAAAAAATACATAAAATAAAGTTTTGACATTTAGATTTGCTGTCTAATTTAAATGTTAAATGTTCCCTGCTCACACACAAAAACAATTCTCACTACAGCCAACCAAAGAAAACCAACCACACCCTAAGCCACACCCAACCTCTCTCACCACCAAGGAAATACAACAAGTGAATAGCAAGAGAACACATATAAGTAACACTGGCACAACCCCCCCCCCCACCATTAAGTAGAAGAATAGAAGCATAACCACTCGACTCCACCCCACTCACCATTCCCCCCTTTTTCCATTCTTCTTCTTCTTCCTCCTCCTCCTCCTCCTAATTGTTTAAACCAATTCATAAACCAAGAACCCATACACTGACTACTAATAATGAAACATATGTTGTAGATATTTTTCCACATTTACTATGCCATTTTTGTGATATACAAATGACATGAGAAAACCTGGTATACTTCTTTGTATAACATCATTCTTGTTTATAAAACCCAACAAACAAACAAACAAACAAAAAAAGGTAGATTGAAAGATAAATAAATAAATAAATAAATAAATGTTAAATGTTTGCATTTCCTTGAAGGACCAGCAAGGCCTGAAATGCATTGGAATGATATGTCTTTTGTCTACCATACTTCATTGCTTTTTGCTCCTATTTCCAGTTCTTCGGAGGTGCCCAATTTTCTTGCATATTGCCCGAGGGCCCATAAAAATCTACAGCTCACTCTGCAAATCCAGATTATAGCTGCACAAGATAGATTTTACTAGGAAACATGCCAAAGAAAGTAGAGCTGACAGCTGTTCTGTATGCAGTATGCTGTGCTAGGCAGAATGCCTGAGCAGGAATGGGAAGAACAATGATATAATCTATATTCATCTATGAAATGAAGTGGGATACAGAGTACTGCAGTTACTTTGTGATCTTATGCCAGTCATTATATCTCAGCCTGGCCTACCTCATAAGGTGGTTCTTTAGCTAAAATAGAATGGGGAAGCCATGTATGTCCCCTTGAAGTCCTTGGAGGAAGGGCAGGATAGCAGTAAGATAAATAAACAAATAGCCCTCTTTTATAATTTAACAAGCCCAATGGAAATTACACTGGTTTTCACACTTGCTGATTTACAATATTCTTAAGCTGTTTTTAAACTAATAAAAAGCATTTCTCCTTGACAAGCCACATTTCCTCACAGACTGATTATTTATACCCAGATTCTAGCCTACTGAAAATAGTGATTTATATTTATAAAGGGAAGTAGTCTCACTCTTTTTTGAAGTGACATTAGCAGCCAGGGCTATAACAAAAAGAGGTGCTATCTTAACAAGTGCACATATGAAGCAATAAATAATTTAGCTAGGAAAGAACTAATTTTATGAGGTAGGTGGACAGCTTAACATAAAATACTCAAGATCCCCAAAACAAACAGGAGACCACAGGATACCTTGTAAAAGATCCCTTATGGACGAAGTCATTTATGGATCCTGCTTCCCACACCACCAAAGAGAAGGAAACCCCTCATTCATCACTTCAGATCTTTTGATGATCTTGTATATGTCTACTAATAAATACCATACTTTTCCGTGTATAAGACGAGGTTTTTTTTACTGTAAAATTAAAAAATGTTCAAAATCTGGGCTCGTCTTATACACAGATAGTGCAGCTGGGGGAATTTTCTTTAATTGGAGCCCCCCAAAATAGGTGGTGTCTTATATATGGGGGGGGGGCGTGCTAGACACGAAAAAAATATGGTAAATTGAATTAAGTTCAACAGGCCTTACTTCCCTCTTCCCAAGATAAGTTGTTATAGGATTGCAGCCTTAATTATGTAACAGCCAAATGTGCATAATTTGCCTCTAATTTGCTTTATCTTCCTGTCATAACTTGGGATTCAAGGCAGCCTGGAAATTAATCTAGATATCAGGTAAGCATCCAGGTCACATGGCTGTCTGACTTGAAGTGTGATGTTCTTGGGACTTGAAGGAACCATCCTGCTGAGTGTGGGCAGCAATCTTCAGAGTGAGTTGGCTGTGAGAACCCTACCTAGGTTGAAACAAGTGATAGGGTTCGAGGTGGGTGGTGTTTTCTAAGACCAGAAATAAGGGCATTTGTACGCCCAACACTCTCTATGCAAATGTCATCCCTACTGTTAGCTATTATAACTTGCTGCTGATGTTTAAACATCTTTAGTAAAGTTGTCGTATTTACACCAAATCTGGCAAAACAGATCATAGTCAGACATAGTAAACCTGATGTTTACAAGACATGTGACTACATGTTAGCTGAAACTGGGCAATATAGAAGGACAGGCACTTTGATTCTCACAAATGTAAAGGTAAAGGTAAAGGTACCCCTGCCCGTACGGGCCAGTCTTGACAGACTCTGGGGTTGTGCGCCCATCTCACTTAAGAGGCCAGGGGCCAGCGCTGTCCGGAGACACTTCCAGGTCACGTGGCCAGCGTGACATCGCTGCTCTGGCGAACCAGAGCCGCACACGGAAACGCCGTTTACCTTCCCGCTGGTAAGCGGTCCCTATTTATCTACTTGCACCCGGAGGTGCTTTCGAACTGCTAGGTTGGCAGGCGCTGGGACCGAGCAGCGGGAGCGCACCCGGCCGCAGGGATTCGAACCGCCGACCTTTCGATCGGCAAGTCCTAGGTGCTGAGGCTTTAACCCACAGCGCCACCTGCGTCCCCTGCGCCACCTGCGTCCCTGCTCACAAATGTAGTGAATATAAAAAGTGGTATTCTGAACAAGGTGTTACCAACACTGAATAGTTTTGTGCTATAACCTGGAAACCATGTTCCTATTGACAGAACATAAAACAATATTGACCTTTGGAGCTGGTTTGGGGTCAGTTTATTATCCACAATAACTTTTTTACCTTTCTCTTAGCTAGTTATCTCCACTTTATACATTTGATCCTTATGTATGTCATATTAATTTGTTTAATTCTATCCCTTGCTACATGCCAAGGATCTTCCAATGTACTGAAATCATTTTGAATTTCAAGCATATCTTTGACAATCCTTACACTATCCACAAATTTCTATCACCTAATTTGATCATTGATTACGATACTGAATAGTTCTGGATGCATCACTGGCTACTGCAAAACACCACCAGAACAATATTTTTATTTTTCTGATTGATATTTTCATATTGGACAAAACTGGGCATATCTTAATTTTGAATTATGTTTCCTGGTCAAATAATTACCCCATTCCCCCTGCCCCCCTGGATCTTTCCTTACCTTCACTCATTTTGTCATATTTTATTACCATTATGACACCCACGTCTAGGCCATGTACACACTATACCTTTAAAGCACATTCAAAACACATTCTTTTCCTCAAGGGATTCTGGGCACTGTAGTTTATACCACACAGAGTTGGAATTCCCACGAACTGTTATCAGACTGCCATGCCCAGAATTATCTGAGGGAAAGAACTTGCTTTGAATGTGCTTTAAAGGTTTGTTTGTTGCATTTCTCTCTCTTTTTCTCCAAGGAGCTCAAGGTGGGGTACATGGTTCCCTCCCTCCTCATTTAATCCCCACAAGAAACCCATGAGGTAGGTTAGGCTGAGAGACAGTGACTGGCTCAAAGTTACCTAGTGAGCTTCATGGCCAAATAGTGTCTCCCAGACACTCTAACCATCTCGCCATGCAACTATTGTCTCCGTCTTCTTGGGGTAAAAAAAAGCTCTGCTAAGTACAGTCTACTTGCTGGATCATTTTTGGTTGCTTTAAGAGCTTTAGGATAAGACCACCACTGAGAATCAGTACAGAGCTAAAGCAAATTTATTTCTACTTCAAACTTTTCACTGAAATTTAATAGAATAATTCCCAAGTCTTGATTAACAGTTTCTCTATTACATATTTTCCCTCATAGTAAAGCCAACAAGTAAGTTTTTTGTTGCTGTAAAAATAATAATATCTGGTGCCCTTGGCTCATCACTCAGTGTAAATAAATAGTCTTAAAAGGATATAGTTCTACACACCATAATTTGTAATTGTCAGATTAGGACCATTTGAGTAGACCATATTTGACAGCCAGGTGCAGCTTGATTTATACGAACAAGTTTAAGAAAGAATGACATTATATATATTACAGGATATCTCCTTTTAATTTGACATTTTTGTCAGCTAAGGTAGTCTGGGGAGGCAGGAACTTCATTGTACTTTTGGTATGATCATATGCGTCTGATAGAACTGAAAAGACAGTGGAAATAATTATTATTATGCTTAAAGCTTTATGTTACAAGGCCCAGGCACACTTATGGGCATGGTAAATAGCAATCAACACCTGGTCCAGAAACTGTATTTCTGACACCTTTGGTTTAAAGTTCATCTAACAGTCCTGCATGGGGTGGGGGGAGTGAATTGTACTTTTTGGAACATAGCTCAATCAAGTTTAAATAAAGTGAAAGTGACAGAAGAAGTAACAGAATGTTTCCCCCCTGATTCTAAGGCTACTAAGTCTATATGCTAGGTTGCATTGCTTTGTTCCATATACACCCAGAGTGGATAAATATTTTACAGTATGTTACATTCCCAATGGTTGCAATTTGAAATACTTTTCAGAATATGTTTGTGATTTAGTTAATAAAAATAAGTTTGGAAAACTCATCATCATTAGTGCTCATAAAAATGTGATTCAGTTGCTCTACCAAGAAATATGTGGAATATTCATAGCTGTCTCCAAATGGGACATAACAGATCTCACTGTGTGCAGTGTTGCATTTTTTAAAAATAAGGTAAATAATAATAATATATAATAATAATAATTTATTATCTGTACCCCATCCATCTGACTGGGCAGCCCCAGCCAGAAGAGAAAATAGAAGAAGGCTTTATTGGCCTGAATTGCCTTTGGCTTATATAAAAGCTAAGCAGAAATGCTTACAGTTCAGTCTCCAAGCCTGTGCACATCTCTAAAGCTTAAAAGAGTCGACTTAGTTTTAAGAAATTGAACTAACACAACCTTAGAACTAAAACTACCAGTGCTCTGGCAGAACCAATCTGTAGAGCAGACAGGGTAACTTCTGTTCCACAGGCCAAATTTGGCCCAGAAGACTGTTTTGCCGAAACCACACCCATCTGCATCACACCTGATGTCACCTGCATTCTTCCAGATGTTGCTTGACTCCAACTCCTGTCACCACCAAACACCATGGCAGTCAGTGGTCAAGGGTGGCAGGAATTGTAGTCCAACAATTTCAGAAAGGCCACAGGTTCACCCTCCCATCCCATGTACAGAAGTAGAAGACCACTGTGGCTAGCTATTCCCCGAGCTTCCTGACTACCCCGTTACCAAACAAATCACCCAAAGTAAAAACAAAATGATTTATTGACATCTCCAGACCAGAAAAAATTATCGTTTTAGAGCTTTGTAATGGATGGAATAGCATTCACCTTTTTATGACATGCCCATTATCATTTCCTCTGCATCCCTTCTTGAGATAATCTTTCTACTTACTTACATGAACAGCACATACTGTTCCTTGACCTTGGATTGAGTTACATTTTATGTCGGTAGCTGGGAAACAAAATCACGGGTTAAAGGAGATGAATCAGGTGAACACTTAACTGTTGTGTTGAAACAACTCACAAGATTCTATTCTGAACATTGTTCTGGAGAAGTAACAGCAGAATGTCGTGGTACTTTTGTATACAGGCAACTCCCCATTTACTCATTTTAAAGGTATGCATGACAGCACATTGAAACAATGCCACAAACACAAAAGCAAAGGGGCAAAATGGCACCAAAAGAGCACAAAACAGCAAAAATAGTGCCTAGCAATCCCACAAGCCTTTGCAAGTGCAATCCCATGAGCCCTTGCACCAACCTTTGTGGCCTGTGGAGAGTTGGAGTTTGTGGCGTTTGCAGACTTTTTCAATGGTGTTCCAAATATATGCAAGTTTATTAGAACACATGATGCCTCAGAATGTAACCCCTACATAAATGAGGAGTTGCCTATACTTTTAAGCTTTCCTTTGAAGTGTCACAAACTGTATGGTTTGCATTATGGTGTCCATATGGCCCCACTGTTTACCATCCCTCCCCCCTATATATCTGTGTGATACTGGAATATAAAATTTTCTTGTACAGTCACAATTTCACAATAAGAAGCAACCTATGAGAAGGCAATATATAAGTGAGAACAGGAGACTTGAATATGTTTATTTTCATATCAGTTCAGATTTATAGGAGATATATGAGAAGAGAAAACAATCAAATACACTGGCGTTCACAATTCCACTTTCAGAAGTAATTTTATTATATAAATTTAAAAAGGAATTGAGATATTTGGGAAGCTGAAGAGAGAATATTATGGCTGTACTGAGTAGTACAGTTTTAAAAATGTGTTTTCAATACTGACTTTGTTTGATGGAAGTTTCCCTACTCATTGTTTTAGTACAGGGCAATGTTTAGTCAACTGTCTAGTTCAATTGTTTCAGGGCAAGTCCTACCGAAAGTGAAGCAGGCAAAGTGAAGCTGGTTGCTTTAAGAAGAGGAATAGATGGAAATAAATGAAGGCGGTCCTTGAAGAGTCAATGAGAATTTTAAAGTATTGATCCTAGCATTTGTGCACATGTGTGGGGCTGCTTGGATCAAATGTCTTGGGCCAGCACTGATAAAATTAATAGCTAAGTGATATGCTTATGTAAAAAATACCATAAAGATTATTGATTATAAATGACCCTTTGTGAAATATTAAATAAAGAGAATTTTGAAATGATACCCTTTATAATGAGGGAAAGTAATCAGGGGGTGGGATCTCAATGCCCGAGATCTTTTGGAGGGTATGAGGAACACTCTCCTCTAAAACATTTTGCAGTTGAGCTTTCCACTGGAAAAAAATCCAGAACACTAATCAAGAACCTAACTGGGTTTCATCCCATTAAGTTCTAATTGGAAACTATTTAGAAAGTAGAAAACTGTAAGATTGTCAAGCAGGGATAGAAGTGGTGAAGTGAAATATTTGGGAATATGGCTAATTCCCATAAATATTGATTTGTTTCAAAATAATTATATACCGGTGTGGAATGGAATAAAAAAAGACCTGGAGGTGTGGGGAAGGATGAAGTTATCTTTCTGGGGTAGAATTGCAATGATCAAGATGACTGTGCTTCCAAAGATGTTGTTTTTATTTCAGACTATCCCAATTATTAAGGGGGTAGTGGTTTTCAAAGAGTGGCAAAGAAATATCTGACAGGGCAAGAAGCCAAGAATTCAATTTAAGTTATTAACAGATGCGAAAGAAAGAGGAGGCTTCGCTCTGCCAGATTTGAAATTATATTATGAAGCATCATGTCTTTGTTGGTTGAAAGAGTAGATAAAATTAGAAAACACAGAACTGTTAGATTTGAAAGGATTTGATAACAGATTTGGATGGCACGCGTATTTATGGTGTGAGAAGAAGAAAAATCATAAAGGTTTTGAGAACCACATCTTCCGGAGATCTTTAATTGAAATATGGGATAGGTACAAAAACCTACTAGAACCAAGAGTTCCACACTGGTTATCCCCGTTAGAGGTTATGAGTGTAAATAAAATCAATATGAGAGGGAATTGGATTACATATGGTGAGTTGATAGTGAAAGAAGGAGGAAAATGGAAAATGAAACCTTATGAACAAGTAAAAAAGTATGTACATGATTGGTTGCATTACTTTCAAGTAAATGAAATGTTTAAAAAGGATCTTAGAGAAAATGGGTATGTTGAAAAAGATTCAAAACTTCAAATAGAAATAATAAATAATGATTGTAAAATTTTATCTAAAATGTTGTTGGAATGGCATACGAAGGACGAGGAAGTCAAGTCGGTTATGATACATTGGGCTAGAGATTTTGGATATAATATACAACTAGATGACTGGGTAAAAGTATGGAAGGAAAATATAAAATTTACAGCATGTACTGGGTTAAAGGAAAATGTTATGAAGATGATATATAGATGGTATATTACACTGGTCAAACTAGCGAAAATGTATAAAACCTGTAATAAGTGTTGGAAATGTAAACAAAAAGAAGGGACATTTTACCATATGTGGTGGGAATGTAAGAAGGTGAAGGGTTTCTGGGAGATGATATATAATGAACTGAAAAAGATGTTGAAATATACATTTGTAAAGAAACCAGAAGCTCTTCTGTTAGGAATAGTAGGAAATGAAATAAATAGAAAGGACTGTAAACTTTTCCAATATGCAGTTACAGCGGTGAGAATATTAATGGCCCAAAGATGGAAACAGGAGGAATTACCGACCCTGGAAGAATGGAGAATGAAAATGATGGACTATGTAGAACTGGACAAATTAACTGGGAAGATTAGATATCAATGAGACCATAAGTTCATCGAGGACTGGGGAAAATTTGTAGAATATCTGAAAAATATATGTGATGAACAAACAACATTCGTGGGATTTCAAGAAGCTCTGTGAAAGGTTGAGGAGTATTATAAAAAAGAAAATAAGATTAGGAAGGCATATAAAAAGGCAGTATTAAATTTAGGAAATGCGTAACTAAAATTTAATTACGGATGATTGGCAGATAAGCTGAAGGAACTCCATAATATATAATTTGTGATAAACCTTTTTATGGTATTATATGTTTATTGTATTGAAAATTAATAAAAACTTTTATAAAAAAAGGAAGAAAGAAAACTGTAAGATTGGGCAGAAAGCTTCACTGATAAATTATATGGGTGTTCATCAAATGCTTGCTTATAAATTATCCTGAACCTAACAAATAGAGGAAACACTTCACTTTGCCATCAGATTTGTTCCCACAATTTTTAGATTAGAGTGTAGATTCAGTATACCAATCCTAAAATCTTTTGAACTATCCTTAGAAGTATACTTTTGCAAATGGACAAAAGAGGAGAACCCAGGGTTACATGCACCACTGGGGAGACAGCTGGGGGCAAATATGGACCAGTGTGTGTAGCCTGATGGTAGACGTTATGAATTAGATCAGCCTTCCAGAACCTGGTGCTCTTCCAACACCAACACCAACAACCCCTGACCATCGTCCATGCTTGCTGAGGCTGATGGAAGCTCTGGGAAAGACTGAATAATATATGTGTCTGCCTCCTTCAAAACCACAATATGGATGCAGCGCAAGTTTCATTAAACCTGTTGGCACAAAATATTGGTTGTAACTGAACATAAATGAATAAATATGGCTTGAATCCAAACTTGTACAAAGAGAAGTCTGCTCAGGCAATATGGCTTCCCCACCCACATCTTACTGCAGGCCCACCCACATACATCCCATTCCGTATTGGTCAAGAATATCCCCAAACTTCAAAGGTTGGGAGTTGCTTTTGGATGAGCAGAGATTTCAATGGTCTGAAAGGGCAGGAAAGACCCATTGCACAACCAGCCCCCTTTGGGAGCCGTGAATTTGGAGCCCAAGCATGTAAGTAAAATATATGTGTTATCAACGTAATGAAACACTATGATCACCAGTGATTTTAGATCATCACAACTGAGAGAAAGCTTCTATAATTAATTTTGGATTAGGTAGGGAAATTTGACCTCACACCCACACTGAACTTGGTTATAGAACAAAAAATAGGGCTTTCCCTCCCCTTTTGGATGTTACATGTGTGAATGTCTGCTTTAAATTAGCCTAGTTTGCAAATTTATCTATGGAATGGCCCATGCAACTTTCAGTTCCTTTTCCAACTACAGTTTTATTCTTTCTAATAAAAAAAATATGGAATACATAAAACACCAGGGAGCTGGCCACAGCTAAAGTCCTTGTAATTCATTGTCAACCTTTGCTGAATTTGCAAGTTGGCAGCTCAACTGACAGAGGGATGCCAGGTTCTTTGAGCTACTTTTTCCAAATAATGTCTATATTTGCTGTGCTTTCTCCCTCAATTATTGAGGACACAGTGACTTCATACAGTATCGTTATTTCTCTTTGCCTTTCATGTTCATTCTAGCTGTCATGGTTTTAGAAATAATCATTTTGTATGTTAGCTGTCAGTTTTGGAAATAATAATTTTTGTGTATTAAGGACTTTAATTGAAATGAAAATTAGAAACCTCTGACTAAAGAATAATTGTTATACAATGAGCTTTAGTAACCAAGAAGTAATGTCAAGCCTTCAACTATTCCAAAGCTGGTGTTTCTATTTTATTCGTATTATTATTCATTCAAGTATCACTTTCCCCAAAGGGGTGTATAGGGTGTTAGGGGAGGGGTAGTATCTCTGGTGGGGGTTGTGTTGTGCTACTTCTGGGATAGTTTGTCCATCTTTGGTCCCCACCCTACACTCAGCTCTCACCACTGGCTCCTAGAAGCCGTCAGCATGCGACAGCGGCCATACACCAGGAATAGCTTCAACTGGCTAGCTAAACAAGGTGAGGGTAGCCAATGGGTCTCAGACCCTTGATGAGTCAGGGACTTCCCCTGCATGCAAAGACAGGTTCGAGTGGATTGAGCTGATGAGACGAACAGTAGGTCTAATGGTCAAAAAAGAGTTTTCTGCATGTGCTGTAGAGGGGAGTGAGAGGAAGATGGGGCTCATCAACCGAGGAAGGTAGCCCATCTAGGAGAAGAAAAACTCTGGTCCTAACTCCCGCTGCCTTGAGAGAGATATTCAGGAGAAGAAAAGGCTAAGGAGCAAACCCTGCACAAATTCAGAGTGGAGACTTTAAGACGGTTGGATGGCACCTTGTATGCCTCCTTCTGGCAACTCCTGCTGCCAAGCTGTTGCCAAACACATTGCTCTGCTTTCCTTTGGACCACATCAGTGAAGCCGAGAGGGGGATCTTATCATCTGGGGAACCCAAGACCTCCATACACACTGCTCAGAATTGCACTGTGGGGTGGTCGCTTCAGTGCTGCTAACAGAACAGTTAGACTTTGCCCCTGGATGCGCACTCCATTGTTTCTCGAGACAGACAGATGCCAACATACTTTTTTGAAAGGATTAAAAGATGTTTGCTGTGCAAAAGAAAATGCAGCTTTGAAAAAGCTCTTCTTAAAAACTATACTGACACTACATATGAACAGCCAGAGGAATTATATTCTCAGTTAAATGCCCAACCCAACAGGTTTCTTGCACTTCCTCCAAAACACCTTCAAAGAGGTCTTCTAACGTCTTCAGGCAGCAGGTTCCACAACCATGGGGCAATTATAGAAGAAGTTTAACTCCCAGCTGTCACGGCCTGTCCTACCATTAGAAAGAGTTAGGTGGCTGATGAGTACAGGGAGATGGAGATGGATTATGATAGCAACTTCCTCTCCTCACTCATTCTTCCTGAGCCTCCAGGCTGTTCTGTCTTCCTGAGATGGCAGCCCTAGTGGTGGCAATGCTTGCTTATTGATGGTCTGGGGTGGCTGGCTGACTGGTGTATTTACATTGGAAAGTCAGGACATAAATACTCAAATAAAAAATACATACACCACTTAATCACTGTTCACAGCTGTCACAAAAACAGAATAAACCGTAATGACTGCTGATGGGCCTGTCGATAGGCTGATGGGCCTATCGTATGGAAAAGACAAACTATAATATCTACATTTCCATTTGTCAGAATCATGTTGTTTTACAAAAGGAAATGTATAAAGTATTGAATGGAAACGTTTTGTCTCAATGAACTGTAATAATAAATATTTGGGCTACATTGTATAAACTTTAGATTCAGTTTTCAGTTTGAAACTAGCAATTTCTGTTCTCCTGAAAGAGAAAAAATAAAATACCGTATTGGCCCGAATATAAGCCACACCTGAATATAAGCTGCACCTTTAAAATTGGAGGGGGAGAGAGAAAAAATACTTGAATATAAGCCGCTCCATTCCTCGCTGCTCCTGGCTGCATACTGGGCTGGAGTGGTGGAGCTGCACTGTGTTGCCGGCAGCCTTTACCCTTCCTCGCTTCCTGGCCTTGGGGGAGAGGACAGGGGACTATGCATGGGGCAGGCTCTGCTTTACCATGCTCCTGGTGCTGTTTGCCCCACGCTCCTGGCTGCATACCTTAAGGTTGCGAATATAAGCCACAAAGTGAGGCTTATATTCAGGCCACTACAGTAATATCCCTAGCTCACTGCATTTCCACACACCTATATGGTAATCTGACCTAATCAGGGATCACATACTGAATGGGATGCTTTCACAATGTTACACATAGAATTGTAGAGATAGTGGGGGGCACAAGGGTAATCTAGTCCAATCCCCTGCAATCTTTTGCCCAATGTGGGGCCCAAATCTACAACCCTGAGGGTAAAAGTCTCATGCCGTACTGACTGAGCTATCCCAGCACATTTCATAGCCAATTAGATGTGCTTGCATGATGATGTCAGGAACTGCCCATGAGAGTAATTTAGACAAATCTGTAAATTTGATATTTTTTTTTTATGAAGAATGCCAACAAATTGGGGAAGGCATTTTTTAACATTGCTGAAAACATTCACATAAGAATTCTGCTCAGCCTTTATAAACCTTTTGATAGAGTAGAGTATTAGATTGGCTTCTGCTACAGTGACATAGTCAGTGATATGTTCTAGAGTTTAACCTTATGACTAGCCAGCAGAGCAGAACACCCTAGCAATGACCCATTTAATAGGAACCTTTTGAAGCAAAATATTTTCTGGTACATGAGAGATGAACCTCTATAGGACACTCAAATGTGCAAATCAAAATTTATCTGAATAGTCTGTGATAAATAACTCACAGTAAATTACTATTTATTAAGAAAAATAAATATCAAAGAGTTACATATGACTTCAATATGTAGTTACATAACTACATATTACAGAGCGGATTTCCCTGAATTTACACAAATACATGCTTACAAAACTGATGTTTCAGAAGATCTCGTCAAACTAGGACTCAGAAACGGAAGTCTAACATATTCATAGCTGCATTTGAGAGTGGAATCAGCTCACAAACGTTGAGTACACTACCATTTTCAGTTGACTGATGGCCAAATTGATGTTGATCTTTCTTTTTCAGGTTAAACTCATTCATGATTATCCACAGCTGGTGAAAAATGAGTGCTCTTGTAAAGCAGCATGAAGTAGAATCTCAACAGCATACTGAATCAGCTAAAGTCCTTTCAATTACTTGTTGATGAGTTCACTCCTTTGAAAATAAGGCATGTTTCAGAAAGTCTGGTGTGACTTTAGACTCCACAAACAATGCATATGTTCCCTAAAATAAGAAAAACAACATTGCCTCAGCCATCAAGCTAATAGTACTGAAACTAACATTTCATTGCAGGTCAACAAAGATCTCGGAATGTTTCAGAGAGCAACAGCTATATTGGAAACATTTGAGAACTGAGACCTACTGAGACCTAAGAACATGTGCTCAGAAATGTCCCACTGAGTTCAATGAGACCAATCCCTCCTTTACATCTACCTAATTGCTTGCTGGTGCCTCTGTGGTTGCTTCCATATCACTTCAAGATTATTAAAAAGCAACCCAACCCTTTGGCTATGTGGCTCATTCATTCATTTAAAAAATAACTTTCTTTATTTTCATTTTCTTTTAGAATTCCTAATTAAGACCCAGACATGGGCATAGCCAGGCAGGCAGGGGGGCAGCTACCCCCCTAAATCATGCAAATAAATAAAAACACTTGACAAAAAGTAGACATAATCAGAATATTTTAAATTGAAACGTTCGCTGAGATCACTTGGATGATGTTGTGGTGCATTCTAGAGACACAATTGGCAACACAAGTGAGCAATAGGCATGGCTTCTGTGAACTGACCAATTGCATCATGGGTAGCTCGGTTCTGGAACACCCAGATTCAGCTTATATCCATGTATCATGGATAACATAGTGTCCTTCAGATTTTTCTGGACTCCAGCCACAGCCAGCATAACCAATGGTCTGGGATGGTAGTATTTTAGTCCAGCAATATTTGGAGAACACCATGTTGGCTACCCTTGCTCCAAGTAATCAAAACAAGGCTGTGAACCGCAAACTCCAAGAGGGGCTGCCTTTCTCCTGCTGGTGCAACTGTTTTCTTCCTGGTTCTGGCTGAACTGGTAGAATATTCTGAAATGCCTTCTTAGAAAAGCTACAAAGAAAGTTTTAATTTAGTAGGTTTATTTTCAGTGTGTTTAGTAAACCAGGCTAAAGATTTTTGAAACTGCCAAACTTACCTAATACTTACCATATTTGCAATTGACATGCAGTCCTTGGGCCAATTACATTCTCACAACACACTTCCACATGTGCAACAGAACCTCCTCTTCCCCTTCCCCACAGTCCTCATGCACCCTCAAATTTTTTTCAAGAGAGTCGAGGAACAAAAATATATAACTTGTCCTTCAGATACACGAAAAGATCAGCAATGCCATATTCAGATACTTTAATAACTCTTGGATGAATACTATTTTTAATTTGACAATACAGCCTAGAACTTGGTCTCTTGTCACTATTATTTGCCCTAATTCCTCAGGTGCTCATCCTGAGGACACTGGACTAGAAGAAGAAGAAGAAGAAGAAGAAGAAGAAGAAGAAGAGTTTGGATTTGATATCCCGCCTTTTACTCCCTTTAAGGAGTCTCAAAGCGGCTCACATTCTCCTTTCCCTTCCTCCCCCACAACAAATACTCTGTGAGGTGAGTGGGGCTGAGAGACTTCAAAGAAGTATGACTGGCCCAAGGTCACCCAGAAGCTGCATGTGGAGGAGCGGAGACGCGAACCCGGTTCACCAGATTACGTGACTACCGCTCTTAACCACTACACCACACTGACTAGGGCAGACATAGGATCATACCCTACATCTTCTGCTGTCCATACAGATGCAAAGACGTCATCTAGCTTTTCTGCATTCTCCTTTTCCTCCTTTAACATACCTTTGGCTCCCTTATCCTCCAATCAGCGTCCTAACTGGTTTCCTGCTTCTAAGGTATTTAGATCATTTGCTATTGTTGGTCTTAATGTTTGCAGTGATGCACTTGCTGAATTCTCTCCTGTCCCAATCCTCATTGTTTGCTTGCATTTCTTTTGCCTAAGGTTGTATTCCTTTCTGTTGTTCTCATTTGAAATGGTTCAGTAAGAAATGTGGGAGTGGAAAGAGGGGAAAGGTCTGCGGGAGGAGCTGGGAACAGGAGTCATGGGAGAAGCAAAGTAGCTCCATAAACCTATGTAAAACAATCCACCACCCACAGGCATTTAAGCTCAATTAAGTTTGTTGATGCTTAATAGAAACTAGCCATCAGTTTTCAACCCTTGCATTCATAAGGTTACAATATTTTCAGAAAGAAGAAAAGAATAGGCTGAGACTCTGGGCATCAAAGTCATGAAAGATTTCAGATTTTGTGCATGGCAATCTTGTAGATACGAGAAGATGCATTTGGCTCCAGCTGTAATTAGCGTACAGCACAGTTTGGAGTCAAGCTGTTTTCCCCTAATAGTTGAATCGTGAGTTTACACAGATTGTGAAGCTGCCATTCCTTCTAATAGAGATTTATTTACTGGCATTTAATTCATAAAGAAAATTAATGGTATTCATCAGAGTACTGATATTTTTTAATAAGAAGCATTAGTATGGTTAGCTGTTTCTGGTTCTCATTCCTCTTCTTATGAAAAAAAGGGAAAAGCCCAGAGGGAAAGAGATTTAAGACCTGGGGCAATGGTAGGATTTATCTTCTTTTATCAGAATTTCAGCCCAGGAAGTGTCACCAGCAAAAGGGATTAATATTTAGTTTTTCTGACAGTTTAAAAAAAGAGTGGGGGGGAGGGAAGATTTGGATAAACTGCAAAGCTGCCGGCAGAGTAGAACATTTGCTCTTGATTTAAGATGGAAAATTCTGTAGACAGGGCTTGTTGTTTTTTGCCAAGCTTCAGCCCTCAAAGCTTTCACCAGTCAAATAACCCTGGAGGGTTAATAGCTGGTAGACGTCCACAGGCAAAAGTAAGAAAAATGAGTTCGTCAAGGAACTGTATCATGCTTCCAACATGTGGCAAAGTAAGTGCCTCTTCACCATCTGTTACTTGTGTGACTATTTTATTATGTAAATGTTCGTGCACATTGCCATCTAAACAAAGAGAAATTGCTTCTCCAGCAGTGTGTGGATGCTGCCAGGCATCTTTGTGTGCCATTATATTTCCTCCCCTCCCCCCCCCAAATGTGGCAGGCAGAAAATCTTGGCTTCCGTTCATCCAGATTCTTCACACCACAATTAGTGAAAAAGAAACAGAACAAATACTATAAAATTAGAACAAATCTGTTTTTCATTAATATTTCTCAAAAAAAATATTAGACAGTGAAAAAGGATGTAATACGTGGACCATAGGCACATAGGAAGGTGCCTTTATTCTGAGTCAGAGCATTGGTCCATCTAGTCTAATAATGTACTGTTTATACCAACTGGTGGCAGCTCTCTATATGCTGAAGCTGGGTTTGGGGCAAGTGACTTGGGATGATTCACATGCAGGAGTAGCCCGATTTGTTTCATGTTAGTGTTTGCAGGCACAGTTGGGCAGAGAAACGTTACGTGTGGCAGGAGGGCAGTACACAGAGACAACACTGGCTATTGCTATGGTCATAGCAACTGAAACTAAAATTGCAGCAATGATCATAAGTGTCACGTACTCCCTCCCTGCTCATAATTTCTGGGAGTAAAGCAACAATGCTTTCAATAAGTTACCCTGAACCTGTGTGTGTGTGTGTGTGTGTGTGTGTGTGTGTGTGTGATAGGAAGGCAACCTATTCTTGCCTCGTTGATTCCTTCTTCAGTAACTGTTGACATGTAGATTTTTTCTCAGGTTTCACTTCTTTCCTGCTTTTCGTCCAAGTCAGTTAGTCTTAGACCTTTCATTTGACTCCATGACTCCATGATAGTCACATCTAAGCTTATACTTAGAATGCCTTTGTTTGCCAGGAGCGTACACTTTCTCTATTCTTTCAACCAGCAGTCTTACCAGACTATTTTTTTCAGCACACTACAGCCATATATACCCACATTCAACCATGTTAACATTGTCGTGTGCAGTTGTATACCTGATGATTGCGTGGATAAACAAAGAAAACCACTGATATTTTACAATTTAGTCATAGGATAGATAGGACAATATGTCTTTATTGGATGAGCTGCTTCTTTTTGAGGCTCAAATAACATGAGGTGTGTTTGACTGAGATGTTGTACATAGATGCGTGGTTGCAAGGAAATCCAATTGGTCTTGTTGCACTCCACCCCAACCTCTGAGCAGCGCAAGAGTGATCTTAGCCATGGCTCTGACCCTCTCTCCAGATTGCTGCATTTTACAGACTTTTGCCTTTACAAGACTGCAACCTTCCCCCCCCCCCAGCTCACACCATGCAAAAACTCCAGTCATAAACTCAGCTCTAAAACTTTACTTCAAAACTCTTCCAAACCAACTCTGGATTGAGGGAGGGGCACCTCCCATTTGACTTTCTTAACGACCCCTTACCTTCTCTTTTCTTTCTTAATGGCTCATCTCCCAGGTGATTACCAGGCTGGCCTGACTATTCCAGCAACTGTGCTGGATCCAGGAATTAGAAGGCGGGTCCAAGTATTCAGCCTAACCTCTCAAACTCATAACAGTATGATTCTTTTTTTAAAAAAAATGGGTTTGGGATAGATGACATAAACAGAGAGTCCATTTCAACTGACCAAATCTGAGCATTTTCTTGGAACATATATATATAGAGAGAGAGAGTATGTGTTCACCTCCATACTTACAATAAGCTGTATCGGTTTCAGCAGACCCATTCCCCTTCCTCTCCTTTCAGTTTTCCATTGTTTACTTCCACTGACCCTCTAACATTCTATATTTCAACTGCTATGAAGTAAAGACTTGATTGAGAAACTTGCATGACCTATATATGTAATGCCCAGTCCCTGAGACACATTTTTTCCCCACTTCCTCACATTGGCATTCAATGTGAACTTGAAAGTTCCATCTCCAGATAAGGAGGTGAATTGCCCAATAAGGAGGTGTGTGTTTTTTGTTTTTGTTTTTTTAAGAATTTCGAAGAAACATCCATCAGTGGAAGAGAGAAGAAGGCAACTTTTACCAATTTCCCCTCCCCTTTGCAGTCCACAGTGTCACCTGCACTGTTCTGAAGGCTCCCTAGAGCAGATTTTGAGGATGTGCAGAAGGAAGAGGAAAACAGCAAACATGTCGTCCTTCTCCATTCCACTGACTGAAGCCTCTGCTGAACCAAATAACATTCCATCAGCGTGAGGGACACTATTGTCCAATAATCCATCATGGTGTTTAGAGTTAACTCAGCCTTAGAGAGGGAGATTCAGTGTTGGAAGGACTAGAATCATGAAGAATAACAAACTGAAGCAAACAGATATTTCTTTCTTTCTGTTTCCTTTTGCTTTTGCCTTGTGACAGAAATTATTAGGGTTTTGGGGGGTGGGGAAGAAGTAAAAGCTCATGTTATATTCAATATTTATTTTTACTCTTGGGCCTTCATGCTGTCCACGAAGTCCAAGCTTTGATGGAACTTCAGTGTATGTAATACAAGAGGGTAGACTGCACTCTGTGGAACTGGACTTTTATGTTAGCACACAAGGACTACTGTTTGGAAAGCAAAATATGAGCTGCTTTGTAGTCTAGCGTTCTGATTGTATATTAGCATAAAATTACCAATTTAAATTAAAAAGTAATTATCCTAACTGCCAGTAGCGATTAAAATAAATATGAGCTAGACTGTACCCTCTGAAAGCCCACTGGACTTACAGCATTGGCCCTTAATCAAAACTTGCCAAGGACACAAAAGCTTTCAGTAATCTATGCCAAGCTATCTTGGTTTTGCCTGAAGCACCCTTCTGGTGGCATTTAAAACACCTGGTGCCCTAAGGAGGGGAAAAAATCCATTATACACTATAATCCCACCCCCTCATTCTCTTTTTCAGCCATCTATGTACCAAGACTGGTGTCTGCATTGCTGACGGCAGAATAATATTATTTTATGCAAAAAGCAACTCGAAAAGTAAATTAATAGTTTTAGCAATTTGTTCAATCCCTGGCACCCAAGTGGTTATCTGCATGAACAGACTTCCTCATTGTGTGTTTTATGTGGCTTAATATAATTAAACTATCATTGCATGCATTGATTTAGCTTAAATCTTAATTTGATAAGTGGGGAACGTGTACATTCTAAGTGTGGGAGATTAATTGATACTTCAAGTGCACTTGGACAGAAGTAATTGAAGTCACTGCCAGACTCAGCCAATTTGCTGATTTAAATGTGGCTACTGATTTCATTCTGTTTGTATGATTCCTTATACTTGGAGATATCAGTTTACCCTGACATAATCATGGCAAAGAATTAAACTTTAAGATAACCAACAACTGCTAAATTTTGTAGTAGTAGTTGGGACATATTTTGCAGCAGAGCAAGTAATAACTAAATAAACCTTGGCATTAAGACATGCCCTAACCACTCTTTAATGGGCTCTCCTTTTTATCATTCCATAATTTGCTTTTTCATTATGTGTGTGTGTGTGTGAGAGAGAGAGAGAGAGAGAGAGAGAGAGAGAGAGAGAGGGGGGGGGGGGGAGAAATGCATGTGCAGCAAAGGATATACTTTTATTCCTGTCCAGCTGTGAAATGAATATGAAAATAGTATTGTTTGTAAACCACAGTATAAAGATGGTGTCGGATTTAAAAAATACAGTTAAATATTTGGATTACATACATAAAATCACATTCTGGATTAATCCAAAATTATTCTCTTTCATAGGCTCTATAATCACATTCACTACATTGATTGGTATTGTGTCAAGCCACTGGAAAAGTGTGAGAAAATCTTGACTTAGAATACAAGAAAGGGAGGTGTGAGGAGGTCAGGGAAATAAGCTAATGAAAGGAAAGTAATGGGAAGATTTGTTGTATTGTTTCCTTTTTCTTTTTTCTTCTTCTTGATTCTTCTTTTTGCTTACTGATTTTTCTTTTTTCCTTTTTGTATTTTATCTTAAAAGGATGTTTTCTTGATTTCTCTTTTTGTACTTCTAAAACTTTAATAAATATCTTATAAAAAATAAAATAAAAATAAAAAAGGAAAAGTGTGAGAAAATATTGTTCCCCACCCCTGTCATCACTATTCTGTTAACTACTATCAGTAGTTAACTTTGTTAAGAGTAGCTTAACAGGGATGATGAGAAGGCACAAGTATCTGTGTCATAAGGGTACTTTTGCACATGATTAGGGCTCATTCTCCACTTTCCTCAGTGAAACCTGTGGTTTAGCACTGAATTGGAGAAAAGGGAAATTGGGTTCTCCACGAATGCTTTCTATGCACAGGGCAAGCAGAAGTGTGGACCAGTTCTTTGTTGCAATAATAATAATAATAATAATAATAATAATACCTTTATTGTCACTACACCACCTGTGTGCAGTGAAATTAAATGAGCCCCCTCCCCCACAAACATACACTCAATGTTGTTCGCGCTCTGTGTGCTTGTCAGAAGTTTCACCTACTTGACCACAGTTCTGCAGAGCAGTGGAGCCCCTGTCTGCCAGAATGGACCCTGAGAGTCCACAGCATTCCTAGTACAATGGGAAATCTGGCTGTATCTCATGACCACATCAACTGTTTTAGGCTTGCTTGTTGAAAACCTCACAATCTAAATATTTGATGATGATGACTGATCATCTGTTCTGCAGCTCTATGTCAACTTCAATTAAATGATATATTTCCATTGGATGTGCCCCCCACCCCCGGTACATGTCACATACCACAGTTCCTAATAAATAAAATTATATTATTTTGACATTTCATATATTCATTCGTTTCCTTTTTTGGATGCTTTAATAAGCATATGGATACAGGATATAAGATGGAGATGGAGAACCTTTTTTGAGCTGAGGGTTATCTCACCCCAGTAGAAAGCTGTTTAGCTACTCACCTCAACACCTGCATAAGCTCTGTCTACAGCCAAGAATTTCAAACTGATAATCTAGTGACAATTCTCTGTTTCCCTCCCTGCCTTTACTTCTATACTGACTCTTGCTATTCAGTTTGCCTCACTTTGTATAGTTGGTTAACATTGGAGACTGCCACTGGGACCTATAGATATGGGAGGAAATTGTTCCTTAAGCAGTTCGGTCATGAGTTCCTGGGACGAACTTCTGAAAGTGACACAAATGTTTGTTCTACTGAATATCTGGCCTTCCATTTTGAACATGTGGCACATAATAACCTCCACAGCTGTGAAAACCAGTAGGAATGTTTCTGAAGAAATGTAATCACAAGCAATAATCAAGCCTGAAAGACAAGAAGCTCAGTATTTTTGACATGCGTTCAAAAGACTTGATGCTTAGCCTAACTTATTTGGTTTGACAATGAGGCTGAATACTTTCTCTCTTAGTGGTCTTGTAAAATTTCCAAAGCTTCTGAGTTTATGTGCTCAAAACACTGCACATGTAGACTTCCTCCCCTCACTGATCTGTTGAGGTATTTATTTCTGGCTCCAAGCCCAACCACAGCTACAAAGGGAATATTTGTTTTAAAATAAGGCCTAACATTAAAAATCAGAGTAGAAAACATGATTCAAACTTTTTAGAGTTGACCAAAATCACTTGTGTTGCTTCGTTACATCTTTTTCCCCCCTCTCTGTATTTTCTCTAGCTTGTATTGTTTCCATTTAACTATACTTTCTTTCATTTTCTTCTCTAATCTGTCTTGATGACAAAAAGGGACACTTCTGAAATTCTGAAATGGTGCAAAACAAGCTTTATCCAGGGATTGCAACTCTTATCAAGTCTCCTCTGCTCATCACAGGATTAATTCTTCTACAAAAGCAGACCTGCTCACTGGGCATATAATCTCAGAAAAGAACACATGAATGTATACACCACCCAGGTCTACTGGTTATTGGATAAGATGACTTGCCTGGGACCAGAGCTGGGTCAGGGCATATTGCTTCAACTTAAACTGAAAAGTATTCCAGATTCAACATTTGGGGCATGATCATTCCCTGCCTTAAAACATAGGAAGCTGATGCATATTAGAATTGTTGGGGCTGATAGAAGGACAGCTAATGGCAGGCTGGGCTAGAGTAGGTATGCAGTCACAAATTCATAATAAGACAATTTGCATGACATGTACCTGTACATACAAAAGGAAGTTCCTCAGAGTTCAGTGAGACTTATGAGACTTATGAGATGAGTCAATGAGATTTTGAAAAGGGATACATAAAGTTACGCTACCTTCTGAACTCCATTCACTGTTCCAACCGACAGAGTTTGGTCTAAGACAATGGTATAAGAAGAACAAGAAGAATTTGGATTTGATATCCCACTTTATCACTACCCCAAGGAGTCTCAAAGTGGCTAACATTCTCCTTTCCCTTCCTCCCCCACAACAAACTCTCTGTGAGGTGAATGAGGCTGAGGGACTTCAGAGAAGTGTGACTAGCCCAAGGTCACCCAGCAGCTGCATGTGGAGGAGTGGAGACGCGAACCCGGTTCACCAGATTACGAGTCTACCGTTCTTAACCACTACACCACACTATATTATTTGCTCTTTTCATCCGCATAAGTACCGTATTTTTCGCCCTATAGGACGCACTTTTCCCCCTCCAAAAATGAAGGGGAAATGTGTGTGCGTCCTATGGGGCGAATACAGGCTTTCGCTGAAGCTTGGAGAGCGAGAGGGGTCAGTGCGCACCGACCCCTCTCGCTCTCCTGGCTTCAGGAAGCTATCAGCAAGCCTAGGGAGCCCGCGGGAGTTCCTGCAGGACTCCCCAGGCTGCGAATAGCAGCCTGCCGCCTGGTGGCCGGGGCGCCCTGAAGCAGAGCACCCCTTGCGCCGGGCAGACATCGGCCAGCCCCACAAGCTCGGGGGACAGCGGGGAGGCAGAGCACCGCCATACCGTTGTTCCCCGACCTGGTTTGGGGGGGGGATATAAAGGGGGGACATTTCCTTTAGTTCCCCCCAAAAAAACTAGGTGCGTCCTATGGGACGGAGCATCCTATGGGACGAAAAAATGGTAATTTAAGTAAAGGGTGCTTAGCCTAGGTTTTCCCTATCACTGACAGTAGACTTATCGGTCTGAATCACCGATGATCCCATGATCACTGAATCACCCGGATCACCGATTTTTGAAGACTGATATAATTATTGATCTAAGCCATATTTCCTTTCCTTTTGGAAATTTTCCCTGAATGTCAATTCTGCCTTTGAAATCCTGGTAATGTCCAGAAAAATCTGGACGTTTGGCAGCCCTATGCTGCTGTTCATACTGCCAGAGAATAGGGCATCCAATGAAGAGTGAGGCCGGAAGGCTGGCGCCGCAGCAATTTAGGCTGCTATACACGCCCCCTCGCAGGCACCTTGAGGTGGAGTCTGGCTCCCGACCACAACCACTCCCCTCTCTTGCAGGAGGAGAGTCTTTGCCAAAATGGCACTGATAACATTAGACAGAAACTTTGTCACAACAGGTTGTTTCACCCTATAGAACTGGAATTTACCCACTTCTGACTGCCATTATTCTATTGTTTGAACCTATTTTGATCACATGTAGCTAGGGATTAGGGGACGTGGGTGGCACTGTGGGTTAAACCACAGAGCCTAGGGCTTGCTGATCAGAAGGTCAGCGGTTCGAATCCCCGCAATGGGTTGAGCTCCCATTGCTCAGTCCCTGCTCCTGCCAACCTAGCAGTTCGAAAGCACATCAAAGTGCAAGTAGATAAATAGGTATTGCTTTGGCAGGAAGGTAAACAGCATTTCCGTGTGCTACTCTGGTTTGCCAGAAGCGGCTTAGTCATGCTGGCCACATGACCCGGAAGCTGTACGCTTCCCTCAGCCAATAAAGCGATATGAGCGCCGCAACCCCAGAGTCAGCCATGACTGGACCTAATGGTCAGGGATCCCTTTACTTTAGCTAGGGATTAATCTATTCCCTGTCCATTACACACAAGTAGTCTGCCAAGTCTGTTTGATCCAAAGTCTGTACAATTTTTAAAAAAGAAAAACCATTTTAAAAATCCACGAACTTTTAACAGATCAGCATTGTTTTGGAAGTATTGATGAAATTTTGAAATTTTTTGTACCTCTTGTAAGAAAGGATTAGCTTTCTCCTCAACCCATTCCAGATCCATTTTGAATTAACAATTGTATGTTACTGGGAATGTAGGATATTAATATTGAAACAACACATTTATAGCACCATGATAAAAATTTGTAAAATGTCATTAAAAACTGTTATACTTCTTTGTTCTCTAGATTGAGTAATAAAATAAACAAACATGAGACATGATTCGGCCAGAATTAAACACTTTTAAGTAACATTGATTTAACTAGGCACTTACTTACTATTTCAGAGAAATCAATAGAACTGAAAAACACTTTGCTTGATTGGATCATGCCCCTTAAAATATTTAAAAGACAGCATTTTAAATAGACATGAAAAGACTGTCAAGGGATTACACTGATTTTAGTTCAGGGGTCAAGAGTCTTTGGTCTTCCAGGTTTTGCTTGACTACCACTCCCGTCATCCCTGAGCTGGCTGGGGTTCCATAGCAACATCTGGAGGACCACAACTTCTGCTTTAGTCAATTTGTTTGTGTGTTCATTAAAAGTTAAAGGCATTTACACCTTACGTTGCAGGGGTCATTGAAGAAACTGAAGGAAGGCAGTATCTTTTAATTAATCACATTGTTAACAAGAAAAAGAATGTCAATAGTTGCTTTTTTATCAGTTTAGGCACCTGAAATATGGACAATTTAGTTTTTGAAAGGTGGGTCCAAATAAAAACTGCTGCTTTTCTGATGTTGTTTGTCCTGTGTTGGTTTGCGATTGCAGAGCAAGGTGGCAGCAGTTGGGCTCTAAAGCTGAGCAAGTCCATTTTAGAGCCCAAGACCCCACCTTCCATTGGGAGCCAAGATTCTTTCTTTGGAAAAGGCAGGTGGAGGGACAATTCTGGATAACAGCTGGCTACAATCTCAAGGAAACATTTTCAGCTAGTCTACACATGAATGCAAGAGTGGCTTGAACTGTGCTGTTTCAACCTGTATTCATCCTGGAATTGATAATCAGCTGTGTCAGCCCTAGGAATTGGAACTGAATTCAGGAATCATTGTCCCCTTTGGTCAAAAGAGTTGACAATACTTATTATTTCTATGTATAGGAGAAGGAGGAAGATTGCAGTGCACAGTAGTATATACAGGTTTTTTGGCTGCTCTTTTAATTTGCAACAGTAGCTTTCTGACATTTTATAGTTTATCAACCAAATATAAGGACGTGAACTTTCAGAAGGTCAAATCACTGCAGATTTTATCAGAGGTGTTAGGGAATTGGAACAGAGATTAAAAGATTAATAGATTTTATCTTTGCTAAGGAGTCAATTCAAGGACTTCAAATAACACTTCTAGATGGGAAAACTGTGATTTATTTTTCATATTAGGATGTGTCTGAAAGGAAGACATGAAGGATTTTTTTGAACAAGGCATTCATAATTGATCAGACTCAGTTTTAGAAAGATCTTCAAAATAGTTTTCTAAATAACTGAAGATCCAAGTTATATACACATTTGCAAAATGAGCTAAAGCACTTACTCAAACTCAGATATACTCAAAATGTATAATATTATTGATATAGAATATTCCAAAAACTCAAGTTTCCCAATAGAATATTGGGTTTGTGTGAGAGATAGTTTAAGTCTGAAATTTTGGCATGGAACAGCTGACTTTTATTTATTAATTATAATTTGGTAAGTAGGTATAGTTTTAGGAGATCTACACAGCAGTTCCCATCTTGTTTATCTGGCAGCATCTACAGGGATGTATGCCACGTGCTCTTTCAAGCTACAATTCCTTATATTTATTACACCTACACTTACCCAAAAGACTTTTGGGAAACATCTAGCAAAACTTTGTACTGTATCCCAAAAGCTCAAGGCTGCAAGCTTAATGATAAAACCTGCATAGAGTACATTGTTTGGAAAGTCAGTAAACTATTAAGGACAGCTCTGAGAGTATTAGCTCAGAGAGTAGCAACCAATGGGAAAAACAAACAAACAAACTGAGAATGTTGGAACATGATCAGTGCTGATCAATACGTGAAATGTTTTATGGGTTTGGCTTCATATTATTTGAGATTTAAAGAGAGCTTTGCTGCCATTGCCCTCAGTATTTTGACTGTCAGAAAATAGAGAACTAAATTCAGTTGCTCCTAATCCTGCCAGGTAACCTTTCTGGAATATACGAGTCAATTTATGACTGCCTTTGTATTTATTTCTATATTTCCATATATTTATTAAATTTATATCTCATCCTTCCTCACAAAGGAGGCCAGGCAACAAACACAACAGAGATAAAACTGAAACATATAAAACCATCTAAAATTAAGTACTGTCTTACTGTGACGTCAACGTGCCATTTATTCTTTCATCTTTCCAAGATATTTTAAATTTTGTATTATGTATGCTTCTATAATTGCAAGTCACTTTGAGACATTTTATGTAATAAGTGATGGATAATTGTTGTTGATGATGATGACAATGATGATAATAATGATAACTTTTGTCTGTGAGGTGTGGATTTGCTCTGTTCTATCCCAAATGGTAGGTGGTTATGAGAGACTCATTGTTTATGCCAGCTAAGACCTATATAAAGCAGAGCAGAGATACTTCAGTTACCTCCTGTTCACAAGACATTGCCAGAAATTCTTAGGGGAGGATAGGTTGCTCAGTACATGTTACCCATCTCCTATGGATACCCCAATCATAGTGTTCTACCTGGACCTTCAGTCAAACTTGCAGCAAAAGGGACATTCTCCTGTTTTCCTGTTTATGACACAATTTCGCTCTTGCACATGCCTGCCTGTATGCCTAGCAGTCCCAAGAGTCATTTCCTCAAGTGTTCATCTTCTTTCTCCTCCAGGTAAATCACAGCCCATGGCTGTTCCTGTTCAGCTGCTTTTAGCTTATTTACATCTTTCTGCAACTGTTGAATGGCTGTAGGAATATTCTTTGTAGTAGAGCTTTCATCAGACTGGTAAGATCGATCCTTCTCCTCTGAAGTGTGTAATTGCACTTGAGTCATAGATTTGTGCCTACTTAGAGAGGCCATATCCTTCACTAATTCCACCTTGCTTGCTTGTGCCACGACTTTATCCAGCATTTTACGCTTCAACAGTCTCTGCTGCATTTACTGATCACCCTGCAATTGATCACCCCACAATTGATTGATCACCCTGGGTTGCAAACTGATATATTCCAACATGTCTGGTATATAGGGGGTCATGGTGGTATATGCTCTTAGCCAAGACATTGCAGGCTTTGTGTCAAGGATGTTTCACCTTTCTAGTCTGTGATTTGAAAGCTTAGTGAGATACCATTCAGAGGAAGCTGTTAGCTCTAGCACTCTTTGCAAGTCGGTAGCCAATTGGTTGTAATTTTTACTGATTTCGGAACTCAGTCCCTTCATGGGTTCACAAGCTTTCCCTTGCAACATCCCTTAAAAAGTCACTTTTGCATTAAACTGTGCAGCAATTTGAGATTGTTCGATCCTGTTTTGTCCCTCACCACTGCAGCCTAGTTGGAGATGCTGCATGTGAGCAGAAGCTCAACCACCGAGCATTTTTAGATCCTGTTTGCTGCCACCAAATTGTAACATAAGTATTCTTAATAGGGCTTGGCTAGAATCTTCCACATGAACCCACAGCAAAACAGGACTATTTTATTATTACTGTATTTTTCGCTCTATAAGACGCACCAGACCATAAGACACACCTAGTTTTTGGAGGAGGAAAACAAGAAAAAAAAATATTCTGAATCCCAGAAGGCAGAACAGCAAGAGGGATCGCTGCGCAGCGAAAGCAGTGATCCCTCTTGCTGTTCTGGCTTCTGGGATAGCTGTGCAGCCTGCATTCGCTCCATAAGACGCACACACATTTCCCCTTACTTTTTAGGAGGGAAAAGGTGAGTCTTATAGAGCAAAAAATACGGTATTTTACAAGCAACATGTGTATCTCACATGCACAAGACTCTAAGCTATTCAGAAGAGACCATCTAAGAAACTGATTTAAAAATACCAGTAAAAGTAAAATGTTTAAAGCAAGTGACATAAAATAAAATCAGTAATTTTAAAACAATTTTACTTTTTAAAATCACATGCTAAAATTTCATGGCTGGTTAGACTTTCTGAAAAAGAATGCACTGAAAACAATGCATCAAAGGCACATTAGAAGACCAATTTCTTACAAGTGCAGAATGAAACATTATGTGACACTTGTAAAACTGGCAACTCCACAGATCTAGGTGGTTGATTGGGCAAAGGCAGATCTAGGGGAGCACGTCCGGTTCAGTTGCACCAGGCATGGAGCTTCTAGGATACCGCAACAGGTGTTGCAACTATGTTGCCCAACGGAAGGCGAAAGGGGTGGGGGCATGGAATTTTCACATCACACAGGGTGCGACTGAAATTTGAGGTGCCAAGGTCCACCACTGGATTGGGCACATATGGGGTGTAAACTGGTCCCAAACTATTGAGGATATTATAACAGTAGCAATTGGATTTTGGCCTGGTAAGAAAGAAGCAGATCTCAGAACAGGGGTATTATATGCTGCATTAACTTCAGCTTCCATTCCAAAAGCAAGGGAAGCCCCACACATAACATGTTGCAGTAATCCAATCATAAAATCAGCGATACCCAAACACCATAGTGAAGCTATCCCAATCCAGGAATAGCTATAGCTGTCACACCAGCCAAAGCTGATAGAAGGTGCTTCTAGCCATTGAGGTCACCTGGCTAAAAGTTAGTCACCAAATCAACAAACTGAGGTCTACTGAAGGAGTAGGTAGACAAATAAATGATGAGGCTTACCAAGGTAACATAAAAACATATTTATTCCCACTCCATCTCTATTTAGCCTTCATTCCTACACACGCCAAGAGTTGGTCCTCTTCTGTTAGAGGTGTGTGGTAGAAGATAATTTCAGATAGGAGTGATTAACAATGATTGATTGGCCCATGCCATTATTGATTCTTTGATGGGTGCTCTGGGAAGTAATCATGTCATCGGTACTTTCCACATAATATCAACATTTTATATTGCCAGAGTTTCACAGAACACAGAGAAGCATCAAACATGCCAGTCATGTAACTTAAGAAGGCTTTCATTACCAGAAGGGTCAACTGTCTAAAGTTAAAAGGGTTAAACATTATTTTGGTCCAACTGTGTACTTAGGACGTGGAAGGGGATACAGCAGGAGGCCGAATGGCCTGAATTCCCCTCCAGGGTGTAGGGCTCTACAATTTTACCACAGCAGAACTTCTAGGAGAAAGTAGGTTCAATGGATGAGCCAATCAACACCATTCATGAAACTGGCCTACATATAAGTCCTCCTTTCTCCATTGGGGAAATTTGAGGCCCACAACAACTTTCTGTCTTTCATTTTATGGGACCAACACAGCAGCAACTTTCTGATAAGGTTATCATGCATTCACTCTCTACACTACTGAGAGAAAGCTATAAACATGTGCCCTAGCATGACTGCATAAATGTAATTTGTCCAAATTTCTTCCAATATATTTCCTACAACTGTAATCTTCAAAAACAGAATCAACAGATATGTAAGGTTTTCTTACAGGCATACTTTTAAAACTGCCTCAGTAATAATCCCCACATCAACTCAATATAATTACGGTACTATTCATTCATATAAATCATTTGGAGAATTTATTTTTGGTGTGAGATGCATTTATAACCAAATGCCCTATGGAAGACACTGTTTACAAGTGAAATGAATTGCAGATATGTCTGTCATTCAGAAACAGCATAATAGCAATGTATGGGAATATAAGAAAACATGGTTTAAAATCATGCTTTTATAGACCCACTTTGCCATAATGATCCAAAATTCCATAAGATGACATGAAGACAACAAATTCTGTGAGATGATATGAAGACAACAATCTTGGCAGGAAAATAAGATGTTTCAAAATCATCTTTTTATCTGTCACATTTATTTTCCATTAGCTTCCCTGCCACTTTCAACAAGTCACTATCAATCATTTGTTTGCTAAATGTTTCTGAAAGCTCAGAGAACCATATGAACTGCTACTGCTGTTTGACCTCTCACACTCAAGGTTAATGGAAGTTCTTTGCAGAGTCAGAAAAAAAAGCATGGCGTTAAGCTAAACTAACCTGTCAGGGACAGCCAACCACGAATGGACCCAAAAATATCAGTGCTAGTTAAGGTAATACAAAGCAAACAAATCCACCATTTTAAAGTCCCTACACCTGGATTTTATTCTGCTGGCTTCAGAAGACTGATCCCCTTTGTTACTAAATCTCACATTTTTGCATGTACTTTCAAGTATCTTTGAAATGGCTTATTTTAAGAGGGAATGTAAAATTCTTGTATCAAATGGTTATGGTTTTTGTAATCTAGGCCTGATCTGGGACCTGGAAATCTGAATTTACTTGTTGAAAAAGGAAGCAGTATTGACATATAACACCTAGATCAACAGAATAAGGTTTGATATTTCACTTCAACTGTGTGGCACATAGACTTTATTAATTAGCACATCACCTTTATTCGCTGCTAACGTATTAGTATGGCAGCACGCAGTACTGGGGGGGGGGATTTTTAATTTATTTTAGCACATTTGTATCCTGCTCATCTTCTATATGGCTTACAAATATGTAAGAACCATATTTATTTTACATCCTGAACAGGGTCTGTATTATCTGCCAGCATGAAAAAAATAATAAATTATTTCTTCAGCTCAGAATGATCCCTAAAACATTTGCAACATTGCATTAGAATCTAATCCCACTGCAGTTAGTAGGACAACTAGTTTGCTACCAACCATCTTTTTAATAACATGAAAGTCCACAGGAAGCTGCCTTATATTGTACTGAATCAGACCATTGGTCCGTCTAGCTCAGTATTGTCCATGCTAGCTGGCTGCATCTTTCCAGGGCTTCAGATAGGACTTTCCAAACCCTGTCTGGAGGTCTTCTCTATCATTAACACATTATTCAAAACCAGGGGTGGTCTGAGAGACATATCTGCTGCCAGCCATCCCTCCAAAGCCTACATGCCAACAATGAGCATGGCCTATGTTTGTGCACACACCAACACCTACACCCACTTATAGCACCCATATACAGTGTGCATGCACAAACCACAACACTCACCACACATAGATATACAACACACACACTCACCACACATGCAGGAACATCACTCTCTATCTCCCACTCACTTGTCTCAAGCACCCTTCTTCCTGTGGAACATTTATATAATTTAGCAGAGTTTAAGCGATCCCGTTTGAATTTATGCAGCGACAAGCAGGTTGCTAACTCGTTTGAGTCCTATCAATTACAGTATACCTTCCTGGTTGATAATCCCTTTCTGTCCCTCTTAAAGAAAACACATATGAATATGAATCATATTAACATAAACTACTTTACTTTCAGATTCATTCAGGTTTACACAGTTGTTCCTGAAGGCAGACTCAGGTTACAAAAGAGATAAACCATATACTAGATAGTAGTGAATCATGGGAAGACTTCATCTGAGCAGTTACCAGTTAACACTCCTTGCAGCAACTGACCAACCAACCAACTGACTAAACTGCCTGCCACTTAGAGGCAGTTAGTCCTCTCGGAATGTTGGACTTGACTGACAGCTTTATATCCCACACTTCCTTCCTTCCTTCCTTCCTTCCTTCCTTCCTTCCTTCCTTCCTTCTCTCTCTATCTCTCTATCTCTCTATCTCTCTATCTCTCTATCTCTCTATCACACACACACACACACACACACACACACACACACACACACACAACCTCCTGCTCTTGGCTGTGCTTTAACTTTAACCAGATAAGGTTTTGCTAACTGTATTGTATATTCCAACTAGAAGATACCTGTTCCCTTTTCAGTGGGAACTTCTGTTTGCTGCAGTGTATTGCTCACCAGCTCTCCCTTTTTCACTTTTGTTGTGGCTGCTTCATGGAAGAAAGAACAGATTGATCATGGTACCAAGTGGCACCTGTTTGGCTCCACTTGGGAAGAGCAATGTACATTGGCGCCAAGTTTTGCAATGCATTTGGGAATCTCTTAGCCTGAAAGGCAAAATATAAAATTAAGCCATTCTTAATAGCCATCATTTGTCTTGACTGTGTCATAGATCTTTGCCTTCTACTCGAGACAAAGCTCAGACACTGTAGCGGCTGATTATCTTATTGCAGAGTCATAACCACAGGCAATATTGATTAAACACTGACTTCAGAAAGAGAAAGCTGGTGTACATTTGGGTGAGAATGGCTGCTTACCGTACCTCCTCGGTGTGTGGTGGTTGCAGCCCGACGCGGCACCTCCCTCGCTGCTCAGAAGCAACGCACCATTTTGAGCACAGCATGTCCCCCTTGGCAGTCGTGGAGGCTCACAGGTTCCCACCAAACCCACTGATTCAAATGAGCCAATCCACAGAGACTTTAGGGGGTCATGGTTTGACGAACTGACCTGAGGGAGGCAGGCTTCACTCAGGTCTGCTTGGCAACTCTAATTTCCAGTCAACCATGTGCAACAGCAGTATCCACCACTATGTCACTTGAGAATAAATGACCCCTCTTCCATCCTTCTTGAAGACAGCAATGCACCCCATCCCTCACTCTGACACTCACGTCACTTATTTAAGATGGGATTCTTTGATTTTTCAGAGTGTTAAGTATAATTGTTTAATTGTGCATTGAAATGGAAAATATCTGTATTGCTAAGGGTTTAACATTGGAAAACTCCATTGGGGTTCACTAAAGCAAAGTAGGGCTCTCTAAGCACCTAAATGGGTTAATAATTAACTGTTGGTGTTCTCTGATTTTTGACGTGGTAAGTAAGGTATTCAGTTGCAAATCACCATTTTGAATGGAGTTACCTTTAATTTTTTTGTTCCAAGCCATAGTGGTAGATGTACAAATGAGTATCTCCTGGATAGAAAACAACTTCAGGTTAATGCAGGCTAGGGAGAGAAACAGATCTCCAATTTTAGGTCTGCTTTGAGTCATTTAATATTACTAAGAAGATGAACCCATGCTTTGACAAGCACATGTCTTTGGGAACTATTTGGATGTATCATTACTTGTTTTTGTACCTGTTTTTAAGAAGGTTCTGGTAGTAAAGCTTTGGAATCATATTTATGGGTCTGGACAAATTTTTATTCCAACAGAAGTTGGTTTTATATGCATCCTATTGCTTCAAACTGTGTAATATTAATAACTGCAATAGATAAATCTTGGATCTCACATTATATTATTTATTTATAGTGCACCATCAGGTTGCATGACACTTTTATGGAGGCAAGAAGGCAAGTCTCAGTCCTGAACAGTTCTCAGTTTGACATTTTCATAATGCAAACAATAGCCGCTCACATCAAGTTCAGTCAGTGTGGAAGTCCCGGTCTATATAATCATTTCTGTTCAAGTATTCCATGTTAGCAGCTGTGCTGGTGTCTGCTGTTTCAGTTTCTCTTCCCCAACCCTAGCCCAAATATATTTAGCTGGATAGTAGCAGATAAATGTGATGATGAACAAGACTGCATCTCTGCCTATTTTGGTATTCTGTGACATTCTCATCTTAGCAGCCTGTGACTGGCTGTCTCACAATAAGGCGTTGGATGTGTCAGGGAGATGGATTATATCTGCAGTGTCTGAATTTTCACTCTACATGCTTTTGCTTACTTCAGACTGCTAGATTTTGTGTCATCAAATTAGACCCACCGCATTAAAAAACACACAATATTGATGATGCTAGGTTCCTAATGTTTAATAATACATAAAATAACATTCTAGTACAAGGTGCACACACATTTTCTGACAGATAGCATATAATAACGTTGATGCTTAAACCTAAAGATCTAATTAAGATGAATTTCTGCTGCTAGTTGTTTGCTATTTTTTTGCAACAATTTAAAGTTGATGCCCCCAGACCAACCAAATACAAAAGACCAAAATATATGGATTAGGGGAGCACTCTGACTAACATCTGCAAGTAAAGATTATTTTGTAAGATCTTTAGTGAAATAGATTCCATAAAGCCTTGAAGAGATTGTTGCTATACTGAATCCAGTTTCTTGTAAATCCCAAGAAAACAATGGGCATGGCTTTCTACAGTTAAAGTACTGCCCACAGTGAAGTGAAGGCAAGCGCCTTTGATTTCAGTAAGACTAACCCTAGACAGGATTATATGCTGCATAGCTATAGGCTACGCATAACTGTTTCTCTTTCATTTATTTCAATGCTACTTGAACCTTGGTTTTTGTTTCATTTATTTCAGTGGTAATTGTCAAAAAGTGTGCAGACATCTACATGCTAAATATACACTGCCTGATCTGCCTTCAGCATGAGAGTAAAATGCTGCAGGACTGGGAAACATAATGGGAAGCAGACCAAGACTATGGATCAGCTTAAGTGGCAGCAGAAGAAAATATGTTACAGATGCATCTAAAGCACAGTCCTAAGCCTCAGCTATAAGGCAGTCGTACATGCCTATCCATTTCCGGACTGGACTTGATATTGCTGGCGTACATTGGCTACACATTCAGATATGCATCCAAAAGATAGTGCACTCAGTCGACACAACAGCACTTTCAATGAGGTGGGCAAGTTGGTGAGCATTTGCATTTCTCAATTCAGCATTTCTCAAATGATTGGCTGGAGGCCACCAGTGTCACAGCCCACCTAGTGCCTTCTTCTTTGCCTACCCCACTCCTTGGAGAGCCAGTGTGGTGTAGTGGTTAAGAGCGGTGGACTCATAATCTGGTGAACTGGGTTCGCGTCTCCGCTCCTCCACATGCAGCTGCTGGGTGACCTTGGGCCAGTCACACTTCTTTGAAGTCTCTCAGCCCCACTCACCTCACGGAGTGCTGGTTGTGGGGGAGGAAGGGAAAGGAGAATGTTAGCTGCTTTGAGACTCCTTTGGGTAGTGATAAAGTGGGATATCAAATCCAAACTCTTCTTCTTCTTCTATGGCCTTTGGACTGGACTGAGGCCAGCACTAGGTATTCCCCACATACTAAAGAAAGGTTGGCGGGAGACCAAGAAGTCTGAGAGAGAAAAGAATGAAAGGAGGCACTGGAGGAAATTAGGAAATAATAATAATAATAATAATAATAATAATAATAAATAATAATAATAATAGAATATATAGGAATGGCAATAAGAGAGGAAATGTGTTATAGGAGAAAGAAGCAAATCTAACAGGAGCAACAAGAATAAATGAAAGAAACTAAACATTTGGGGCAAATAAGGTTCAGGTTCAGTGTGAAAGGGGAAGAAATTGTGAGCAATGAGTAAAAATACTTCAGAAGGCATAACGAGGGGAAAATATAAGGTAAATTGCCTTCTCCACTTAGAACCCTTGGATCAGCAAATTCTTCCTTAAAAGTGCAGGCTGTAGCATCTGAGCATATACCTGAGAAGAGACAGAATGACTTGTGAACCTAAATCAACCCCACATGTTTTGCTAAAGCATGAAAAGAATAGATCTACAAAGATTTATGTCTAAGAAGTTGGTAAATCTGGTATGAAACTTGGCATCATAGGTATTTAACTTCTATTTCAGGAATAAATTCCTTATTCAATGTATATTCATGAGTAAATCCCTTCAAAAATGTGAGTCTTTTTAATCCTGAGTTTAACATCTTGACAGCACCTGATGTTTAGAAAGGGCTGGAACTCCAACCTATGGAAACTATCTCTCAGACAGGACAGCCAGTGCACGTTTTCTCAGATTTGTTTAACTCAGTGACAAGGTTCAATAAAAATCAAACAGAGCTAAGTCACTTATACTAATTGTTGAAAAAAGCATGGATTCCTGTGTACTTGTATGTATGCAGTGCTTTTTCCCCTTTAAAATGTTTACGGATGCTCTCATTTTGAAGAAAAATCACCCTTTTATAGTTCAGATCAGGGAAAATAAATACAGTAAATGGACAAAAGTACAAAGAACATGCATTACTCATATTGAAATACTGCCTCTCAATGACACCAAGCTTTCATCAGTAAAACACCACACATCCACATTCCACACTGCTTTACACATTAAGTGCTTGCTTCCGTCTGAGACTCAGGAAAGACCGGGAAAGGAAATGAAGCCACCATCGGAGGCCTTAACAACGAAACTGCCCAATCATTGTGCTAGAGTCCAACTCCTACTTCACACATTAAACGCTTGCTTCCATCTGAAACTCAGGGAACACCATGACAGGGAATGAGGCCGCCATCAGATGTAGCAACAGAACTGACGATTCACCGTGTTTCTCCCGTTGGATTATCAAAATGTTTAGGGGTATGCGTACCCCTGCGTACCCCCAGGAAAAAAGCACTGCATGTATCATTATTACTGCAAATAGAAGTAGAAAATCAATTAATTCCATTGTTCTCAAATTTTCTGATGGTATACTTTTTATACAATAGGCTGGGGCAGGTGGGGCAGCTGCTACCTTAACTCATCCTGGTCCTTCAAAGTGTGCCAGATGGGCCAAAAAGGAAGCAGTGGAAAGCTAAAGATTCCTCCACTGCTCAGCAGCCACCCATGGATGGAAGGAGCCTTTCTGTTCTCAGAAGGCAGAGTCTGGATCCAAACTCCTACCTGATAGTTTTAGCTGGGATCCCAAGGATGAACCTGTGATCTAACACTGGGCTGTGGTGCCCAGTCACCCTTAATGGTCTGATCTTATAAGGCAGCTTCCATTGCTCATATATCTCCACTGCTCAGTATTAAAGACCATGACTGGGATACAAAAGGTCCCAGGTTTGGTTTATGGCACCTCTTTGTAAAAGGATCAGAAGTATCAGGGCTAGGAAATACTAGAGAGTCACTGCAAGTTGGAGAAGAGAAAACTGAGCAAAGTACACCAGTGATTTGACTCAGCTTCATGTGTTCACATGAAATAAAATCTCCACTCCTACATTTCTAACGTCGATTCCCTGGCAAAGGAGATGCAGGCAGAGAGAAATCCTCTTAAGCTCTGCATTGTCAGAATGGTGATTATAGATATTTCTTCTTGAACATATTCAGAATGTCCTAACAAAACGCATATTGACTTCACATTTCAGAGGACATCAAAATGTATTGACCCTTGAGGTAAATATTAATCTCCGCTTTGGCACAAATCAATATTTACTACTTGGGTCACTGCATCTGGATGCTCTGTTTAACAGAATTCAATATCTGCTTAATTTGCAACAAAGTTAATTATGCTGTTACAAGGTTTTACATGATGCCAGTACCTGAAAAAAGATTTTGAACTTTTATTTCTAAATATGCTTAAGCCGAGAAACCTTGTTTACCAAGGACACAAATCCCAAGACCATTCATGCTACATTCACATGTACACAGAGGCATGCTGTATTCCATTCATGCCATTATTGGCGCTCTGCCACTTTTGAACGGCTCCCCCCCCTCCCAACCTTAAAGCAATTTGTATGTGTATGACAGGGTCTATAATGTATGCATAATATCTTTTGGCCATGCATAAGTGACTATTTTGGACTCTAGATCTAGCCTACATATGAGTAATAATAATAATAATGAACCCAATCTAGGGCAAATCAGTAGAAAATTAAGGCTGCATTCTGTGTCTACTTGGGAGTAATTCAATTGAATGCAGTAGGAGTAAACACTGCTGAGTAAACACTCATGGGACAAGGCTGCATGTCTGTGAAGTGAGAGCCAGTCTTACTTACTTTTGTTCCCTGGAATAATTGTCTAGGTCTCATAGTCCAGCCTGCTTCTCCAAATGACCACCCAGAGAACAGCACATTATGGGCATTGGGGAGAAGCAAACAGGCTCACATCAGTCCCTGGGCTGGCTTGGACAGACTGGAGCACATCAGAGCTGCTGCTGGTCTCTGCTTTCTTTTACTTCTGATTATTTCCAATAAATATATATATACATAGTCAGTGGGATGGCTGGTTGAGCATGCAAATGGTGATGGATGCATGGTTTATTCCTAAGTAAATGAGTTTAGTAGCAGAAGCAGGCTCCATTTTATTCATATGGTATAGATGTTGTTGTGATTTGAGTTTAAAATAGGTAGATGTACATGCTCAGAATATTGTTATAGTTAAATCAGAATTTAGGGTTGCCATATGTCCTGTTTTTCAAGGACACGTCCTCTTTTTCATGGGTATGTAAAATGAGAACTGTCACAGCGATCCATAGTTAAAAGTACAAGACGGCAACTGTGTCCTCTTTTTTGCGCTTCAAAATATGGAAACCCCACTTTGTGTATGTGTGTGTGGTTTTGCTCTAATAGATCAGGAATGTAGAAGCTATGTAAAGCATGGAATGGTGGTGAAACTGTATGCTTCATAACTGATGGGATATACGTCGCCATCTAAAGGGAGCCCCATATAGAACCACAAAATCCAGAGCCTAAAATTATCTACCATGCTCTGAAAGAGGTGTGTGCATATCACCTTCCCTTCTATGCTATTGGTAGGGAGGAATCCCACAGCCAGCGCTTTGGTACAGCATTTTCTTGCAGTGTGTATGAGCCACCACACAGAAATCAGAACTGTCAGTTCTGACAACTTTGATCACTTGCTTGGGGGACAGGGGGTTGATTCCAGATACCTATTTGATACTGTATTCCCTTCCCCCACCATCTCAAACTGACAACAGGGGAGATCCTTGTATGTGTTAAGAGTGTGGCCAGTCTACTGTCATCTAGGTGCTGTTTCAAAAATGCAGGCATTCTTTCTTTGAATTGAACATTGTTCCATATGAGAGAAATTACTTCTGTTGATTATGACTATTTACCATGAATGCAATCAGTGTTTGTAACAGAAACACAAACAATTCCATAGTATTAAAACTGCACCTGTATTGACGTTTTCAAGCATTGCCCGCGTAATTCTCGACTATGACAAGTTGTCACTCACCTTTTGGATGCTGCAGAACATATTTCCCTTGTTCAACCAGGGAATGAAGTACTCTTATATTTACCATGGTGTTAAACTATGAAATACAAAGAAGCTTGAATCAGTTATCCCCACCCCATTTTTAAATCCATGGTTTATTAGCATTTTCAAATTATTACAATAAAACAATACAATCTCTCAGTATCCCTTGTCCCTAGCTTACCTCTCTCCCCCTGACCTCATGCCTTAGATAGATGATGATAGATGATAGATAGATAGATAGATGATAGATAGATATAGATGATAGATAGATGATTGATGATAGATATAGATGATAGATAGATGATAGATGATAGATAGATGATGATGATAGATAGATAGATAGATAGATAGATGATAGATAGATAGATAGATAGATAGATAGATAGATAGATAGATAGATAGATAGACAGATGATAGATAGTATTTTCATCTCCATTATTTAGTTATTTAGCATGGTAACCAGTGTTCAGATCTGCATCCTCAGATAAGAGTTAGGATAAATGAGTGTCAAAGCTCTGCTGCAGTCCTAGATTAAGTTGGGCAAGTTTCCATCCATGCACTGTGCTTCCTCCTGATTTTAATTGTGGATATTTCTTGTTGAAGAGCTCTTAAAATTCAGCACTCCAAATCTCTCTTAGAAGCTTTGACTTTTTATGTAGTTTTATATAGTTGAATGTTTTCATGGGCTACTAGTTGCAGCAGGTCTTGAATCCAGTTTCTTGTGTTTGGTGTGGCCAATCCAGCATTGAAGGATTATTCATTTTAAAATCAGAGTTGCATAGGAAACTGTTTATTGCCAAGCTAGATCACTGCTCCATCCAGCTCAGTGCTGTCTTCACTGACTGACCGAGGGTTTCCAGGGTTTTAACCAGAAGGAGGACATTCCCAGTGTTCCCTTGAGATGTTGGGGTTGGGAACTGGAACCTTCTGCATACAAAGCAAGTTCTCTACCACTGAGCTACAGAATGAGCCTATCCCCCAGAACTGGTCATAAAATGGCATACATCTGCTCCTCATGCTACATCTGCTATAACATGACCAATGCTCATTCTATTACACAAATTCAAATTCCTGCTGTTCACCAGTCTCTCTCTAGGTCTTTCCATTGTGTATAATCGCAAGTGATCAGAGCTCCCACCATTCTATGATATTTAAATGTGTTGCCTACTAACAATGGAAATCATTTCTATGTGTAAAAGCCAGATAAATGTAGCTTGAATTAAATCACAGAATATGCTTCTGGTTGAAATTTGGTCTTGCCTTTGGACTTTACGTAGCCAGACCAAACTGCTTAGTGGGAGTATTTGTTTGGGAAAGAGACTCGTAAAGTTGTAGCTCCCTTATTAATCATAGAAATCGGCACTAAATCTGAAATTGAGCAAGAGGATCTCCCAAGCAGACAAATTCTGCCTTTGTGTAAATACATGAGTCGAGGGCAAAGACGTCATAAGAGACTTTTAAAAAACATTAAGAAAAATAATCCAAGAGAGCCCTCTTTAAAGTAGGCACCAGCAATTTGGTGATTAAGATAATCCTTAAAAGGGTGCTTTTTATTACTGATAAGTATGAAAAGGAGTTACTGGGAAAGATGGTGGAAAAGGAAGTGTCAGCGTCACTTCTGCATAGCATAGACCAGACCCCAATAAATAGGTTCACCTTTTAAATATATATCTGTATGTGTGTTTATCTAGGTAGCTTTTCTGTATGGGATCATGAAAATAAATGTAAATAGTCATTGGTTTGAAAGCTGATTGCTGAACGGATTATCTGCATGTCAAAGAGGTTTAACAGAGATGTGTGAACTTGAAGTTTTATGAATCTTCCCTTAAGACTTTAAAAAATAACTGAGATACTAGAAGTTAAATCTTCCATCATTCCCCCCCACCCCCGCACCAGAAAGAGGCTCTGCACGGACAGCTCTAATACATATGCACTAAGGTGGCCTAATTCCAATAGTGTTAAAATCAGGGATAACAAATGAAAATTGCTGGATCTATTGCTCACCCAGCGATGGTACTGAAATTCCCACTTTTTAAAATATGCTTTAAAGACCAGTGAATGTGCAGCATTATTTTCCTGTTGTTAAATAAACCTTTGTCACAGATCAGTAAATTTGTACTGGGATCAGACTGGTTCCACTTGACTTTGAGATAGCATAAAACTGATCTCAGCTATCTGAAATACATTTTCGAAGTGTCTCAACCAGTCTAGGAGGAAAATTAAAGGTGTTTTTTTTCTTCAAAAAAAGGTCTAGTATATTTGAGGCTCTGAAGTACTGATAAGTTCAGATGTGAGTGTTTCATCCTGCTTCCAAAGAAAATAATTTAGGGATTCCAAAGCAATAGCCATGCACATATAAGAAGACACAGCACACACCTACTGCAGAACAATAGATTTAGTGACTTGGAGGCTCAGATGTGACACTTGGGGACAGGTAACTGATTCCACAACTATTTAATATATATAGCAAAATACAGTTTCAGGATGCTGCAAATTGCATGTGGGATGTTTAATCTTTTCCCTGTGGGCCATATTTGCATTCTCACCTACAGAAGAAGAAAAGAGGATCTGTGGAAACAAATGCAGGGCAGGAGAAGCACTCTGGAGAAATGTTGAGGTATCGAGACAGTTGTTTCTGGAAATGTATATTATTTAATGTTTGCATGGTTCATTTTCTCCCTCTTTCTTCCATTTCAAATTTAATGTTAGAGAGAAGAGTACAATGTGAGTTGCACCTAGGGATGAGGAGAAAATTCATTTCTGTCCATATTTAAAGGGAAACTTAGCTAATTTGTACTTTCAAAACAATACATGAAACACAGTCATCCTTCAAAATGCAGTTTTCTGAATTTTGCAATGAAGTTCTCCAGCCAAGTAACATGTACAAATATGCATGTGCTGTGGTAAAATGTGCCTTAAAATATATTAGTGAAATGAACATACACAAATGTATTATATTAGGCCAAATTGTATACAAACACGGGTAGGAGAAATTTGCACTAAAATGCTAATAATTTTTTTTCATTTTTTAAAAATTGCAAACTTATGTGGCAATGTGGAGAACTGCTAGAGCGGGGGGGGGGGGGGAGAAATAGAGAGAAACTGAAACTGAGAGATTTGCTCATACCTAGCAAGCTGTATCTGTTAAGTTGAATCTCTTTTAAGAAACCATCAAACATTATGGGAGAAGACATTGTGTTGAGCCTGGATATCTAATGCTATAGCACAGTGGTGACCAAACTTGGCCCTCCAGCTATTTTGGGACTACAACTCCCATCATCCCTAGCTAACAGGACCAGTGGTCAGGGATGATGGGAACTGTAGTCCCAAAACAGCTGGAGGGCCACGTTTGGCCACCACTGTGCTATAGCATCTTGTACAGAAGCTTTTCTTTGGCTGTCCTATTCCTCCATCAATTCATAATGAAGATTGATAAGAAGTATAAATAGTTTCTCTCCCTGCCCCTCAAATAATTCCTTACCTCATAAGGAAATCTGAAGAGAAGAAGTCTTGGAACTGTGATTATTAAATTTCTTTTAACAATGCATGGTGTATGAGAGGACTGTCTTTGCTTTCCAACTTTTATTAACATTATACTGCTGTTATTCCATAGTGTACCAGGCATCAATACAGGCATTTTCAATATATGCCCACCATCCCTGCCTCCTGGGGGAGAGTTCCAGAGTTTGACTATGCACTGTGTGAAGTACTTTCTTTAATCATGCCTCAATCTTCCAACATTCAGTAATCGGATTGCTGCCTTTTGGAGCAACTGAAGTTTCAGAGTCATCCCTCAGAGCATTCATGAACCTATCATATTCTATAAGTCTCCAGGGGTAGACTGTTTCAATCCTTGGAGAGTGTAGCTGCTGCATTCAGCCCATACAACATCAGGGAATGGTCCATACATTCACAACGAGTCCCTCAATCAACAGAGTATTACCAATCTGCTCTGTGGCAATGACCAAGTAGAGGATATGCCTGCCCACATGTGTGTGACTGTGTACTGAGACAGCTCAGTAGTTGTCATGGAGTCCATTAAGTCTGAAACTGGCCTCTCTGAGGCATCCTCAACATGGATGCTCAAGTTCTTCAACACTGCTGTGAAAGGGTTCTCCAACACCACATGCAAGATTACCTCTGCCAGCTCGGTTAGGACGCTTGTAGCACAGCAGGGTGGATGGTACACTAGCAACATCCTAGCTGACCTTATATTACTAATGAGTTTATTTTGGAGAGGAGGAAAACCATTTTGAAATAGATTCCACATGTTTTGCAACTGCAAATGCACTGAAGACTGAAAGGCCCCCTTTTAAACTGAGCTGCAAGTTGCCATTTCTGGTTCAATTTATTCGTAAAGAAATTTACCATTTTGAAGGACCCATTTCATATCTGACATACTGACATGAAATAGTAATGTGTAAACTGGGACAGCCTTAATTCAAACCTCACACCCATTAATTCATTGGTTTGTGTTTGACAAAAATCACCATTCCACCAGCCTCACTGTGTCTTGCTTCCTTAGTCTGCAAAATGAAACCTGAGGATAATAATACTGACTAAACTTACATGGTTGTGGTAAGGATCATTGAGATAATGTGGGTGAAATATTTTGAATTTTGCTGCAGTGTAGGTGACAACTCTTTATCCAGGTTTATTGTTTGCCAAAACACCACACTAAAACCTTTCACCACTTACCACATGAATCAATCTTCATCCAGTATAAGAAACCATCACCAAATAAATCTATTTCTATCAGGTGTTAATCAGGTGTTTAGGTAAACACTGTGCTAATTGTAAAGACTAGAAACTATAGTGCACTTTCACATCCTCTACTTCCTTATCTACAGATTTTATTTTCCGGCATTTAATAGGTTGGTTGGTTCTCTTGTCCAAAATCTATTAGTGTAGCAGTGTAGGAAATGAGACAGATATTGGTGCAATGCATTCACCCTTTGGGGAGCAAGTCAACTGGTGGGAAATATTACCATTCAATTTACCACCACTACCATGCCGTGTCAATTGTCAAGTTTTAATTCCAATGTGATCTTTGGGCTTTACTTGTTTCACAGAGCAATGGGTGTCTTATTCACAAATTTCCTTCAATTTGTGAGTCTAAATGCAGGACTTCATCTCTGGTTCCTCCCCCACAACATCCATGGGTTAAGCATTGATATCTGAAGGAAGAAGCAGCTGTACACACCTAGCAGTTCCTCTTGAACTCTACAACTCTATGCATGCATGTGGACTCATCAGATGCCTGCATTTAACACACCAATGTTGGTAAAAGTTGCATGATGTCTGGCATGCTAGTAGAATCATGGTCCACATGTGTCACTCTATATGTGGAGATGAAGAGAGCTGCTGTTTTCTGGAGAATTGGGTTTTAAATATCAATGTGGCTTAATGCAAGAAGTAGCCTTGCTAGGGAGTTGAAGCATTACAATTGTCAGTTTCTTTTCTTTGTAATCAGCCATTACTGTCAGTCAGTACTGTACAAGGTGGGTGAAATCAGAAATACAGAGGAAGGGAAAGGTATTTCCCAGGTGGACCTGAAGTGGAAAACTTGTTCTCAAGCCTCATTAGACACCTGTACTGTGCCTATGTTCCACCCGCCCTGATGCCTTTTTGTTTTGTTGTGAGTTTCATTGCTTCACAGCACAATGAAAGGGAGCAATTGGGAGAAGATAACGTAAAAATAAATCCCATTTCCAAGTAAAAGTCATTGAGCTAACTGTGGTCTAAGACTGATAAAATAACTGAAATAAAATGGCTGAACAGTTTTGCTGCTGGGGATGAGATCAGTGGATCCAAGTTCAGCATAGCCCTTGGAAATAACATTTAGGAGTAACAAAGGCAGACTAGAGTAATGTTCCATAAGACTTGGGTGGATGGGTGGGTTTCTAGGTTTCATTACCTGAGATCAGTTGCCAATTATTTAACACAGGAATTATTTAACACAGAACTCTATGGGAAATTTCTTCCCAAGGCAAATCCTGGCATCTTTGGAGCAGAGATTTTCCTTAGGACTTTAGCAGAAGATTAAAGGGTTATCCCACCATGCCTCCTCTGATCCAATTAAATATCAGCTCCCCAACTGATGTAAATACAAGGATGCATTTTTAACATCATAGGTAGTACCTAAGAATCAAATTGGGTTTTTAAAAAAGACCTATCAAACTTACATTACCAGTATATTGTTTTCTGGTTTCTTACTTATCCTTCATAACCATCTTTCCCTCATCCATATTGCAGTACACTTCTTCTAGTGTGAAGAGAGAGATAGAAGTGATGAATGAGACTGTAGTCTTCAAGTAACCCTATGCTCTTATACTGCTGAGAACAATATATTGTGGTAGATGGGTCAGTGACATGAACCAATAAGGATGTTATTGAGTATGGCGGGAAAAGACCACAAAGATTGCACTTACAACAAGAGTTATAAAAAGGCCAGGTGTACAATGGAATTTATCCCTTGTATGTAAAGACCCACTGGTCAGATGCTTGACTTGACCATTTGTTACATTCAAATTATCTACTAAGTTCAAAGATAAGAAGGTCATTGTGGAACCTTAATTCTCTATGAATATTTCATGGTTATAGCTGCTGCTTCAACTTCAAATCAAAATTATTACCATTATTAAATTAAAGATTATCAGAGTATTAGTGATTTAATACAATCCATATTTCCATTCATAACTTCCAAAGCCTATCCAACTTTTAAAAAAAGAAATCTTCAGAATTGCATAGCCATCATAAAGTCTCAAGACAATGGTCACTCAGTTCTCTCACAGCTGTGTTTACATAGGGCTTTGGTGTTCTCTAGATATTTTATACCGCAACTCTCATCAGCCCGAGCCAGTGGCAAAGGCTGAACCTATCTGTTCTTTTTGGTTGCAAATTCATTCGTAGATGAAGCTCACTTTGCTTCAAATGTTCCCAGAATCTACTTAAAGTTGTAAACATTTACTTTTTAAAACATACATTCCAAATTTAATTTTGAATTATCAGCCCTCTGCTTCAGAAACTGGGATCTGACTGGATGGGAGTTTGTTCCCTTTCGTTAATTTAAAATTATCTGTATCTCCTGTACTGAGGAGTTTCACCATGGCCAGGAATGGTGTTGTGTGCAAAGATGTCCATCAATAGGTGCTTTTATGCTCCATAAAGGAAAACACAAAGTCATAATTGCCTCACACAAATGGAGCCCTCAGAAGGTGTCAAAGCAGATTACAACAGGAGAGGGAGCTCTCACTGCACCTCACAATGACAAAAGTGTAGTAAAACCCTATGGGACTCATGCAAAAGAGGAGCTTTTAGTCAGAAAATGGGGAACACTCATACTCCTCTTTGCTATATTTTGCATTGAGCAAAAACTAGTTAGCTAATTTTGTATTTGTTTTCATGAGTGTTTAAAGGCACATTTTCACCCATTTTTCAACAGTTGTAAGCTAATATGTTGTTTCAATGCTGTTTGTACCCCTGGCAGCTTATTCTCATTGCTTTCCTTCTATTACCATCAGTATTTGTACTCCTTATCCCCCACACTGCCACTTTATCTGATTGACTGTGTTGGCCTGTATGATTTTGTTCATAATATCATGGACTTCCATAACATAAGATGAGACACCATCAAAATAATGCAGATGGGGAGATGAGGGGTTTGCAATTGATTAGTCATTAAATTAGTAAAAGTGATTTATGATTTAAACCCAAACCAGGGAGACTTGGGACTAGTCTCTGCTATCAATCAATTTAGTTTACCTAGTTCTGAGGGGCTGACAACCATTTTGGGTGGCCTTTTCATCCATCTCATTGTGTAAGGAAAGAGCCTTCAGTAGAATCCAAGCCATCTGCCACATTTCTGCAGCATGCCATTCCCATATAAAGTAGTGGGAAGGTTAAGCTACAACACCAAGGACAGTTATGGATCCTCTCCCTCAGACATAGATGTGTGGTATTCAACCTTCCATCGTTTAACCAAAGAACACTATAAACATGGGAAGAGCTCATGAAAAAATTCCCACGCCACACAAAATGGCAACATATGACACATATCAACTTATGTAATTTAATTACATTTATATTCTGCCCTCCCTCCAAGGAGATCAAAACAGAACCCATAATTCCACCCCACTTCTATTATCGTAACAACCATGTGAGGTAGGTAGCCTGAGAGACAGAGACTGGCCCAAGATGACCCATTTAACTTCATGGATAATTTTTGATTTAATCTCTTCCCTGTCCTAGTGTGACATACTAACAGCTACATCACACACTGACTTTTTACCTCTAAAGGGAAAATGTGGCATGAACTTATTTGAAGAAATGATATGTACAAGTTTCTAGCTAGGAATATCTAATAATCATCCTTATTTGAACTGTGCAGCTGAAAAGGAATATACTATATGCCTTTAAATGCCTCTGCACTTCACCAGTTTATGTCTCTGTGACCCTCAAGAACTCATGGCAAACATGTTCATGAAGTCACATGTTCATGGATCAGAAATGTGTGCAGTGGACTTTTCTTTCCCTTAAGCCTTTTGTCTCTTTCTAAAATAGTCTGAAATGAAGACATGCTTCCTTCACTGGTTGATGCAGATGCAGATTATGATCTCATTTTAGTCACACTTCATCTTTAACTATGAAGAGAGTTTGGATCCTGTCACCACACTGGGAATTTGCTGAAAGAGCCAAGCTGCTTCAAAGGCAATACTGGTGAGAAGCGTTACTGTCTTTTAGAAATGGCTACTAAAACCAGCATAAGGGATCTAAGTTTTGGGAAAAAAAATACTGTAGGAGAAGGAAGGTGATTACCATATTGCCCCAAATATAAGCCGTACCTGAATATAAGCCGCACATTTAAAATTCAAGGGAAGAGAAGAAGAAAAGGCAATACCTGAATATAAGCCACTCCGTTAAAATTGGAGAGAAAAAGAAAAGTTGTTTAGGTATTTAGGATTGCAGGTTTCCTTTGTATGCAAGGCACCCTGCACAGAAAGCTAGGGGTTTCTCCTGCCCTCTTTCCCTTCCCACGCCCCCCAGCATAGGCCTAGAAAACCAGGAGCATTCACACTGGCCCAGAGCAAAAGCCACCGCCAACCATAGTCAAGGATCTTGGGGGGCAAAGCTCTTGCGCTTCCCTGGAGCGCCACCTGCTACCCATCTTTCAGCCTCTAACCACATTTTCTCACCCACTGTGATGCCCACTCCCACCTCACAGTCATTGTTGCGGACCAAGTAGGGCAGAATGCTGGAAAAGAACGCGGCCAAGTCCAGGGAAGCTGTCAGGGCAAAGCAGACTTCAGTGAAGGGCTTCAAAATGTTCCCAGGCTACAGCAGGAGCGTTAACAAGAGTACTTTTGAAAAGTGCCTTGTCGTAGCTGCAACCTGATGCACATTTAGGTTGTGAATATAAGCCACACTTTAACTTTTCACGGTTGGAATTGGGGGGGGGGGAGTGTGGCTTATATTCGGGCCAATACAGTAGTTGTGTACACTTTTAAAACTGTATCTTGCGTAGTCCCTGTAGATGGGAAGCCTCGATGGTGTTTGTACTATTTTAAGTCCTATGCCATATGAGCACTTGCCTGTTACAGGGCTGTGTTAGGGCCAGCTAGCCATAGTGGGCTCACAACATCAGACAGCAAATGAAGAATGACAAAAACCTAATTCATTTGCCAGAATAGATCTCTGTCAGGGTGTAGACTTTGTAGCACTTAGAAATTTCCTTGAGCCCCTCATTCTCCAAGTTTTGCCCACAAATTCCTGATGACATCGTAAGCCTAACCACCTGCCTCCAGGATGACTTCCTGATCCTCTGATAGGCCTTTGCAGTGCAACATGTATGCTTTAGCTGAGATTCCTGCATTGCAGGGGGTTGGACTAGATGACTCTTGTGGCCCCTAACATAGTTTTGGTGGAAGATAAACTGCAGCAGAACAGAAATAATGCAGCATGCGATGTTAATAGGGCAGAATGGGAAATTATTCCCACTTACATCTCACTGTACTGCCTCCATCACACTATCCTGCAGCAACTCAGCCCCAACATGCCATCTGATGCTACTTAGACCCCACATTTCTAGTAAGGCAGTCAAGATGGTTTACAAGTTTGAGCATTAAAAGATAACAATAAGGTACAAGCTAATAAGCATCCAAAATATGTAGTCATACCTCGGGTTACAGCTGCTTCAGGTTGTGTTTTCTCGGGTTGCAGACTGCCGAAACCTGGATGTACCAGAATGAGTTACTTCTACGTTTCGGTAGCTGCGCATACACAGAAGTGCTAAATCGTGTTTTGCGCATGCGCAGAAGCGCTGAATCACAACCCACGCAGACGAGGGGTTGCGAACGCTGTGGGTTGCGAATGTGCATCCCACACAGATCACGTTCGTAACCTGAGTGTCCACTGTATCAGAGAAAGCAGATAAAACCCGACTCCAGGAACCAGAGCAGCGAAAGAGAGAGAGATGTCGATATTTAGAAGGTAATAGAAGGTATGTTTGTGTGTGTTTATATTTATATGGAACTATAAGCTATATACATTTCCCCCAAATTTGTCATAAATTTAATGACTAATATCCTAATATGCATGCTTCCCTTTTAAACAAACTGGGCTTTAAGAGATCATATAGCAGGGGATATTGCTATGCATCTGTGGTGTTTTTAATGCAGAACATTACCTCACCTCCCTCCATTTCCTCTGAAGTCTCAGTAAAAGAGGAAATTAAGGGAGACAAGCTGAACTGTGGTGCTTAGGGAGTCCCTTGATTCGGTCTGTCACAGTTTTAAGCCTGCTTGGGGCCTCAGGGGAGTCTGGCTGCTCCTGCTCCTCCTTTGCCAACCAGACAGTAACGGCCCACTGCTTTTATTCATTACCCTCAATGTAATGCACTAAATTTAACAAGTAACACACTCAGTGGGAATTTATTGGCCTTTTGCAGCATGACTGCAAGGTACAATGTGGATGTGGATTCCAATTACTGCAGATCTCAGCAACAGATTTGCATTAATCACTGGTGATATTTTGCATGAATCCAGGGAGACAGGGGGTGGGGAACCTCCACAGCAGTCTAAATTTGCTTATTTTAAAACAACAACAAAATAATTCCTGGAAAATTATCACTTTGCTCCAAAAGCTGAATGTTCACTAAAATATATCTATGCTGATTGTAGAAATATTAATAGAAATGTAGCCATAGCAAAGCTATGAACGGGGCAGCGGGAAGCTAATACTGGATTATATGCAAGAGACAGATTGGGTACAATCCGAAACCATGAAAAGCATGGTTCCCATTCACTTCAGTTGTTTGTAACATGAGGTATGACTGTATATCCATTAGTAAAACTCACTTGAAAAGATTTGTCATTACCTACTGTATTTAATATATACATTCTGAGTCTGAGTCCAGTACATTCCCTGCTGATGCTTAAAGGCAAAATGAAACAAAAACCATTTTAACTTGCTTCCAGAACCCACTTAATTTGGGAGCCTGCCTAATCTCAAATGGGAGGGTAATGCAGAGTCTTGGTGCCCCTGCCCAAAAGGCCATCTTCTGTGTTCCAACCAAGCAGACTTTCATTAATTATGGCACAAGCAAGAGGGCAATTCACATGAAGGACTATATGGAGAGAGGCACTCTTTCAGATAGTTGCTACTTGATTTCAGCATCATTTAATTAGGGTTGCCATACACCCAGGATTTCCCAGACATATCTGGAATATTGCAGTCGGCAGCAGTATTCCAGGCAGAAATTGGCAAAATTGGCTGATAATCGCTAATTTCATAAAATTTATATACTACTTGAGCACAAAAAACCCTTCACAGAAATTTACAAAAGACAAAACAGTGAAATCAAGAAAACAAATATATTTTAAAACATACAAATGTTAAAATACTAAAACAGATTAAAATTACCTCAGCTTTTTCAGCATCTGGATAGGCTTGTCTAAACAAGAATGTTTTTAGCAGGCACTGAAAAGAGTGCAATGAAAGTGTCTGCTTGAACCCAATAAGCAGAAAGTAGGCACAGCCACCCTAAACAATTGAGTTCTTACAAATGAGAAACCAGGATTATGTGGCACCTATAGTAGTGCCAATTCCACCATTCAAAGTGGTGGAGTGGGCACATGTGGAGTAAGACAACCTTGTAGGTAAAGTGGTCTCAAGTTGTTAAGGGCTTTATATTGTATTATTTTAAAAATCAGGTACAGGACACCAAAAATACCTTCCCTTTTTAATAACTATTGTTGTGACTAATTCATGTTCCCTTGACGTAGCTCGGACTTGTCCCCCTCAAACAGCTCCCTCACATAAGGCAATTACATAGCTCTTCTAGGCTCCCTATGAAAGTCACACTTCTCACTTCTTTGTTGAAAGCCGCCCAGAGTGGGCGGGGTACAAATAATAAATTATTATTATTATTATTATTATTATTATTATTATTATTATTCTCCTCAGATGATACATGAGCACTGGTTGGAGAAGGAATTCTCCATAGGTCCCCCTCAACCTGAAATAAAGAGTATCTGGCCTTGTTGAAAGTGCTTTAGTCCTAAAACACTTCCCTGTGGGAAAATATGGTTTAGCTCAGAGCTGATTTCTCCTGAGTGCTTTACCAAGTGGTTAAGCTAACTAATTGACGGCCTCAGAGCGGAAGCCTCTTTGGGATGTCACAGTTTCATACTATATCTAGCGCTATGTCAAAAGTCTTAGTATTCCGACTCCCACCCTTCCTTCCTTATTTTTTCCTCAGGAGGTACAACAGCATGGCTACCACCATCACTGCTGGCTTTTATAATCAACCTTTTTCTTTTTCAAAATGGAAGACACATTCAATTTTCTGTTAGATTTCTGTAGCCTTCCACATTACACACACACACACACACACACACACACACACACGGGTCATCTGCACTCCACCACCATCACCCTGTTACTGGTGCTTGAATGTGTCAGCAAACTCCAGTCAAAACTTTTGTGTTTTTAAGTTGCTGAGAAGCAAAATAAAAGTTATTTCAATGCCTCTGAGGGACCTGGACAAATAGTATTCTTCAAGCAGATTATTGTTTTCCCTTTGAATTTATTTGTTCTATCTTCTTATTCATCTACTTCATTTCCAACAACATTGGTTTTGTTTGGGAATAAAATATTCCATTGGCAAAATGGAATCTTGAGTATCTCATTACTACACCACAACATGTTAGCCACAAATGAAGCAACTCGCAAACAAAAGAGATTATGCCTAATTCTTAATTGAAAATGAATGAACAGCACTGGTGCTGGAAAAGTAAACCTGTAAATATCCGTTAATATATAATTAGCTTTTAATATATTTTTAAAATTGTAATAAAAAAGAGTAAATTCTTCTTAGCCAAATTTACTGGAGATTATTGTATTCTGAATTGTGCATTAAGATTATTGCAGTTTACAATATTGGGAATAGAAAATATAGTACTGATTTTTCTGTAGTGAACTTTCCAATTCTTTGTTAAGATGCCTTACAACACTCTGTTCTACTGGGGGGCAGGGATGGGTGGGGTTGCATTGTTCTCGCTTTGTTTTTCTATGAATGTAACAGCATCATCTCACACTTAAAACTGTAATCTTGCTTGAAACTCAATAAAAACTACTCTTTCTTTTTAAAAAGAGATGCCTTACAACACGTCCTGTACTGGGACATGAGAGCCTCAAGTTACTATGATAGCTGATGGGCTGTCACACAGAGAATGGAGCAGACTTGCCATTTGCGTGGACAGGCGGAGTCCCCAGATCCCGAGTGGTCCCCCCCGTCATGTGGAATAACGACTCTAGACAACGTGCTATGGGATTAAATTGGCCACAACTTTATTAAATTTCAAATGTGGGTAGACCTTGGCTCAGGCATTGGGCGTTCTCCCTCCCTAGTCCCCAGCCGGGGACCTAGGGAGCATCAGGGTTATCCAGTGTGTGCGGGGGGGGGGGGGGAATGGGCCGGCTCTGGAGAACATATGTTCAAGCAGAGATAGCCGCCCCCGTTACGCCGCCGCAGGGGAGAGCAATGACGACCTTTCGGCGTACGGCCAAAGCCTCCCTACAAAAACCCCTTTAACGGGGAACCCTGGTATCGCCGCCGCAAAGAGGAAGATGGACTAAAGGATTCCGCCCAAGGCCTGATACCACCAAAGTTGTGACGTTTTGCTACAGGAATGGCGAAACCTGCCAATGCAGGGAAATTCCTTTCCGGCCCTTTAACAGCGACCTTATCGTAGCAGCGCCCGCATACCTGTGGAGACAGGTTAACCTGCAAAACCTATGAAGAAAAGTTAACCTGCAAAAGAAGACATTAACTGAGGGTGGGTAGGGTGGGAGACGCTCTGGAGCCAAGTGAGGATAACCAGTTAAGATCCACCCTCTATTGTGTGGGCAGGTAATCCCTCCCCTTACCTGGCCTGGTTTCCCTGGCAACGCTTCCCTCAGGTGGGATTGGACAACTCACTGGGGTAGGCGGGGACTTCCAGGTATCCCACCTGAGGGAAGGCAAAGCCTATGCTGATGGGGCCACTCCAGATCCAGGGCTGCACGCGTCCACGCAAAATGCGCCCCCCTGTTTTAAGTGGGGAGCGGTCATTGTTGCTCCAGAGCTGAGAAAATTGGTATAAATTGTAGAGAAACATATTTCTGCTAAACATTAGGAGAAATGTCCTAATGCTAAGAACAAGTCTTTGATGTGTCAGGGATTGATTGGGGGCTCCTGATTCAAGGACATTAATATTACTAACGATAATAATACACAATTATTTGTGCATGTACTTTATCATTTTGTTCCAGTTGCTGTTAGATTTTTGCATAGTCAAATATGGAGTTGACTTACGGGGCGTAGAATCATAGAATCATAGAATTGGAAGAGACCACAAGGGCCATCGAGTCCAACCCCCTGCCAAGCAGGAAACACCACCAGAGCACTCCTGACATATGGTTGCCAAGCCTCTGCTTAAAGACCTCCAAAGAAGGAGACTCCACCACACTCCTTGGCAGCAAATTCCACTGTCGAACAGCTCTTACTGTCAGGAAGTTCTTCCTAATGTTTAGGTGGAATCTTCTTTCTTGTAGTTTGGATCCATTGCTCCGTGTCCGCTTCTCTGGAGCAGCAGAAAAACAACCTTTCTCCCTCCTCTATGTGACATCCTTTTATATATTTGAACATGGCTATCATATCACCCCTTAACCTCCTCTTCTCCAGGCTAAACATGCCCAGCTCCCTTAGCCGTTCCTCATAAGGCATCGTTTCCAGGCCTTTGACCATTTTGGTTGCCCTCCTCTGGACACGTTCCAGTTTGTCAGTGTCCTTCTTGAACTGTGGTGCCCAGAACTGGACACAGTACTCCAGGTGAGGTCTGACCAGAGCAGAATACAGTGGCACTATTGTTTGATGCCATTGGCTCCTGGTGCCAACAGTCTTAGTTCCTGCTCTGCACTTGGGTACTTGCACTTACCACTAAACTGTGTACACACTTCCGTTGAATGCAAGAGTCAGCAGCGCTGCCAGGGTGCCATTTTAGGGGGGGGGCAGAGAAGGCAATAGTATTTATTTATAGATCTCATGAAGCCTGTGGAGCACCGATATTTCTGGACAATTCACTGGATCCAAACAGTGAGCGACGACTGCTAATAAAAAATCATACAAATCACTGCACTAAAGCAGATAAAGCTAATGGTTTTATTGGGAAAATAGAATTAGAAATAAAGCACAAGAAAGGGTCTAAAATGCACTTCTATTTGAAGTGTGCGTGAGAGAGAGAGAGAGAGAGAGAGAGAGAGAGAGAGAGAGAGAGAGAGCATAGACACTTATATATTGTTTGAACTCTGCAATGATCCGCTGTCAGCTGCCCAGGATATCTGAATGTTTTTCTCCCTTTGCAGTGTTCTTTTGTGAGCATGATGCTGGGTGCTGAGGGGTGATCCTTAGAGATAAGAATGTTTCAAAGGATAGATGGCCTTCACTAGATTGGGATACATATCTTTCAGCTAACTTAATCCGCAATATCGCTGTGTGAGGAAAATAAGTTGCTATAGATTGCTATAATTGCCAAAGAATGAACGCTGCAGAAATTCTTTATTTCTCCCGTACCCGAAACTACACAAATAAAAACTGTTGTTTTGATTTATACAACTATATGTACCAACATTTGCTTTTCTTCTGGAGGCTTGAAAAAACACAACCAAAAAAGTGGCAGAAAGATTTGCAAATGGAGAACTGGGACAAGAAATCCCACAATTATCTTTCCAGCTTCTCAGTTAAACATGTGCCAAAGCCCTTTAGTACTAGCTAAATCTTTCTCATTTGAAACCCTTTCGAGGTTCTTCCAGATGAAGGAATGGCTTGTGTGTCAGGAGTAGTGACACCTACAAGCCACATGAGGGACTTTGCTGAACCCTGGGTTAGTCACTGCTAGTCCAGATGACTCATTGGGGTGGCTTAGCTCAAGTGAGTGTGACTATGAAATATCACGCACAAAATCATCCTCAGGGTTCATTTTCCTTCACTCTCACTTCACTAAAAGCTGCTATCTTGGATGTGTCCTTGTTGTTGCTACTTTCAGTTTGTTTGTTTTAGGGCTGAAGGCCAGATGAGCTCCACTCCACTTTCACAGATATTTCTTTCAATCATGGCACTCTCTTGAGCTCTCCCTCTCGCAGGAGGGGGGAACTAGCTAACCCTTGCCAGAGGTTACTAAAATTGAACAACATCTATTCTCATGATAGCAAGTGAAGGAAGATCAGTTTGCAAACATGGCTGAAGAAAATAGGGTTGATGATGAGAGTTGCCCTCAGTTCCTGAGGGAAAGCAGACAAGGAAGAAAAATAAAATTAATATTGTCAACTATGGCTGGTTACTCAGCTGCTGTCTATTGGCAGAGTTCCATCATAATCTTGATTCAAGGACAGATGTCTGTTTTGCTCTTCTCATTTTTACCTTATTGACAGGTCTGCAATCATGGAGCTACTGTCTGGTGCCAAAACACCCTCTCTTTATGTACTCTGCCCTGGGAATACTGCCTTGATTTGTCTCCCTGCAAGATTGGGATTAGTCTAACAAATGAACTGGGAAATGCTCCTGTATGATTAACTAAAATGTGCTGCGCCAGAGTCTGTGGAGAAAGCGGGCTGGTTACGGCCACCACCAGCTGCCAGCAGGCTTAGAGCGGTGCTGAGCCATGGAAGGGTTAAAAGTTTTGTCTGTGACACTGAAATTGAGGCCAGCTGTAGGTCATATTCATGTCCCAGCCACAGGAAAATGAACCTGTGAGACAGAACCTAATTATCTGCTAAACCAAAAGCCAGTCTCAGTTCAATAACTTACGACAGAGCTGGCAGCCAGATATAGGGTTGCCATGACAACGCCAAAGACGGGGGGGGGGGGGAGAGAACCCTACCGCTGCAGAGAAGGAGGAGGAAAAGGAGACTGTAACCCTAAATGTGCTGTAGCCATTTGATCTCGGGCAAGTGGAAATGTCTAAAGACCCAGATTGTGGAGAGGGTCCATCTGCTTTAATATCCTCTGCTGTGACTGAAATGAAAGAAAATGTAATTGTAATGATCTCAAGGCTAAAATCCAGAAGTACGCAGCTAGCTGGGATTTTATTTTATTTTTAAAGTGAACAACATCAGTGACTTTGCCTTCCAACAGATCCTGTAAGATGTATGTGCAAAGGAAGGGTTCAGTTGCATACTAGTCTAAAATGACTTCAGGCCGATTAAGACTTTGGCTCTCCAAAACAGAAGAGCTGCTTGTGAGAAATGAAACTGGAAATCTTCCAGCAGGTATGAAACAGAACCATGAATTAAATGTCTTTAGAGCTACCAGGAATGGTTGCTTACAGAGAGGGCATATATCACAGGACACATAAAGGAAAGGCATAGATAAGAAAGTTTTATAAAATAACATTGAATGCATTGAGCATAATAAACTCAGGGACGATGATGATAGACATTTCCATGTTCATTGTTATTTCTTAAACAACTAAAGGAACTCTGGGTGCTGTACAATGCAAAATATAGAAAATCCTGCCTTAGTCTTACAATCTTAAAAGAAAGTCCAGAAGGTACAGGGAGATTATGCACATCACATGAATGCCACTGGAAATAGCCTCCATTTGTGGACTTGAGGTGTAGGAGCAGCCTTTGTGTTATTCAAACACCTGGCAAAGGAGTTCCAACAACAGCATCATTGTTAACAGTGCCTTGGAAACTTTATATGCCAGGTATCTGAACGCCTTAGAGTATATGCATTGAAAATGCACCCAATACACATTGGAAGCACACGACTGCCCACAAGAATGATGGGAACTGTAGTTTCTCCCTCACAGGGCTACAAATCCCCAGCACCCTAGTTCCTATGATTCTTTGGGGGAAGCCATGTGCTTTAAATGTGCTTGGGGTATATGGTGTGGATCTGCCCTTGGTGACAAACACAGCAGGCATGACACGTACTGTTGTGCTTTGAAGGTTGTCCGAGCAAAGAAGCCATCCCCACCCCTTTCTGTAGCCTCACACGTTATTATACAGGTGCATGGATATGCAGAGAGAAAGCTTATATCAAGTAGCCATGTCCCTGAGGTCCCATGTGCCACCTAGTCGCATCCCCTGGTGTGTTCACACACATACAGCAAGAACTATGTAGGAAGGGAGTTTCAGATATGAGCCTTGGTCATGGTAACAGGGGTGTTGTTAAAAGATATGGGCACAAATTTGCATAAAAATTACATGGGACCATTTATTTGTATGGGTACAATTTGGGCTTACCTTAAGAGTGAGAAATAGCTCTGGTTTTCAGTGATTGAGCTACATGGCGCCAATGGTTTTTCGGGGTCCCTACTCATTACCCACAATCAAGTGAAATGAATGGCTGCTTATCTGCCTATCGAAATGAAAGCAATTGCTTCAGTGCAAATCAAGATGGTGAGTGATTAGAGCCTTGCCCTGTCACAACATCCCTAAATGGCAGTAAACTTCTAACATGAGAAATTGATGTGAAGGTCTGTATATGAGACACTGGGGTATGGGAGTGGTGTGGGATGTTTGGCCACTTTAGGCAAAATGCATCTGCCCCCTCTCTACAGATCTGGACCCACTCCCTGCCCCCACCATTGCACCCGCCTCGCCGCTGCTGCAACTGTACCCTCACTCACGGCTGCACCTGCGCTGCCACCACAAGGCAGTGGTGAGGGCGACCATGAGCGGCAAGGGCACTATACTGGCAGGGGAGGTGGTGAAGCCATGGCAGGGTTGGCAGTGGTGCGATGATGGGGGAGTGGAAGGGGAGGTGGTCAGATCGGCCACCCGAGGCAAGTTGCGTCCCCTCACTTCATGGAAGCACCAGTCTTGCTGGAGTGAAGTGTTTCATAATATCCAGACATTTCAACCCAAATTCTGAACTGAACATATGGCCCCATGGCATTTAAAAAAGGCAGCTATAGGTACATCACAGTGAAAGTCAGTAATGGCTGAGGCCGGTGGTGGAGCTGGTTGCATGGGTGCCCGGAGCGGGAGCCATACCATGCACCCGGGGGGGGGGGGATCTGCCATGCGGGGCAATCCTCCATGCGGTCTGCAGTGGCGTTGCCACAATCCCCCGTGTGCGGTTGTGGTGGTGCGAGACTCCACACAGTGGTGGCTCACGTCACCGTGCCTGGGGGTGGTGGGGCAAGTCCCCCGTGGTGTGCCTTTTTATCACCCCCCTCAGAGATGGTACCCAGGGTGGACCGCACCCTCAGAACCCCCTTCCTACGCCCCGGCTGAGGCCTAGTTGTCACAAACAGGTGAGGTGATAGACATGTTTCTGAATCATATCACGTCTTGCAGCGGGATGGGATGACATGATTGAACAGCATTACACGTGTGTGCACATGAACACCAAACCAGACACCTCCTTATCATAAACAAGCATATAGGAAGAAGATTGTCTAAGATCATTTCCCCTGATAGCTAAACTATAAGCAGAGCTATTTTTCTGCATTTCCTTGTGTAGAGGAGAAGAGAATGAGGCCTTTGTGATGATTCCCAGTTGCAGAAAAGGTTTGTTTGCTACTGTTTGCTCAACTTATGTAAAAAGGAATGGAGATTAAGGAAATGTTTCGGTACAGAGTAAACTTCAGGCTCCTTGTTATTGAAAAGCCTAAGCAGTCATTCGAGTTATCAATCTACCATACAAAGTTGATTTCCTCACACCCAGCCAGCCATGAGTCCAAAGCCTTCTCTTGCCTCAACTCCTTCTGCAACAACACACCCACACACCTCTGCAGTTGATACCAGGAGGGAGAGTGTGCAAGGTTTTCAAAATGCATAATATTCCCCCAAATGGTATGTACAATTTCATCATTTTGCTTTCTCTGTTCGTCTCTAGTCTAGTCCAACAGGTGAATGTAAGAAAGGAACATCCTCTGGTGGGCTCATTAGAGGCTCACTGGATTGAGCTCTGTGTCTATTTACTTGATAAAATGAAGTCATGCCTATAGATGTAAGCACCAAAAAAACCACCTTTGTTTGTGTCTTGACAATGGGAATTCTAGTCATTAATTTCTATAAGAAAAAGAAAATTATTATTTTTCTATGCATCATGTTCTATAAAACATCCTGCGACTGTGATAGAGAAATGGACACCCCTTTATGATGTTGGGATGTATATTAGAATGTCATCTCTTAGGATATAATTTTGTTTTGGCAAGCCTCTTTTTAAAAAAGTAAAAATTATTTTTAAAAGATGACTTTAACTCTGAAATTGCAAAGCTAAAACACAGTAACAAACCTTTTGGGCATGGTGGTGATGAAGGGGCATGTTGCACATTCCACACCTATTGTAAAGAATCAAACCTAAGGCTGTATTCAAACTCCTGTTTACTGTGCATTTCCAGTGCTGGGGTTTTACTCTGTATTCACACAGACATATATATCCCTGATCTTTGTTATAAGATAATACTGCTTGATGCAGTTGTTTCTGAAACCAGCTTCACACTGACTGGAATGCTTAATTTGTCTCTAGCCAAGGTGTGAACGCTTTTGCATAGGGTAAAGGCATCTCTGCTTTGTCAGTGTCCCTTGGCATCTACTGCAACTAAGCCTTCAAGGAGAGGCTAAATTACTAAGGATGGAAGGAAGAAGATCCTGGGTCTAGCTTGCAGAAACCAGGCTGTAAGACTTGATAATGGTCAGGTTAGACGCAACAAAGTTTGGTATTGGTATGAGCTTTCGTGTGCATGCACACTTCTTCAGATAGGTTATACGCAGTAAGCCTGCCTATTGAAAATCCCATTTCTGTCAATCAAGGTAGGCAGGGTCTGGGAAGGTCACTTTCAGGACAGAATTGTTTATCTTGACACTGATTGGCTGCTGGGCTTGCATCTTCTCTTGTTCTTTTATTCACTCCATCTTCACCACCCATCCTTGGAGTGCTTCTTCTCCCATGTCAGATTTACTTATTCAATGTCAATACAGTTGAATCTGCTATTGACTAATATATTGGAATTTTGTCAGTAAGGTAGCAGAAGGACCTGTGGAGAAATACAAGCACTGGGGAAGGAATGACATGGGATGGCATAGGACTGTAGATGTCACCTAAGGTGAACCTGACTGGTCCAGCACGTGGAACAAATTACATTCCCTCAGGTGTACATCTGGTGAGGGCTAAGTTCTGTCAGGGGAAAATCTCAGTTGGCTGCCCATGCCAATCTTCCTGGGCACCTCAGTAGGAGGGGCTAGAACTATGCTTCCATTTTTGAAATTAAGAGAATTATGCTTTGTCACTTTGCATTTCTCCTACAACAAGGTATGTCATTTCCATATCCATTTGGAATGGATGCATCTCATGTTCCCCTAACACAAACGCACATGCTAGTGGTTATCAAAGGGTATGGCACATCATACTGGTGTGACTGGAGAGGATGGAAAGTTTGGTAGGAAAGTTCAAGGAAAATCAAAGAAACATTTAAGCATGTCACTATAGTATAGTATAGTATAGTATAGTATAGTATAGTATAGTATAGTATAGTATAGTATAATATCAACATATATATTTTTTTTTTGGGGGGGGGGGAGGAATACACAACCAGAAGCAGTTTGTGTGTGATATACTTACATTTCTTCTTTGCACACGAATGAAATCAGCATCTCAAAGGCATACCCACTTTATCTCCTTTTTGCCACTTCTCAGAATAGGCTGCACAACTTTCATTGGGGTCGCACCTTGATATTAAATCCATAGAGTCAGAGAAAAGCATAATCTTGCCATTCATGAAGGCAGACCACCACTAAAGAGTCTTGTGACATTTTGGATGCTAATACACTTATTCTGCCAAAATATCCTTGGCTGGTTGTGGTTATAATAAGAACTCATTGTATGGTTTAGTGGGGTAAAGCCCACTGTCAAATGCATGAAATAGAGAGGTAATGGGCACACAAACACACATGTGGAACTGAGGAAGGGGGGGGCTGTTTAATTTTTAAAGAACAGACTGCTAGCCATTGGAATATGATCTGCAATAATTATATAGCATTTCTGGCAACTGAGATCTGCCACTTTGTCTTCACCCGTGACTATTTCAGATTTGGGGGTAGCTTATATCTACACCCATCTTTTAGCCAGCTTAAATAGGATGTAAACCAAGCTGTTAATTGAGTTCTGACAATTCCTTCATCAATCCTATTACCTCAAGAAAGGTGTCCAATTTTGATTTACAGGTTTGAAATGGCTTGAGTACCCATTGCTTAACATTCTCTTTTGGGCTGCAATCCTGAACACATTTACCTAAGACTAAATCACCATTAGTAGTGGGCCTTACATTTGAGTAAATAATCGGATGATTGAGCTGCCAAAGGGTGACCACTCCTACTGAGAGGACCAAAATGCATGACACACACACACCCGGTCATAAAATCATAGAATTATAGAGCTGGAAAATACCTTGAGGGTCAGCTAGTCCAACCCCCTGCAATGCAAGAATCTCACTTAGTAACCAAACCAGACACCGCTTAGCTCTGCAAATGTGCTAGCCATTTCATTGCTGCACTACTAGGAGGGTCAAATTCTTTTTAAAACTCAACATGGACTGTGTCCCTGGTAAACCACTTGTCTGACCCATTTTTCACAAATATAGAGCACTCTGTGTCACACTATTGTTCAGCCCACTACTCTAGAAATGTCTGCTGTGGCAGTCTGCTATACTGTGGTTTTTGTCCCTGAATGACAAATACATTTTATTCTGGGATAAAAATAATTCTGGTTGGCCATATGAATCACAAAATTAGACTTTACTGGAGGTTTTTGTGTGTTTTTTTCAGTCAATGATTCTATCTTCACAGTACAGGTCCTTTTAACATTTGCCCCATTAAGTTACTTGTGCTCTGAATGGATATTGCTATGTTCTGTATCCACTGAGTCTTAATACATTTCTCATTATAGAAGTGTTATTATTCTTGATGTCTTTCCTGATCCTCACAGTTTCCTGTCATATTAAATTCAATGTGGAATAGTTGATAAACTGGGGTTCAGGAGCCAGGGTTCAATCCCCACTCCTGCCATGAAACTCTCTAGGTGACCTTGGAACAGTTACTGCCTCTTAGCCCAACCTACCTTACAAGGTTGCTGTGGAGATGAAATTAGTAAGGGGAACAGAACCTTGGGTGCTGCTTTAAGCTCTTTGGAGGAAATGCAAGCCAAAAGAGTAATACATACATACATACATACATACATACATACATACATACATTAGTATCACTAGCAACTGCCATGTTAGAACTGGGACAGATTTACGCTGATGGGATTTCTGCTTTGAAATGCTATCACATTTCATTTCTTTATACTGAATCTTGTTAAGGAGAATTCCTCACATGCTTTTTAAGTGGTTGCTGCCCGCCTGGGGCTTGTAACACCAGCTTTAGTCTCCCATCCTGAGGTGCAAAGCTAGAAACGGTAGCCAGAGGCTTGAAAATTCACTTCCTGACTGAGTATCAGTTCTGTTTGTGTAAGAAATTCTGACTCAGATGGCTCTGTAAAAAGCCAAACAAATGGAGGACTCTTTCTGTCTCAGCCCAAACAAAACAAAAGGAACCAATGTCTGTTAATAGGAAGCACAGATATTATTATTTAGCTAACAGCCATTATTTTAATTCTCCTTTGATAAATATATGCAACAAAGTGTAAAGCAAAAATTATAACTTGTGGCACCTGAAATGTTAACTATCCTGGCATGCAGTGACCCTTCAAAATAGCAGAGATATGTGATCTTATTATAGCACAACCTCTGCAGTTAAACAGTTCCTAAAGTAAATATATGAAAGGCCCCTATAAGTTATTTGTCTTTATGCTATAGTGACCCATATAACAAGAGACCTGTTATATTTAACATATTCTTTTCTTAGCCCCAAACTCAATGTATGTGCCTGACAGCTTACCCAATCTCACTGCTGAGGAATCTCCTCCCTCAACTATAACAACAAGACTGATAATTGGCTGCCAGGAAAAGGACCTTCTTATGTGATACCTACCTAGTTGGGTAATCTGTCAGTCAAGTGGATGGGCTCTCGGTAGCTGTGAAGCAGTCACTGAAGATGCCGCTCTACATGCCCTTGCTGTCCAAATGTGGTGGAATAATCGATCATCGTAATAGATCTTGTGATGGGACATTGCAAAGAAGGAGTTTCTAGGGTATGCTGAGTCCAAGCTATTTATAGGTTGAAATTAGCAGGTTAAATTCTGCCCAGGAGGCAACACAGATGCTACATCTCCAACTTTATGTTCTCCTAGCAATCCGCTAAGAGGTGAGTCATTGCACTTGGCATCATCTGAAGCTTCTTTTTATTTATCTATTTGCTAAGGAGTGAGTCACCATGTTTGGCATCAGTTGAATGGATGAATCTATCAATTTCAGTTTCTCATTTTCCTATCAGGCTCAGTTCACATTCCCACAACAGTTTGCAATTTTAAAAAAAAGCCTTCACAAAAATTATCAGCATTTTAAAGCACATTCTTCCTAATATAAGCAATTTGCATGCACACCTTTCCTTATTATACACATTTTAGCAAGCAATTTCTCCTAATATAATGCATTTTTGTACACACTTCCTCCTAATACACAATCTTGTGTACATTTTGGGCTGGGTAACTGCATCACAAAATTTGGATACATGAAAATTTCAAAATGTGTTTGTGTATTGTTTTATGAAGTTCCTATTACGTCGATTCACAGTAAAATGCAAACCAAACAGAATTTCTTCCCTATCCCTAGCTGAAGCGGCTGTTTGTTTATTTGTAATATCTACTTTCATTTCAATACAGTCATATCTCGGCTCCTGAACACTTTGGGAGTCGAACGTTTCAGCTCCCGAACGATCAAAAACCAGAAGTGAATGTTCTGGTTTTCAAACATTCAGAAGCCGCATTTTGGAAGTCAAACGTTTTGGAAGTCAAACGGATTCTGTTTGACCTCCGAGGTACGACTGTATAGTACAAAGTATATGTCTAGATCTGATTCCATTTTCATCTTGAGTTGAGGGAAGCTACCATGACAATCCTTACAACCTGAACAATGAAGAAGGAAGGCTGTATCTCAAAATTAGGAGTCTACAATCTCCTGCTTCCTACAGGACAACAGCATTATTATTGCCAACTGGTCTTGGACATCTCTGAATAACACCTCTCAGGGCTGACCCAAGACATTTTGCTTTCCCAGTTCCATATAGCTGACAAGATTGGCATCTGAATCTTCCTTCAATACTGGTGATGGGACAGGGCCTTCCACTGCCCTGAGAGAAGCACACTGTCTTAGCAGGTAGAGAGCAGGCTGCTTGGCAAGCACTGCTATTTCCCCCAGCACATTATTGCTGCTCCTTGCTCCCTTCATCCTCCAGGTGAGGCAATTTCCTCACTCTGGCTAATGGTAGGGTCAGCCCAGGATTACCTTTAAGGACAAAAGAAGGAAGTGAAGGAAGGAAGGATTTGTTAAAAGCTGTCAATTCTTGAGCTTCAGTAAGGTTTCAAAGGAAAGCATGCTTGGGATAGCCTTCTTCACATGTCTGTGCAGTTAGGCTCTGGATGGTGTATAGCTTTCTGGCAGTGTAATATGTATTTAAATAAGTGAAATGCTCCAGAGTGCAACCAATCTGTTCCCGAAACCACAAGATCCTGAAAGAAACAGAAAAAGAACGAGAAAGGGTCTGAAGTAGCATCAGAAGATTTGTGAAATGAAATTGATTTCCATTCCAATCAGGTCTTTTACTCTTCTTGAAAATGTCAAGGTGTCGGCCTTGGCCATTACCAGACTGTGATTTATAGTTGAGACAAAGCAATAATACTCAGGTGACTGTCTGGAGCTGCGCTGCAGTGTCTGGAAAGTCTGCAGATGGCAGCCATCTCTTTTCTTAACCAACTTCAATTGCTTATCTCAGATTTGGGGTGGAGGGCACTTTGTTTTCATCCTTGATAAGAAGATGATGACATGCAGGCCTTGATATTTACTTAGCAACAGAGAAACAAGCACTGGGAGAAAAAGGGTTCGGCACTTCTGAGGGAGATTTTTTTTATATGTTGAAAAAACACCCTTACACCAGACTAAGCAGAAAAGCAGTAGCCTTTAAGAATCCCTTTTCACTTGTATTATGCCAGAAATCAGGTTTCAAACATTCATAGCCTACTGCATAACTGTAACCGAATTAGGCAGAAAAATAAGGATCTAAGTGCATTTGTATCCATTGACTTCAACCAGATTGAATCTGGTTGTATCTACATACTTTTAACTTATGCGGCTTATGGGTCCACATTGAATTAAAGATGTTAACATTTATAACTAGTTCAAATAGCATCTAACCAAAATCTGAAAGGCCTTTTGAGGAAGAATGCAATTCCTGAACAGTCATCAAGTCAATTGAATAATCTTCAACAAGTCTATCTTGCAGCCTAACCATACAGGGCTGTTGTGAAGATAAAATGGGACAACAATTTAAAATACAATTATAAAAGGACATGGCATGTGCAGGAAACAATTTTGTGATGAGGTAGCAGAGCACTACAGATATGCTCTCCCCTTCCCACACTGCCCCTTCCTCACAGCAGCTGTTTTGAATTCCCAGTGGAGATCTGGAAGCAGAGTGTGGTATTCAGCTAAGCATTACTCAGAGTACACCCACTAAAATGAACTAAATTCAGATCATTAATTTAAATGGCTCTAACTCTGAGTAAAGCTTAGTTAAATACTACCTAAAAATTAGCTTCTCTTCATGGCTCACTCTCACTGAAGAGAGGTACAATGTAGTTTCTCTCATAATATGGTTGACTTTGGTGAGTTGACTCAGCTTTTGGACACTCTGCTTATGAGTTCTTGAGCTAGAATTCCATTTGTTAAAAAATAATAAAAATAATAATCCTGTCCGTGCTGAGCTGTGAAGACTGAGCAAAATAATTTTTCTTCTTCTCCGTATGTTTTAGTCTGTTGTTGTTGTTGTTTAGTCGTTTAGTCGTGTCCGACTCTTCGTGACCCCATGGACCAGAGAACGCCAGGCACCTCTGTCCTCCACTGCCTCCCGCAGTTTGGTCAAACTCATGCTGGTAACCTCGAAAACACTATCCAACCATCTCGTCCTCTGCCGTCCCCTTCTCCTTGTGCCCTCCATCTTTCCCAACATCAGGGTCTTCTCCAGGGAGTCTTCTCTTCTCATGAGGTGGCCAAAGTACTGGAGCCTCAGCTTCACAATCTGTCCTTCCAGTGAGCACTCAGGGTTGATTTCCTTCAGTATGGAGAGGTTTGATCTTCTTGCAGTCCATGGGACTTTCAAGAGTTTTGTGTTAATATTTGACATCCTTTCATTGTGAATTAGTTGAATTAACAGTTATTATACGAGAGAAGACAATATGCTTTAACATACTCTGTATTTGTAACTCCAGTACATTATGATTTCAGAGTTTTCCTCGGGATGTTCTCTATAAATCATTGTTCTGTTAATTTGGATTTTTAAAAGAACCAAAAAAAGAATGAAAATTATTAGCTCTTCCACTATATGTTTACATCTATTTAATATGTTCAGAATGGTAACTGATTACTGTTAAATAACTGAAAATGAATCAAAGTATTGTGAAAAGTAACTGAAAGTTTAGGATTTCATTAGTTATAGCAACTGCACAAAATACATTACAATGAATTGATTTGTAGATTTATTTATTTCAGTGGGTTTATATCTCATCTTTACTCTCAAAGGGAACCCAAGGTGGATAGCAAATCTATAATTTAACAATACAAAATACAATAATTACCAAAGCCACCTCTAAAATACCAATAAAAAAGTTGACTGTGAATCACTCTTGAAAGCCAAAGCAAAAATACAATCATCTATGCATGTTTACTAAAGAACAAATCTCAGTGAACTCAATGGGACTTACTTCGTGCACAGGAAACATGCACAGGATTGGGCTGCTAATAAAAAGTTAGCACTGTTTCCGGAGAAAGCTTTAGTTTATGGAGAAGACATATTTTTGTTTTGTTTTGTTTTTACGTGTTTCTTTTTTGTTTCAGGTCTCTTGATTAAAAAAAAGAAAACACCAGCTAATGTTAATTATGTTGAAATATATGTATTCAGTTGATGCACTACAAATTTTGACATAAGTGCAAATAGAAAGAAAAACGGATAAAAATTACAGCACATATAAGTAAACTGGATATCTTATTCAGTTGAAAAACTGCAGCTGGTGCAGAATTTGGTGGTGAGATTGTTGATTGGGGCAGAACCGTTCAAGCATGGAACACCAATTAAGGAATGATTGCACTGGCTACCGATTCAATTAAAAATGCTGGTTTTGTCCTATCAAGCTTTATGCAGCTGAGGACCCCCATACCTCAAGGCCTGCCACGTCTCACATGAGCCAACCTGGACTTTATGCTTGTAATCTGAGGACCTTCTCTGTGTGTCTGATTCACAGTTCAGAAGGTGGCAGTGGAAGAATGGTATACCCTCAAACTATCTTGATTTTTCTGGGGTCACCATGAAAACCTAGAATCCATCAATGTTTCTTGTTTTGTTCCATAAAATCACGATTTGAAATCTTTGGCCACTTTTTCATTCATTGCAGGGAAGGCTTTCCACAAACAGGAGGTGCAAGACCTGCCACCACCAATGGGAAAATCCATTGTAGTGTGGACGAGTCATTGTTTTAAGTAGAGAACAAAAGAGGAGAAGCCAGATACAAATAGTTTACTAGTGTAATAAGCTGGTGTTAATATATTGTAGGATTCTATTCTGACTATGCTGGGGAAAATGATCAATTCTCCATTTATATAATATTGTATTAATAAATAATTGCCATCCATGAAGAAACTTTCAAAAGGCAAAAGAGAAAAAAACTAACCAGGAAGGAACGAAGGAAGGATGGAAAATAATACCATAAAACTGCACCTATGTGCACCTCTCACTAGGATTTCGAATATGAGACACATCTTGCCACAAACTAGTTCCAGAAGTATACAAGCTAGTTACACAAGTGATATGAACATTAACCCAGCTAGTTATGATTCAAATATCTACCATCTAGTTTCTTGAAAAATGCGTTCAGGTAGGTGATATTGTCGATATTTGAAATCCAACCCCTGAACTGACCTTTTAAAGGAAATGCTTCCCTTAAATGAAGTATATTTTCCTTTTATGTCCCTGTTTAAATCCTACTTTAAACTTTCCTCTCATTGTATACTCTAAGCTCCACCAGTGAATTTAAATAGGGTTTCACTATATGTTTTAGTGCATTCAGGATTTCTTTGTTACAGTTCCCACCCTGCTGCATTATGTGAGTGCTGGCACGGAAGTCCAGCAGTCGGTTTGTTTTCTGCCATTAATAAAAGAATCCACTTTCTTCCAGTTCTTTGAAGAAGTTGAAAAGGCTACAAGTGAGGGAGGAGGGGATGGGGAACAGATTGCAGTGTAATCCCCCAACAAAATGCTTGTCTAGATCAGAAACCTCCCTGAAGAAAATTTACGAATGCTAAGCCTACTTTTTCTGTGAGGAAGACTACAGTCAATGTACTTAGACACATACTGGGTTTCGACTAACAGTAGGGATCCCACTAGGCAAATTGAATTAAATAATAATAATAGAACCTCTTTTCCTGTCCACTCTTTGAACCAACACTATCCAATTCTTTCAGCGCCCAGTGTTTGATTAAAGGCACTATTTTGTTATATACTTTGTCAAAGCAATGTATTATGATGGGGAATCTATTAAAGTTACTAAACAAATGAGATTTGCACATTGTTAGTGTTTTTTCATAGTCCAAGCTTATTTTAAAGCAGTTGAACTCTTTCTGAAGAACAGAAGTTTTGTCTCCTGGGGCCCATCACTCAGAATACAACAGATGTGAAAGTATAGCACCCAACAAAACTAGCCCTGAGTCAACAACTTGTACCAAGACACTTGTTCATCGTATTTTAAAGCCAAAACTTGTGGCTTGATGCTGCACTATCATTCTGTGAAAAAACAACAGCAGCATTGTGACAATATTATATTGACACTGTAGACAGATACAATGATATATTGAATAAGGATGCAAGTTCTGGGGAAGTCAATGCAATTTACTCTCACTTATGTCAATGGGACTAATTTTGATTCAACCAAATTCATTTTTTTTTAATTATCTTTAGACTGAGCTGCAAACCTGTTGCTTTCAAATAAATTGTTATAAAACATCACATTTATTACAAGGGGAAGAGGAAAACAAAAGTGATTTATTTCATACACAATAGGATGGATACGCTGTTGAGGCCTGCATTGTGTCCTTATTAACTATTATTAGACTGCAATATTTAATTCCCAACAAGGAGTAACAAAAGCAAGGAAGCCAATTCTTTTTTAAAACAAACAAGCAAGCAAGCAAACATTCATTCAAAAGTTCCAATACAGCTTTGTCCAATTTTAAAGGCTCATGAGATAAGATTCAAAACAAAATCCGCAAGATCGATTCCATAAGTTTTAAACTGGGTATGAGGGTTGAAAGAGAAAGATGAAATCATCATCTTAATATTTATTTAATTTCACTTCTTTCTATATTCAACCTATTAAGATAAGCAAAAAGTGTCATGCTAATGATGCTGAATGTTAAGCCATGCACTGATTCAGAGCAAGGGAATCATGGCCAATGAAGAAGGCACATCAAGAAAACTGTTATTGAAGAAATGTCTTGATGCACATAGATGATAAATTTAGAATGTTTCAGCAGTGTCTGTCCTAAAAGTATACAATGAAAGAAGACATTGCTTTTGGATCCTCACCTTTACTTATAATTTGCTTCTGGCATTTGGCACATTGACAGTTGCTTGCCTCTCTTGTCCCAGTGCACTTACTGACTGCAATCATCTGTAAGGGGTTGCAATATGGCAGGGTTAATGTTACAAGCCGTCACGGCACGTTTGCGTTCTCAAATAGGGAATGATGATCTTTGGATGGAGGACACATATGTTACTCTGTTGTCATGGACTGATCATTACTTGGTTAAGTTTGACATTATGGCACAAATGTTGATGGTCTGTCCTCAATGGCTAATGCAACCTGAGGATGTTAAGGGAATTTCTAACAGCTTGGGCCAGTAATCCTCTTGAACCTCACTGCCCGCAAAAAGGGGATGAGCTCAAGGCAACCACTCCCAAGTGCCCCAGCTGAGCTGCAGAGATGTCTCAGAGGAACTGAGGGTGATGAAGCAACAGGATGAACCTCTGGTGTACAGGGATCACAAGACTCACAATGAATGTGACCTAACACAGGTAGAAAACACATCTGCAGTCATACTCTGTGCTTGTGATGTTGTTGAAGGAAACTTACTGCACCACCACATCTACACAATGTCATTCAGCATAGCTGTTTCATGTGGCGAGAGGTTTCCTGGATGTGAACTCAAGGAAACAGAACCTGGAATCCATGAAGGTTTGTTCTGAAGTGCTGTATCCATTTGCATATAAAAGTACATCCAACCAGGATGCCATAATTAAGAAAGTGGCATAAGAGCATAGGAAGAGCCCCACTGTATCAGCCCGAAGGCCCATCTAGTCTAGCATGCTGTTCTCACAGTGGCCAATGAGATGCCTATTACAAGCAGGACATGAGCACATCAGCGCTCTACCCACTTGTGGTCCCCAGTAACTGGTATTCAGAGGCATACTGGAGCTAGTATACAGCTACCATGGCTAGTAACCACTTATAGTTGTTGAAATAGTTATGGGTAGTTTTAAGACAGGTTTGGCAATCACTGCACCTTATGAAAATAAACTCCATAATTTAATTCCATAATTTAATTATATGAAGTACTTTAATTGCGTGTTCCAGATCTTCCAACAATCAGTTTCATTGGATGCACCCAGCTTCTGGTATTATGAGACAGGAAGAAAAACTTATTTCTATCCATTTGCTTCATCCCATGCATGATTGTATACACCTCTTTCTTGTACCCCTTAATCACCTTTTTTTCTAAATGAAAAACCCTCAAGTGTTTTAAGTTTCCACACTGGGAAGCTGTTCCAGTCCCCATGTACGGTAGTTTACTGGCCCTTTTCCCAATGTTTTCCAGCTCTACGATGCCCTTTCTGTAGTACAGCAACCAGAAACTGAACAGCATTCCAAATGCAGTTGCACTATATATTTGCATAACAGCAATATTATATTGACTGTTTTATTTGTGCTAATGATCCCTAACGCGAAATTCAGCTTTTCCACAGCTGATGTACACTGGGTTCACATTTTTATTGAGCTATCCACCATGGCCCCAATATCTTTTTCCTGGTCAGTTATCATTTCTGACCTCATAAGCATATATGCAAAGTCAAGATTTTTTTCTCCCCAATGCATCACTTCACACTTGCTGACACAGAATCATATTTGCCATTTTAATGCCCTTTTTGGAGCTCTTCACAATCCACCTTGAACAATTTGGTTGATCAGCAAATTTGCCCATTTTAGTGTTCACCCCTATTTCTAAACTTATGAGGAAATTTAAATATTCTTGTTTTTCATTGCTATGTGTTTTAAAAGGCTTCATGGAATGTATATGTTGTTTATATGTTGTGGAGGGTTTTGTTTAAAAGCACAGTACAGAGCCTGTAAATAAATAAATAAAAATTAAACATATACTTAAAACTGTCATACTAAAATGACTAGGACTTAGAGGTGCTTAACTCTGGTTGGATTATATTTAATACTTGCTTATTCTCACAGTATTTGGCTTTTGCAGTGTCATAATAAGCAACTTTATATGATCCTTTTGTTTTCTAAGTAAAAAGGGAATCAAATAATGACATGCTATTACACTAACAGTGGAATCCTAACCATGTCTACTGAGAAGTGACTCTTAGGGACTCAATTGCAGCCTCTCTGATTTCAGAGTAAGTCCTACAGAATGCAATAAAACTTACTTCTGAGTAAACATGGTTAGGATTGAGCTGCAAAGTGTTAATGCCTTTGAGTTTAATTAAAAACCTTCAATAAGGTTATCCTAAGCAAGTGCTGTAAATGTATTTTATATTTTTAAAATATATGAAACTTGTTATGACTTAAAATGACATTTGGGGATATGGGTGCATCCATATGACAATTCAAACTTAAAGCATGATTGTCATGATAATGATAATCCAACTGAACATGACAGACACAAGATCACTTGCTATTCCCCTCATTTTTATTTTTATCGTTTGGACTGATGTTTGTTGGGAAATTGCTAAATAGCATTCAAAACTGACAGTTGATTAGAACACAATCTAGCAGGGAAGAGAAAGTCATGGTAGGGTTAAGAGATGTATGTAAAACAATGGTTTTCCTTTTTAAAATTAAAATGTACAAATAAGCTGGTATCAGGGAGACTAGGTGATCTTTCATTTCCACAGCACTGAGCACAGCTCACACCAGCAGAAGACAGCCATTAATGTATTCGTCTGGCTCAATCTGGTCTCCCAACTAGGAATTCATCAAATTGTTAATATCACTCCTTTTTTGTATGCATCACACATCATTGTGTCTCTTGGTGCTGCAAGAGGTTGCTTTTTTTATAGAGTCACTAGCTGTAGCAGGAGCTGATTATACCATATTGTACTGTACAATATTACACAGATAGAAAAAAGCATTGAAAAAGACACATATACACATAGCTATTCATGTTTACCTATAATTCATCAACAAATTTGCTGCTGATTAGCCAAATCTTTGAATTATCAAAACAAAAACAAAAAAACCTTCATGCTGAACCATATGATGGATTCAGTAAATACATGACAATGTCACATGTTCTTATAGTCTTGAGTTGTATTTTGGTGTGATGGGAAAAGAAGATGTAGGTATCTTTCCATTTCTGACCATGCTGAATGCTGCTGTGTGCTGTATAACCAATGGTCACCTGAGAGGTTCTGGCAAGCTCTGGCTGAAAAAAGCTCCTGCTCCTAACAATATCATTCCTGTGGAGATCTAGAAAGATCCTTAGGGGTGGTTTGTATGTTACCTTCCTAATGTAGGATCATGTGTACTAATGTGCTCAACAATCACCAGAGTCAACAACCACAAATGTGGAAGGCCCTTCCCCCTAGTCTGGACCCATCTTTGCAATGAGACAAGTGCCACTCACTCATCCTCAGAGCATTTTGTCACATTCCCTTGCCAGAGTTTGTGAGATCACCACACTACCATATCCACACACATGCGAATATATATGGACCTGCTTCTCTATTGGAAAAGAAAGAAAGAAAGAAAGGGCAACTCCTGTGGGCAATTCCATGTGTGGCCACTGAATACTGTATCCACGGAAAGCAAGTTATTATAAAGTTCTTGTTTTTTTAAATCTGTTGTGAGATGCAGTATCTACTAAGTATCTACTTTGGCTGTTATTGAAAAGATCAGCCAGAGTTCCATCCATTTATTACTCAGTGATATAACACATGCTTTGAGTGCAAAAGCTCCAAGATTCATTCCTGGCATCTGCAGCTGAAAGAATCAGTGAGTAAACAATGCAAAAAAAAAAAAAAAAAAAAACCCACAAAAAACCCCCACTGCCTGCAATACTGGAGAACTATCCTGGAAGGACAAATATCCTGACACATGCGCCCCCAAATAGCAGCAGTACATAGCACTATATCCAGTTTATTAGGGAATCTCACACATTCATTGACTAGGAGTATGACTGCAACCCAGGACACAGGTACTTTACTTCCAAGACTCCACTGAACTCAGCAGTGCTTACTTATGACTGCCTAGGTCCAACTTGTAAAACACAGTGAGCTTTAACAAAGGATTGTCTGAAATGGAAATGTTAGCCTTTAATTAGAAGTGCAAACTTGCAAACATGTGCAAGTGTTTAAACAGCCAGTGTGAACTAGGAACCCTGTCAAAGAAAAGATAGAATAGAATAGAATAGAATAGAATAGAATAGAATAGAATAGAATAGAATAGAATCATAGAGTTGGAAGAGACCACAAGGGCCATCGAGTCCAACCCCCTGCCAAGCAGGAAACAAAAGAAATCAAGAAATCAGAAGTACCCAAACTCTGTTTGATTTATTCCTTCATTCTCCAGGAGCATATGAACATAGGAAATATAGTGTCAGAAAATTGGTCCATCTAGCTTAGTATCATCTACATTGACCAGTAGCAGCTTTGCAGCCTGGAGTGGACTCTAGCCCTACCTAGAGACTTTAGGAATTGGAACCTGGAGGTTTCTGCATGCAAACCATATGTTCTATCACTGAACTATAGCCCTTCCCCATGTCTTAACCTTCTCTCTGCTAATCTGTCACAAGAAAACTTGGAAGCCTCATTATCACCTCCTTCACATGCTAGAGGAAGGGAGGTTCTTAAAAGACTCAACAAGAGATGTGAGGAAGTCCAAAGATGAGAATGAAATGTGGATATTGGAAATACTATGTTATTATGTATGTTTTTTATTGTGTAAACAAAAACTTAATAAATATTATTATAAAAAAAGACTCAATAACTTTAGTAACTTTAGTAAATAATTATAGCTCTTTCTTTGAAAAAAATGTCTGGGATGTCCATTCCTACCACCCACCCATCTCCAATTTTCCCTCTTTTACACCACTGGACATCATATGCTGCAACTTATTTATTCTTATGTAGGAACATAGAAAATTGCCTTACGCCAGGTCAGAACACTGGTTAGCAGTGCAATGACTGGCAGCTCTCCACTCTTTTCCAAATCTACCTAGATGCCAGGGGTTGAACCCAAGACCTTTTGCACATACATTTGCTCTCCACAGAACCCCTTCTTAATGAACTTCACTCTTTGGCTCACACTGGAGGACAATTCAGCTATAATTTATTTTGGCCTGAAACAATGGTTATTCTCAATCAACCTATGAGCACCATATTGAATTTATGCTCCTGCATTCCTTCAAAGGTGGGTAGAGCAACTGTTTGTGCAAATGTAACATCAACTGGATTCATGTAGTATTATTATGGATTTTACTGGGCCAAAATCAAACCAGAAGAGGTTGCATGGGAGCAATGATAGATTACAAAGATTTCTGCCCTTCTATTTATCTTATTGTAACTGGAAAATCTTTATTCAAGTGAAATATATACATTATTTCAGCTTTAATTAGTGTGTGTCAAAATGAGCACCACACATTTATTATGATGAACTGGTTTTGCCTGCAATACTATTTATTTGGAGACATCTTTCTGATTACATACATAGTCCTTTAGTTTAATACTGCTAGATCACAGCTGGATCAAGTGTATAAACATGTGATTAAAAAAGAATTTGCGAAAACTTATTGTTGCCAAAAAATGAATGTGCCACGCCTTTGCCAAAAATGTGTTTCCTTGGGGGGGGGGTGATATTTTTAAAAAATGACTATACAATTATTCTGCAGTATAAGAACAATGTATTGTAATAACAGTGTTGATGCTGACAGTACAACAGTTCCTCCCACACACTGGGGGCAGGGGGTGGGAAATCAGCTGTAGATGGAATATAATCCAAAATGGGGAATTGTTTGAATGCTTGTGATGTGCAATGCCTTTGTTTCAGACTGCAAAGTTTGAATTTTTCACAGTAGAGGATGGGAAAGATAATACAGGAAATTGAAAAAGCCTCAAGGACTATATGGAAATGAAAGCTGTATGTGAAGAAATCAATCCCAGTATATTTTAGCTCTTTTCAGTGCTATGCTAACAACTTGTGAAGCACCTATGTCTTTGCAGAACAAAATTGTGTTAACTGGTTTTGAGTAAAATAATCACAAGGGAAAACAATACATTTGATATTAGCTTTATGTTATAGTAAAACTATGGAAGTGCTATGGAATGCTGTGATGCTGGTTACAATTAGAGAAACAGAGAGGAAAGCATTTAAAACATTGGAACAAAATGACAGGACAGGCAAATACCTATCTATACACTTGCATCAAAACTTTATAGGTGGGAGGGGGAAGATACTGGTTTGCTAGGCCTCAGTGTGGAAATGGCAAACGAGTCAAGCACAGTTTCATTATCTAATCACAGGGATGCTTTATTCTCCAGCACTTGAATGAAGGCCCAACATTAATTCAAAACATTAAAGAGTACAGTACAGCTGTTTGAATATAAGAACCTGTAACACAGCACGTTACCATCTCTATTCTGCACAATGCATTTCTCTGTGGGCCAAAACATCACATGCCTCCCCCATCGACAAATATATCTTTTTATGCTGCTATTATCGTGGAAAGTTAATCATTAAAGTCCAAAGTTGCTGGTTCCCCTCCGCCTAGGTCCCAAGAGCCTGACTTGTGATTGTTACTAAAAAACCTCACAAGTTAGGGTCTCAGGGACTAGGAAAAGTCCGATAAGATCCAGTCGAATTCTTCTTCAATTAATCAGATTGGGCTTTGTTGTTGTTTTAGAAAGTATCTCTTTCAGCAAGTGCGGAAGATATAACAAAAAGAGGCACCACTAACACTGACAAAACAGTTACAGATAGGTAGCCGTGTTGGTCTGCCATAGTCAAAACAAAAAAATTCCTCCCAGTAGCACCTTAAAGACCAACTAAGTCAGTTCTTGGTATGAGCTTTCGTGTGCATGCACACTTCTTCAGATACACAGAATACACTGACAAAACAGACCTTCAGTTGCATGAGCAAGATATTATTGAGATTTATTTATTTATTTAATAAACCCTCCCATTTATAAAGGCTATCAAAGTTATGCATGCAAAAGAAGTAAGAACAGGAAGCTAAAAACAGGTTACATCTGTTTCAAAGAGACTTTTAAACACTCTCCTTCTATTTTCCCCAGTGGCTTAGACAAAGAGTAAACAGTTCAACATTATATCTTCACTACCATATTTACAGTGGGCCCTAAAACATTCTGCACCTTAAAGCCATTTTAGACCAAGAATGCCCTTTGTGTATCATTTATGTTTTCCCCCTTCTTTCTTTTATTGAATATGTATCTCTCTACTAATATGAAAAAGCACCTGACTTTTGAATGCAGATTTACTTTCCACATCCTAAACTGCAGAACACAATGACTTTGAGCTAACTTGTCATTCTTGGTCCCGAGTCGGTTGAACCACATTTGAACTTTCAAAAAATATTCTTCATACAGTTAGCAGGCGGGAAAGAAGGTATTTTCCCCAATCACTTTTTGCTTTTAAAGTCCAAGACTTTTAATGGCACAACAACAATGCGGAAAAGATTCACTCTCTCTCCTTCGGCATCTGAGTCTCAATTGTAGAATGGAAAAGAAAATGTCTACTTTTAGGAACAGATCCATGATGTTCGACAGATGAACCCAGAGCCAAAGAATCAGCAGCCATAAAGATCCTGGCCACTGAGGCAGAGACTGGTGTATATAACTCATTCCTGTCTTTCTTCAGGATGCAGCTCAGCTTTAAAGGGAAAAAGAAAGTGGAGAGAGAAAACAACAGTAATCAAAATAATTAGTATCTCAAGTTGCAGAACAAGCTGATAAACTACACACAAAAAAATAACTGGAAGAAAATATTTATTAATTGACACCCCCTCCTTCCTAGGTAGTTTCATTATCCCTTGCCCCTCACCCCATTTAACGGAATGTCACTTCTAGATTCAGTACATGTTGGAGTACTTTAAATATTTTGATCGAGGAAAGAATATCATGTCACAATCAAACAATTTCTTTGTCATTTGCTCTGCAGTAGACTTCGAACTGTTATGCCTCAGGCACGAAAGAGTTAAACAAATCACCAGAAGCCCCGTAATTTTTAGACATTTGGGCAAAAAATTAATTCTCATGCTTTTTGTTAGAACTGTAAGATGATTTTCCAAAGCAATTTTTGACCATAGCTTCCAAACCAAGAAATTAGGAAGAAAAATCTAGCCCCTCTGTAAATATGACATTAACATAATTACACCGCCCCCCCCATCACATAGACCCATCCTCCTTAGGGAATACATCTGATGCTCAGTAGATGGAAATCAGTCAGATTTCAGCTGCTCTCCAACGTACCTTTGCTTCTCACTGACTGACTGGGTTTTACCTCCCATGAATATGCGCGCGCGCGCCCGGGCGCGCGCGCACACACACACTTAGACGGACATGCTAACTTACATACACCCAGACAGACATGCACACGCAGCTGCACAGACAAAACACGCACACACACGCGCGCGCACAAAGGCAAGGCGAAACGTCGGATGCTGACTCAGAGCGGCTGCATGTGGAGGGGGTGGCAGCGGCTGGATTTTTCCCTGCACTCGTCATTTACATTAACTCTCTCTCCAGCATCCGCCCTCTGCCAGACCTGCTGGGCTGCAACATTTGCATGACGCTGTGACTCCAGCCTTGCGGGTCAGATGTTGCAAGAGGAAGGAAGGAAGGAAGGAGGAGAAGGGGGAAAAAGAAGCAGCAACAGCAGCCCCAGTACACTCATAAGAAATGCCTTCATTTCTTCTAAACAGGTCCCTCTTCTTATTTTTCCCACCTTTCTACTTCCTCTGTAGCTGTATCTCAGTTGTTTGACATCTTTCCGGAAGAAAATGTCTTGAGCTGCAGTAAGCCAGGAGCCTGACGGTCCTCCCCTCCCCTCCCCGTCCTATTCCCACCCCTTTCTCCCCCCTAATCAATAAGACAGATCTCCAAATGCAGTTGTGGAAACAGACTGTGCACAGACGTTCATCCTCGGTCTTCTGCCTCAGGAAGAGCAGACAAGCTCGGCTCACACACACACACGTGATGTAAGGAGAAATAATGCCAGCAATTCTTTAACAGACTTAGAATTTATTCTACGCCTTCATTCTCCCCCCACCCGCCGCCTTTCCCCTGTGCTGAATTCATGAGTGGAAACGATTCTTCCAGTGTGCACATCACCTCTCTCCCAAGCTACAAGGTTGCAACGTTTCATCTCGGTATTTTAAACAAAACTAATGAAAATTAATAATTTTCATCCTAATGAAAATCTCTGCATTAAAAAAAATAGGAAAAAACGAGTCAGGCTGTCACCTAATAGGAATGGTGATTTATTCCCCCGCTCGTCCAAATTACTGCCTGATTCCGAGTCACTAATATGATGATAAAGCAGAAAGCTTCTGGGTTTAAAATCTGTAATAGGAAGGGGCAGTTCTAGACTTCAAAAAACAAAGTGACTGAGTGTCTGTCTCTGTGTGTGTATGTGAGAGGGAGGGAGGGCGGGAGGGAGGGAGGGAGAGAACAAAAGAATAACAGCTATACTGTATTGCACAAAAGCACTACAACGGTGCAGGCTTTTTTTATTCTAGCATTATTTATCATTGTATATCTATCCACATACATATGGAGATACTTGACCACAGATATTCTGTAAATCTCAGCAAAAGGTTTACTAGCTGAGCTGAGATGCAGAAAATGTGTGCCATGCTAGTTTCATAATGCAGTTATTTAATGTGCTTTGACTTGCTCTGTCTTAACACTTGATAAGTTTTAAATATGTGTTGTGCACTTAGTTCTGTGAAAAAGGAACACTATGTCAATATGATTTAAAGTACAGAATTCATGTAAGAAACAGAGTGCAGTACTCTGTCCCCAAGAGGGAAAAGTCTCTCAGCTTTCAGCAAACAGGCAGATCCCAGCATGCAGTGCCAACTAAAGTAGGGACTGGGCAAGCTAAGTGGACAGGCAGCATGAAGGGCCTCAATCTGCACAACATTCATATTAAAATACAAAAAACTACAACAGAAAAAAGAAGCAAGTGTTAGTATATGACCCCTAAAGAAGATTGTGCATCAATTAATACCATCAAAACTTTTAACCCCCACCCCAAGAAAGATAGTTAAAAAGCAGTTCCCCAGAGTGGCTGGGAAAACCCAGCCAGATGGGTGGGATAAAATAAAACAACAACAGCAACAACTGACAAAAAGGCAGGCAAGACCAGAAAAATTTGCAAGGCATAAAACAACACCAGACATAGCCCAACAAATGAAGGACTGAAATCAGATTTGGAAAACTGATAAAAATGACAGGATTATGGCATTCAATTAACTGGTTTACTTTTTTATTTGTTTTAAAATGACAACACCTACAGTGTGACTATGTACTGCTATCAACTGTCTGCGACCTATACTGACTTCCTAGAGCTGCGCATATATTAGATTGGCCATTTACCTCTATTGCAAACCTATAGATGTTTACTCAGAATTAAGCCTTAGTGTGACAGTGGGGCTTATTCCTAGGCACATTGGTAGGAATAATCCTCACGGAACACAGTGAGAACATCGAATTGAGCTTGTGGGTCTACTTTTGCTAGAATTCATCATTATTATTTTTTACTTTACTTTTATTACTACTTTCTTTTTTGGTTGCTCCTTCCAGCATCTTTGGTCTGCCCCTTTTCTTACCCCAGTAAACTGCTGTATTGCTGTCAAGGGGCGGGGCAGGTTACTATGTTTACAAGTGAGTGGTGTGTCCTGCAAACTACAAGATATCTCAACTCATCAGTGGTTAAAAATATTCATCTACAGAGTATTTAGAAGCACTTGAATAAAAAGCATGAAGCAAACAAGGAAGAAAATGGCTAAACACTTTGTAATTTTATACCCGGGCTGTGACTTGGGAGAATATCCAGGTTCAAGTGCTCAGGACTTCATCTGGGGGCACCTTTAGAGCCAGTGGGGAATGCAGACTAGATTAAATCAATAGCTGAGATGTCGTAATCAATCAGCTCAATTACAGCTGTCACAGACCCAGGTTTAAGGTTTTTCCCGATTCCAGTTTTCTAATAATTAACCCTTGGTCATCCCTAAGTGCTCAGTCACCCTACTTTATAAAGGGGAGCACAAGCAGGCTTTTTTCTTTTTTAAGTTTTGTTAATAATGTTGCCATGAAATTGTGGTGAACTAGTAATGTTGAGTTGACATACCTTCTTTCCCATATGTATCTTCATTTATATAGATATGACTGTGATTATGCCTGTGGAAAAGCCAGGGTGGATCAAAGAATGTTGCTAACATTAAACAGCAATTTCTTTGAAGATTACAAATGTGAAGGGAATTGCAGAATTAGACTGGAGCCAATCACTGCTCTCCATTGAACATGTATAAAATAATATTTCCTTCTAACTTTCATTCACTTTGTGCAGGACTTTGACACAAGGACATCCACATGTTCTACCCAAGAATGTTTGACTGAGCAACTTAGTTGAAAAATATACTCCCAACCATTAAACATTTGGGAATCTGTTCAGTTCATAAGTCACAGCATCTCTGCTTAAAGACTCTGGTAAATAACAGTAGTGTTTGTTTTTCACTGAATATTCCTTTCAGAAGAAAATAAATAAATAAACAAACCCTACAGTTCCCTTTGTACATCCATGGCAAGTATATTTTATGTTATGAACCCCTAGGGGGAAAGATGAACCTTTAGATATTACAGGAGATTCAGCACATGATGGCCATATTTCATGATCACATTTAATGTTGTGGGACGTAATTGTGGGTATTATTAGTGGACAGAAATACAAAAAAAAATATTTGCATGCATTTCTACCTTTGCTATATAAATGCTGTCATATTCTTAGTGAGGAAAACAAATCTCAGATGGGATCATGGTGCATATGAAGTACATTGAACAAATTATTTCTATTAACTCAACTTCTTCCATCATTATGTCTTGTCCTTCACAAGCCTCTTAATTAAACTCCCCTCATACATCCACAAAGCAATGGAACTGATTTTAAGACCATACCTGCACTAGGATGCTGGTACAATGGGTTGGATCCAGACTATATAAGACAATGGGTTAGCTCCAGACTAAGACATGCTTAGTGTGGATACACTGGAATCAATAGTCAGTCATGACTGACCATATCTAAGCCTGGATTCGGGCCTTTCATGTCTAAGCATTGGGCCAATGGGGTAGCAATGGCCAGTGGACACTGAAATGAATAGAAAAATAGCACTGGAAGCCTTCCATTGTATGGTTGTCTCATTGGGTTTCAATGAACTTACCTTCTCCTTGATTGTGGCTAATATCATGAAGAGTTAAGGCCCAGGAAAGTATGGATAGGATTGCAGCCTAACTGAAATAAATTGCACCAAAGTGATAGGATTTAAAGATACACACACTCTCTCTGTCTGTCTCTCTGTGTAGATACATACATACATACATACATATTCTTAGACATGGTGTTCTTGAACTGTGGCTTATATACAGACAATACTGCCTGAAATAAGCTGCAAACTATGTACAGTTATTGGGATTAAATTCATGATTTCAATGGCACTTATTTGCAAATAAACATGGTTAGGAACATGGCTGGAAAACTGTTTTATTGCTCTATTGACAGCAAATAGGCTTACATAAGTGCAAATGTCTGTGGTAATTATTCTATGCCGGGTGTGTGTGTTTGTGGAGTTCATGTAAGGTAGTAAGAAAACTGTGTGTTTAGAAAATATTCATTTACCAAGTAGCACATTCAGTTTCACAGTTACAAATTAGTATAGATTGACAACATGACTGCTAGCATATGACCACTAGCAAATGAGTTCAGTTTCATATCCTTGCTACTGAGAGTGGTAGGAGACAGAGAATGAATCTATGGTCCTGTCCTTTAGAGGTTAAGGGGTGGGGGGGAAATAGCATTTCAATGAGATGAGTATGAATTTCATAAAGATGATGAAAAACTTAACAGGCACACCATTCAGCTTGTCGAACAGCATGACATATGTAAGCCTCAAAATTGTTCTCATCATCCACAAGGGGACAGCACTGGCTGCCAGACTAGAAACACACAGTTTCCACATGAAGAGGCAAAATGAGAGCAGCCATTGCTGCAGCTACCAAAACAGAGGTGATATTCCATCTCTTCTTTGAAATGGGGGGTCTAGAAAGAAGGAGTGACAAAGACCTCGAGATAGAAGGCTGTCAGGTGCCAGAATACATGAAACGGTGGGATAGGCTTTAAATTTGAAGGTTATGTGCAATTATCTTTTTTCTTTCTTTCCCGGTTTTGAATAAATAAATACCATAGCAAAGAAAGTAAAGCACGAGAAAGATGCATTATCTTGGAGCTGAAGACTGGGGGTTTCTTTAGAAAGGAAATTATAAATGTGAGATCTTTGGCTTTTGAGAATATGTATGCTTTGAAAGACTTTCATAGTAGAAATTATGCAGGGCCAGTACAAATAAACTGATGGCAAGAGACACTGAGTACATAGAGTATTTTACTTTTGTAGTCTGCTTTTAAGAAGCTATGTAGAAATAAATATTAATTTAAAAAGACGTCTATCTTGCCTTTATGAGGATCAAATAGAGATTTATAATTTAGAAAGATTGAGTCATTGAATGTGTATGCATGCTATTTCGTTGCCTAACTGTTCTTAAAATGCATCATTATTCTGCGGAACAAGGTAATACATGCTTTGAAAGAATCATGGCTTGAGATGACCGAGGGGGAAAATTTGTTCAGTTTGCCCATGTTGACACTTTTGTCCTACTCCTATTCTTCTCTTGTGTTCTCTGATTTTTCTATCTTTACCGTTGCAGATTAAACATGCACACAACACACTCAAGTCATATGAAATTGTGGAGATGAAACATAACAGAAAACAATTGTTCAAACAGGTATATCAGTGATCTAACAACTCTGTACATGTGTGGAAGAAAATTCTTCACACAAGAGGAAGCTGTTTTACTACATTTTTCCTTTTGTTTTCTTTCAATTAGCACAGTTCAAATAAACGTAGTCTAAATTACTTTAAACATCACTGTGTTAATTCTTGTTTAATACCAACATATGCAAATTAAAGGATCCATCACTATTTGTGACAATCTTAATCTCCCAACCAACCAAAAGACAACCTTGAATGCTTTTGTTAAACAACATTCTATTGAGGTGAAATGGTATGCTAGCTTTGAATGTTTTTATGTATTCTCTTTTCATTGTTCAATGCATATATATATATATTCTTCTTTGATTATTTTAAATCTCATCTGAAAAAATGGCATGATACAGAAACATGATACAATATATCAATAATAAAGAAATTGATTGTTTAATGAGGATGGAAAACATCAGTGTTTACTTTGTACTTGAAATGAATTATTGCTGATCATAATGCTATTGCATAAATTTCAGCAGTAGAATATATTTATAAAATGCTTTATTATTCCTTTGTCTCTTTAACAGCCCTAACTTTCATATACTAAAAATGTCTGCTGCAGTATTTTCTGAGAATGTAGTACAGCAAGTTGTCAGGCAAAGACGGTTCCTTCTTTTACATGTTTTGAACAAAGGTTTATCTAACCTTTGTATATTTCTTATTTGTTTCCTCTTCCTTACAAAATTCGAAAGCATGAGGTTGTATAGGGACTATTTGATATTGCTGGTGCTGCAGTGAAGACAGGTATGCTCACAAGAAGCTTACAAAGGAAGGGTGAGCGATTATGGTGTTTCTGTATTCAGAAACATCTGCATGATCCATCTCCAAAAGCAGCAAAATGCCATCTTATTTGTGAGGGTAGAAGCACAAATATTTTACAAGCAATGCTCTGTAAGGGCGGAAATACTCAAGATTGTAATCGCAATCTATGGCTTTGTTAGAAGGCTAGTTCCTTTACTAAGACCAAGGGAATGCTTTAAACACTCATACATAATGTTTTAGGTATTAAGTACATGCATAAAATTAATATTTCAAACCTTTCTACACAGTGAAGGTTAAAGCCCATCCTGCATTCTCATGGTTTACTCTCTTTTCCCTTTCAATCAATTCCATTGATTTTAAGGGTCAGAGGCTATACCTTCATTGATCAAAGAAACAGCCTGACACAGCGAAAGAGTCTGCCAATTCCAGACAGATCAATCACACCTTTGTCTGCTTTTGATACATTATGGTTATTTATTCTGCATCTCCATGGTTTTCTGTCACACGGTTCTTAATGCAATAATGCTACTGAGGAAAATAAAAGGGGAAATATTCCATTAACAATATTGTAAGCGCTTTTCTGGTCTTTCTTAGGGTGGTTTACAATGGAACTTGGCCAGCATGCTGGATTTCATTTTTGACTTGGAACAGAGCTCTTGTGCTGGTATTTAACTCTCCTTAACATCAGCATTTTGCAGGAGTCAGTGAAGGATAAAAGATAGCCTTTGGAAAAGAACTGTGTAAAATGTATTTTGAAAAGTAATTAGGTTCGATAGAATAACAGTTGCAACATACAATTACAATCATTGTTTTCAATATTTATTTGGGCACTTATTTTTGAAATATGCCTTATTGGTTAAAATGTAAATCCAATCAACCCCCAGCCACTGACAGTTTTATCGCTGTGAAATGAAACTAATTGTCTCCGTGTAATAATTGTTATAAAACAGCACCAAACAGATTATTAGAGGAAGCAAAATCTGCTGTATTCCACATCTGTTGCAGGAAGAACTACAAGGCTTCAAATTATGCACACCCTTTTCAGTGCATTTTTTCCACACTCATAATTAAGTTAAATGCATATTTATAGCATTATGAAATGTTTTAATTTGTGAGACAGTACACGTTTCAAGGTAACTGTTTTGGAGGTAGGAAGGGTGTTCCAGGAGGGTAAATGCAGTGGTACCTCGGATTAAGTACTTAATTCGTTCCTGAGGTCCGCTCTTGAACTGAAACTGTTCTTAACCTGAAGCACCACTTTAGCTAATGGGGCCTCCTGCTGCCGTCGCAGCATGATTTCTGTTCTTATCCTGAAGCAAAGTTCTTAACCTGAAGCACGGTTTCTGGTTAGCAGAGTCTGTAACCTGAAGCGCATGTAACCTGAAGCGTATGTAACCCGAGACAGTGGAGTAGCGTGGGTTGTCAGCACCCAGGGCAAGGCAAGTAATTTGCGCCCCCTAAGCCGTGGATTTGCGCCCCCTAACCTTAACCCCCAGATGTTGCGCCCAGTGCGGCTGGGCCCCCCTGCACCCCCCACGCTATGCCACTGACCCGAGGTACCACTGTATACTGCTTTCTCAATATGCTGCTTGGGTAATTAGTTTTCAAAAGAATATAAGCAGTTAGTATAACTGTATATATAATTATGGATGAGATTCTAGTTCAGTAAATGGCATGATGACCCCAAGTTAATTAGAGCCAAGATTTCATAGCCAAATTACAAAGCCGCGCCCTATAAAATTGCCACTGGCTTCAGCCTTCCATCGTAGTTTTCTTTTGGGATGGTGCCTTTACATAGCCATGTAGACACACATAACTTGTAATATAAAAACATGATGTTCAACATTATTTCCTGACACAAGGTGCACATTAGTGAACACACTGGAATGTATCAGGTCTACAGCTGCCACAATACTTGTATATAAAAAAGAATAAATGGAACACAAATCTTGAACATAAAGCCATTAGAAGGTTATCAGTTTGACATAGCTTCTGCCTATAACTCTAGGTATGTCAAAGATGCATTTGGCACACTTAAGAGTTAAACTGGCAGAAATGGTCTCCCACTGATAAACTACAAAGTCCAAAAAGACAGAAAGTCTGCTGACACTCTCAAAGGCAGAAGACCTTTTAAACATTTGCAGGCTGACAACAGCATTCTAAAGCATGCAGTTTCTTGTGAAGAAATAAAACTGAATGTACAACATTTTAGGGAAGTTTTGAATAAGCCTATTTGTCCAGCTTACTTTGCAACGGCTGTGTATAAAACAGCACTATAAACACTTTCATTCCCTACACAAGGGCTAAACAAAGAGTCTTCTTTTAGCCATTTAATCTGGTAATTTATTTTTTCAACCATCACATAAATCGAAACACAGCTGTAACCAATGACTTGCAGATTCACTTCCCTGCCAGCTGGATTTTGTTCTGCTGAAGCAGCAAGATTTTTACATTGTTCACTTCTGTGCATCTGGAGAAATCACTAAGGATCAAAGGTGACTAGAAAAGCTCTTTAAATAAACTCAACCAACAGTGAAGATCAGCTTCAATGCCTGCAGAATCTACATATAATGGCACGAATCATCCCTTGTTTTGTCAAAATCAGAATCTCTCCCTCTGGAAACTGAAATAATCTGAAATATATAGTTATACTTTTAAGAGGGTGAAAATGCAGCTGTCACTTCTATTTCAAGCTGCTGTTTCCTGAGAGTTTTAGTTTCCTCCACATTCAAGTTTTGCAAATGACGTACTCACAGTTGAGTATTTTCTAAAATATTTTTATCTTGGTAGAAAATCCTTAAAACGAATTCTGGCTACCAATATCAGCATTTCTGGGTTAGAGATAAGTTTTATTTTCCCAACTCTTTCATACAGCGGCAGACTAGAGGCGGCCACTTTACTAGGGACTGGGACCCCCAAGGCAAGCCAGTTTAATGAAGTAGTTCAAACAGGCAGACACTTGTGTGGTGCAGTTTTTTCATGTGATTGAACTATTTGGTGGTGAACTGTGTGAAAGAGGGACGCACCAATCTATTAACTGCCACAAATGAGGGGCAGCTCAGGGTCAGAGAAGAGGAGAAAATAATTTGGGTATAAACTGAGCTGAAGCCAAATTTGCAAAATACCACAATTTGGCTGTTTCATTTCCAAATTTGAACAAATTGTTTAACTGATTTTTTAGAGTGAACCTGGGAGACCTTTTTTGACTGAAGAGCGGGGTAAAAATCCTTCAAATAAATAATCTGCTTTTTGAAATCAAAATTTGACTACTTGGGGGTGAGGCAATGAATGTAATAAAAAAAACATGGGCAGCATTCAGCTGAGTTGTTGTGTGTCAGACATTTTCTTGTCTCCTCTCCCCATGCCCCTACGATCTGCTCTGGAGGGGTGGGGAAACAAGAATGTGTTTAGGGGGCACGGGGGCACACAGGAGACGGGGGGAAACAGAGGCATAATGGCCACCTTAAATGTAACCATGTTGCAAGCTGCTTTACATGATTGGCTTGCCCTGTGAAATCACTTTCCACATAGTTACCGTATTTCTCGCTCCATAAGATGCACCTGCCCATAAGACACACCTAGTTTTTAGAGGAGGAAAACAAGAAAAAAATATTTTGAATGAAACAGTGGATGTATGATTTTTGTGGTTCATGCTGTGGCCACAGACATGTGATTTGACAGTGAGTTTGGGGTAGCCCAATGCAAAAATCCTGAGAATCCATGTGGATCCGTGCTTTGTAACCAAAGCAACCCCAGGCAATAGTGGGTGCATGATTTTTTTGGTGCAGGCTGGTTAGAACGCGCCTTGAACATAAAATGTGTTAAACCCAATACATAACAGAATGAAAACAACTTTTCTGCTTGTATATGTTGATAATGACAACCTGGCCTGGGCAGGCCACAGGCCTGAGCAGGCCGGGTCGTCCTCTTATATACCTGCTGGGATTGACAAGGCATCTGACCCTCACCTGAATCTCATAGCTCTCCTGTAGCTGCCTGTGATTAGTTATCATTAACTCTTGGGAGGGGGGAATTACCATCACACATCATGTGCATGGAAGTTGCCAAACCAAATAGCCAACTAGAAGGATTACTGTTAATAGCACCAGTTTTCCTATAACTTGATATTGATGGATAGTTTTGATGAACTGCAAAAGCATTTTTAGTTTGCTTTCTGTTGCCACCCTGGAAGTTTTCTTTATTAGTGCCACTTTGTTTTGTACAATTCCTTGCAAATGAAGGTCTTAAATGTTTGGAAAAAGTCAGAAGCCCAAGGCAGTGACTGGACAACACAATAATGAATCAGAGCATGAACTGACCGTTGACAGTTGAAAGTGCATGTGCTTACTTGCCATTAGAACGTTAGTCTACCAACGCTTATACGATTGGTTAGAACGCGCCTTATAACATAAAAATGTGTTAAACCCAATACATAACACTCCTCCCCCCAACTTCCTAACAAAAGGAACAAACATAGTCATCAAGGTGTGTCGGCCTTTTCCACTCCCACTGGGACTGTTGTGGTTCCTATGCCCAAATAGGTGACCCAGGAGGTTCCTCCGGTACCCGCAGTCCGAGTGGGGCAGTCAGCGAGGCCAGCTCTGAAGGGGTCTCTGGCGATGGAGCCACTGAGGATTCCGGCCTGAAGTTTCCCTGCTGGGGTAACTCAGTCACCAGCAACCCATCTGGTTCCCACCCTGGCCTGGGCACAGAATCTCCCAAAGTACCCATTTCTCTGTCCTCTGGTTCTGCTTGAAGTTCTGTGTTCAGAGGTGCCCTGGCTCTGATTGGTTGAGGTGTCTCTTCCAAACCAGTCCCCCCTCCAACCCTACCTCGTAGGAAACCGGACCTGTACAGAAGGCAATGATACCAGGGACCCAACCCTGTCCAGGTCCATAGTTTCGGAAGTAAACAGTGTTCCCCGAGGAGAACCCTCTTGGAGCCCCCCCCCCCCCCGTACCAAAGTGGATGGCTGTTGCTCAAGAGCCCAGTTGGGGTGCACACGATCAAGGAGGGTAGTGAGCCTCCTCCCCATAAGCAACTCCCCCGGGCTCTGGCTGGTCACTGTGCTTGGGGTGATGTGTTGGGCCAATAAGAACTCCACTAACTGGAGAGTCCAGTCTCCATGCACTATGCGCCTAAGCGCATCTTTGGTAGTATGGAACATGCGTTCAGCTTGGCCGTTAGTGGCCAGGTGAAAAGGAGCAGAACGAATGTGGTGGATTCCATTCTTGGTTACAAATTCTTTGAATTCCACCAAAGTAAAAGCGGTCCCATTATCACTCACCAGTGTGTCTGGCAAGCCGTGTGTCGCAAATAGCTTCCTGAGCGCATTTATAGTCACTCTAGCAGACATGGTTGAGGTCGGCACCACTTCGAGCCACTTGGACTCAGAATCAACCACTATTAGGAAGTGTTGGCCCTGAAAAGGCCCCACGAAATCCACATGCACCCGGGACCATGGGGACTGTGTGGACTCCCAGGACTGTACTGGTGCCTTGGGTGGATCCATCCAGGAGACCTGGCAGGGCTCACAACGTTTCACCCAGCCCTCTATCTCCGCATCTATGACTGACCACCACACATAGCTATGGGCCAATGCCTTCATCCGGACAATCCCTGGGTGAGACACGTGTGCAGCCCTTCTAAGACTTTTATCCTTAACGGGGGGGGGGGGGATTATGACATGGCTGCTGCATAACACGCACCCTCGGGGAGTAGACAGCTCGTCTTTGCGGGCTGTGTAGAATGAAAATTCTGGACCCGGCTTCCCAGTCTGAGACACAGGACAACAGCCTATCCTTCGCCGTTGTGGCGGCAATGTCCTTCACATGCAAGGGCTGGTCCGGTAAGTCTTCCAGCCGCAGGATCTGGTGGGAAGGAGCATGGTCAGGGCCGCTCTCCGACAACAGCAAGCGGCTGAGTGCATCTGCGTGACCCATGGCTTTCCCGGGTCAGTGCTGTAGAGAGTATTGGTAACCGGCCAGGAAAATGGACCAGCGCAATACTCATGGCGAAAGCATCTGGGGTGTCTGGCGGTCTTGTGCAAAGAGTCCCAGGAGTGGCTTGTGGTTGATAATGAAAGTGAAAGGCCAACCATAAAGGAAGTCATGAAACTTTTTGACTTCCTTAACTATTGCCAAACGCTGTCAATCTGGGAGTAGTTGCGCTCCGCCGATGTGAGAGTTTGGAAGAAGTAAGCCACTGGGACTTCCCTCCTGTCTGGAAGCTGGTGGCCCAGTACTGTGCCCACTCCATAAGGTGAAACGTCGCAAGCCAGCACCACTGGGAGCTTTTCATCGAAGTGTACCAACACTGAGTTGGACACAAGCAAGTCTTTGACCCCTCGGAACGCCTTGGCCTGTCGAGGGCTCCAGACCCACAGTGCTTTTTTGTCCAGGAGCCTGTGCAAAGGCTCAGCTACGGCTGCCTTGTGCGGCAGGAATGCGTAGTAAAAAATAAGAAGTCCTAAGAAGATTCATAACTCTGCCTTGCTCTTTGGGTCTGGGGCATCACAAATGGCACACACTTTGTCCTCTGCTGAATGGAGGCTGTCCGCGTCATCCCGGAACCCCAATAAATCCACACTGCTCACTCCCAAGAGGCACTTTTTCTGTTTTACCTTAAGTCCTGCCATCTGGAAGTGTTGGAGCACTATCCATAGTCTGGTGGGAAAGTCCTCTCTGGACGATGCGGCGATCGGCACATCATTGAAAAACGGCGTGACTCCAAGGATGCCTTTAAGGAGATGGTCCATTAGGCTCTGAAATAACCCTGGGGCCACGCTAATTCCAAACTGTAGGCGTTTCCATCAAAGCACCCCTATGAGTCACAATTGTCTGGGCGTCTCCGGTGGCCTCATCAACGGTTAGCTGCTGATAAGCTTGTGCTAAATCCAGCTTCCCAAAGATCTTGGCTCCAGCCAGGGTTGCTAACATGTGGTTCACCACCGGAACTGGGTACGTGTGGTCCTGTAAGGCCCGGTTCAGGGTGCATTTGTAATCACCACAGATACGGACTGAGCCGTCCAGCTTAACTGGTGTGACGATTGGGGTTTCCCAGGTTCCCAAAGCTACCGGCTCTAAGACACCTTGGGCGACTAAGCGATCAAGCTCCTCATCGATCTTGGGTTTAAGCGCAAACAGGACTCTATGGGCCTTGACCCGAATGGGTTGTACTGTGGGGTTGAGCCGTAGGGAAATCAGGGGTCTGTGGTACAGGCCCAGGGTTCCATCGAAGACTGATGGAAACTCCTGGCAGATTGATTCGAAATCTGCCCCTGGGGAAATCTGATTAAGCCCTGAAATACCTAAGCCTAACGGTCTGAACCATACTAGGCCTAGAAGGATAGTGAATGGGCCTTCAGTTATGATGAGGTTCAAATTCATGTACTTCTTGAACTGGACCTTGAAGGTGCCCATCCCCTTTAGTTGGGTTCTTTTTCTCTGGAAGTCCCGCAGCACTACGGGGGCCCGGCGGAGAGGTGGACCACCATTAGGGCAAAGCTCTTTCAGAGTCTTAGCAGATATTATGGAGTAGGATGAGCCAGTATCCAACTCCATAGTGCATGGGGTTCCCTCTATCTTGAGTTGTACCCTAAGCTTATTGGACCCCGGGGATGGAAGTTGAAGTACCCTGGCTGGAGAGGTGGACTGTAACTCCTCCTCTATGTAGGCCTCGTGGACTTGTTGCTTGGGTCGTGCTCCAGAAGTCTTAGAGCAGCAGACTCGACCAACGTGCCCAGTCTTCCCACAGTGGCAACATGTGGTGTCCCGAAACCTGCATGTTCTGCATGTCAAGCATGAGACTCTTAATCTCAGGGTCATGGGTTTGAGCCCCATGCTGGGTAAAGATTGCTGCATTGCAGAGGGTAGACTAGATAACCGCTGCGGCCCCACCCAACTCTACAATTCTTTGATTCTATCTTAAATTTCATATGATAAATTTATACAATGCACCATATATTTTTTTACAAAGGAAACCACAAAATGAAATTAGCAGCTTCTTTGGGATGTAAATAAAAGCAAATGGTGAAGGCACACCACTTGTAGTTTAATCCTCCCACCCCATCCCAAATAACGGAATGCTTGATTCCCTCTGAGTGGTTTCATGCATACAGTGGTACCTCGAGTTACAAACGCCTCAGGTTACAAACACTTCATGTTACAAACTCCACTAACCTGGAAGAGTTACCTTGAATTGAGAACTTTGGCCCAGGGTGAGAACGGAAATCGTGTGCCAGTGGTGCAGCGGCAGAAAGAGGCCCCATTAGCAAAAGCACACCTCTAGTTAAGAACAGTTTCAGGTTAAGAACGGACCTCCGGAACAAATTAACTTCCTAACAAGAGGTACCACTGTATATTGGACTCACTCTAAAAATATAAATGACTAAAATTGGCCAGACAAAACAAACATCCTGAGGCCCATGCTACAATGTAGTTAAATTGATATACCTGGGTGTGTTTACGTGCAGCCACATAAATCTAATTAGCTCTACTGATTTCAACAGAATTAATGCAACTTAAACCTGATAATAGTAAGTGAACTGCTAAATTCTTAAAGATATGGATGGGGAAAATACATCTTTTAAATGCAATAGGAAATATTTTATGAATAAATGTATTAATGTATAAATGCAATTTATAATGTTTTGTGTTTTTATATACACACACACACATATGTGTGTGTGTGTGTGTGTGTAATGTTATGTATATATATATATAGCATTCTCGTATATTTGTTTTAGGAAATGACATATACAATAAATTAAATTGTGTGTATGAAATAGAAGAATATGAAGATTTATTCTAACAATAGGCATTATGCAACAGAGGAATAGTGTTCCGAAAAAATTCTTCTGAGTATTTTTATTCAGGATACGGCTGTATTCATTGTTGGAGTTTTTATCCGAATACTAGTTACAGTATATTTAAAATTGACATACAAAGTTAAATTCGAAGGAAGCAAAACAGGGTAGCTGTGTACCCAATTTTACAGGGGACACCCCTCTGTCTAAAGCAGGGTGACTAAACTGTGGCCACCCAGATGTTGTTGGACTCCAGTTCCCACCAACATTAAGGCTGACCAATCCAGGACCTGCATGGTCCCTGATAATCAAACTACTGCCAATATAACACATTGTTTGTGTGATTTGCACTGTGTGCCAGTTTGCTACCAGGACAAGTTCAGTTAGGCCCTACACATCTCATGATCAGGTTACTTGAGAGACTGCCTTATCTCTTATACAACCAGCAGATCGCCGCAATTCCCAAAGATCTCAGAAGCCCACTCTGCAGTCCCTCAGAACAGAGCTTTTAGTGTGGCTGCCACTATTCTGTGGAATAGCATTCCAGTTGAAATACAACAGGCGCCCACTATCTGCAATTTCTAGAAGCGATAAAAGACATTTTTATTTCTGCAGACTTTCCCAGCTGGATAAATGTGTCTCTACAATGAGTGTCCACTTATTAGGATTTTAGTCTTGTTTAAAATGTTTTTTGGGTTTTTAACTATCTTATGTGTAAATCATCTAGAGATGGCAGTTTAAAAGGCAATTAATAAATTACTTAGTAATAATAATAATAAGGGGTGATGCTTCCACCTCATCACCCACTCAATACCCACCAGCTAACTCTAACCATGATGGGCAAGGGCCAAGGAGGCAGGTGGTTAGACACACTTTTCATAGTAGCTTGTCTACAACCTTAGTCTGCAATAATTGAAACTGATCCAGTGATAGAACAGACAGTGCTCTTTCAGATAGCTATTTGCAGACACAAGAGTGGTTGAAAAGTCATTTTTCTTCACCACCGTCATTGACAAGTTGTAGGCAAAGTAATGCACCCTCACCTGCGTTGGATCATGTTCAGTACCACGATTTACACTACCTGTGCTCTAGCCATTGACCCCATTTGAAAACATACAGGTCACCAGAGTACCAAGGTGAGCTTTGTCTTCCCCAGCAGTGGCGAGGGCACTCAGGAGTGATCATATCAATGACTCTATGCACCTCACAATTCCACAGTGTGATGAAAGCCTTGACAGGAGCTCCAGTCTTATCAGTCAGAAAAGCCCTTAGCGTTCAGTTATTCATCAGATTACAAAAGTCGCTGTGGGTGGACCATTTATATGGATCCTCCACTGCTGCAGAGTGGAGTACCATATTCAGCCCAAACCTCACCAGGAAATGATTCACAAACTAAATATAATGAGCACTCATAGTAGAGCGCTGTGTAGAGTGATAGCTATAGTCTTATATATGCTAATCTTTTACACTCATTCACTCTTGTCTAATGTTCTTAACTCTTCTTTTACACTCTCTTAGCTTTTTTCTGGATTCTTATAGACTTTTATATATACTTTTTGTTTTAACTCCTTTTTGTTTTTTTTTAAAAAAGGTTTTAGATTTTAAATTATTGTAGCCCTCCCCAGCGGCGGAGCAAGTTGATTGGGTGCCTGGGGCAGTGTGTGTGCCCTGTGCCCAGGGGCGGAACCAGCTGCCCACGGGCAGGGGGTGAGCCAGGGCAGGACGCTCCACAGGGCCTCTGAAGAGTCTACCTGCCTCCTCCCACTCAGCTGCCCTACAGCTGATGGGGAGACAGCGGGCGGACAGTTTGGGGCAGCGCATAGCCTGTGCGGGTGCTCAAGCCACCGCCTAACTCCCAGGAGAGATGTGTGGCTCGGGCATGCTGCAGGCCCTGTGGCGAGTGCCGCCGGCATTTTGTCACCCCCTAAGTGCTGCACCACGCTCTTCCCCCAAAATCCCTTAAAATCAGACATAGTGCTGATTGTGAATGACACATGTTTAATTCTAGGCAGCTCTGCATTTAACAACAGCCTCCAAACTTTTTTGGATTCCAGGGTGGTGTGCAACAAAATTTTGTATCTTAATAGAAACTGACAATAAAAAACAGGTAAAATTTTAAATACAGAACTAGCATTTGCAACAACCTAAAATGCTTCTCTGTGGTGGACCTTATATTCTGAACAGGTCACCACCATATTCTTTCTGGCTGAATACCACTCTTTTATTTTTACCCAAAAGACATGAGAGTGAGGGCAGAAAGAATCACCCTCACTCTGATTTAGCTTCAGACATAATCATGTATTCAAATCTCATTGGCTATCTGGTATTACATAGCAAAGGGGAGCTTCTGTCCCTTCATGAAAGCTTCAGCTCCCTTTTGAAGCCCATTATGTTCCATTCAGAGCATTCAGCTCTGCTTCAAGTTTCACACAATGGCCACTCTATGCTCACCATAAAGAATCTAAATGAATTAAAACTGGAATAAGGTTATACATTTTTTGTAGAACGCATCCTGCTATCCAGCTTTATAGGATCCTGATAACATATAAAACTGTACTTGGGAGAGCTGACCACAAGGCACAAGTGATAGTTACATCACACTTGGACTTCTGTAGCACACTGTACGAGGCTGCTTTCGAAAAGTGCTTAGAAAGTTTAGCTGCTTCAGGAATCTGCAGCCAGATTATTGACCAGAAATATGTGATTCCTCTCTTACAAGAGCTTCAATGGCTACTAGCCTATTTCTGAGAACAGGTCACAAAGTTTTCACTATGACCTGGGACAAAGTATATATACATTCCTTCTGTAAGTTTTCGCAAGTTCAGTTATCTCAGGTTCGAAGCTTACTCTGTAAAACTTTCAAACACTTTTTCTAATGATATTGGCTTCCAAATGCATCACCCTCCCCCCCCCCACACACCACCAAAAGAAACTTAGCTAAATAATATTTCCTTCCTCCAAGGCCTTAAGATCACCTGTATTTTTAATGCCAAATCAAATCCCAAGAGTTTTTCTTCAAGAAGGACACATTTATTTATGAATTAGTTGAGAACAGTCTTTCAACATCACTTTCCCAATTCAAGCTTCTAGCTGTATACACTTATATTGGGAGGTTCCTTTGAAATGTCATCATGACTGCAGTTCAGTCCAGCATCACAATATTTTACTATCTATTAGAACCTTTCACTTGTAGCTCTACATTTCTTTCACACAGAGATCACAGTGTTTTATCAATGTGTGCTCACTAACAGAACTATATGAAACCTATCTGAAGAAGTGTGCATGCACACGAAAGCTCATACCAAGAACTAACTTAGTTGGTCTTTAAGGTGCTACTGGAAGGAATTTTGTTTTGTTTTGACTATGGCAGACCAACACAGCTACCTATCTGTAACTGGATATATGAAACCTGACAAACTTCTCTGACAATCAAGCTCAAACCACTTAGTCAATATAGTAAAGTTCACAAAGAATATTATGCAAGGAAAAACTTAGTTAGATGGACAGCATGTAAAATCATCATCACCATCACCACCATCATGGGTTTCCATATTACAGAAAGGACAATTTGAACATTCCATCTTTCCCATCATTTATGTCCATCTGCATAGTATAGTTTCAGATGAACCCTAAATATTTGTATTCTTACTTCAAATCTTTTTTTCAAAATGGCAAAATATTCTGGGTTGCATAAAAGGAAAGGGTTGCCATGCTTTTTGGCCTGTGGGCAGAAAGGCAAGGATAAGACAGAACTTAAGTCTGTGTTTTGATACATGGAAGCAAAACAGCTTCTCAAGTGACCTTCCAAGATCCCCAGCAAGTTTTAAGTGGTCCATGAATACAGTGAGGGAACTACTGCAATAGAAAGCAACTGCCATCATCCATGACTTTTGGCCATGCTGACTGGAGCTGGAGTCCAACAACATCTGGAAGGGGCAGGAAGGCTGACACAGAGACAGAAATCTGACCCTGGTTAAGCCAGCTGCACCATAACACTCTTCCTTACCTCTTTTATATTTCAAAATCAATGAACATTATTAGTGATTGTATTGGTTTTTAAAAAAGTAAGAATTAAATTATTCTTTTGTTCGTGACATTTTTTAAGTAACTACTTGATTGCATCCATGTAGAATGGTTTGGGCATAATGAGCATTTATATATCATACACATAATATGTCAACAACATCAGGTTACTTTGCCTACCATGTGCTTGCTGTACTTCTTTACAGAAATAGAATCATAGAGTTGGAAGAGACCACAAGGATCATCTAGTCCAACCCCCTACAATGCAGACATCTTTTTGTCCAACATGGGGCTTCTGCCCACTAGCCTAAGATTAAGAGTCTCATACTCTACTAACTGAGCTATCCGTACAGCAAGTAGCTCATTGATAAGTGCTTGTTTTTCCATGTGTTCAATTATTCTTTATTATCAAGAGACAAAGGGTTAGTGAGAAAAGGCGGGTAGAGTGAGATTGCTAGGGCCTGGAGACAGAAGGTCTCTATGGATTACTGAGCAGAAAGGGAGTGGATAGTTCAGGGGTTGGGGACATGAAGACGATGGTTCAAAGAGCCAAAGAATCAGAATTGTGCTGACTGTTTGGGAATAATTGCTTGGGAATGATAATGTTGTTGCAGCAATATTGCATGTAACCATGCATTGTCCCAGTCAAAGGATTTAAAGTAGAATTTATTAATATCAGGGTAAATCTGGACAATGGGTGATTGATGTGAATGGAAAGAGAACAATATGGGAAAGAGAAGGAGGAAGAAAAGTTAATGAAACTTTTGTTTATGGAAAAACCCTGAAATGATTTAGAATTAATTCTATGGAATATAAGTCACATACTGGTAATTTTTTTATTTCACTAACTGAGTTAATAAACATAAATAAAACATACAAAATGCTAAGTTCTAGATTTATTGATGCAGGTAATTCGATTAAAATACACATGTAGAAGGGAAAAATTATGGTCAAGCCAATTTTGTAAGTAAAATTTATCAATCATGCAGTTGAAAATGGCACATTCCCCACCATAACATACAATCTCTAATGACAGTGTTTGAAAAATGAAATAGCTCTAAACAATGCATATTTCCTTCTAAAAACACACCACACTCAGCTCACAAACTGCCACCACACCAAGTTTGTGCATGGAATCAGACCGCAAACGCATTGTACGTTTAAAGCCTATAATGTCCTTCTAAAGAATTCCGGTAACTATTGTTTGTTAAAGGTAATGGGAATTGAAATTCTGCGAGGGGTAAACTATCGTTCCAATGATTCATGGTCATGTGCTTTAAGAGTAAGTATGCCATGCCTCAGAATACACAGATCAGGATATCCATTGTCGTTAATGGTGGAGCTTTTCCACAATGCTCTGAACTACATGCAGGCATCCTGCACAGTGCTTTGAATGAAGAACCAAGATCTCTGCTCAGGTCTGCTATCTCCTTGTTGATTACTCTCAAATCCAGTTATCTATATGTGAAGTCTCTCTTTCTAGTCAATCCTGTACAGTGGTATTTCGGGTTACATACGCTTCAGGTTACAGACTCTGCTAACTCAGAAATAGTGCTTCAGGTTAAGAACTTTGCTTCATTATGAGAACAGAAATCATGCTCCGGCAGTGCGGTGGCAGCAGGAGGCCCCATTAGCTAAAGTGGTCTTCAGGTTAAGAACAGTTTCAGGTTAAGAACGGACCTCTGGACTTCCGGAGGCGGCGCGAAACAGCAATGGCGGTCCTCTTTGCGCTGTGAAGAGGGGCTCCGCGAAAAAGGGTCGTCCGCTACGGCAAAGCGGAGACCCATCAAGAAAAACCGCAGGCAGAGTGAGCCTGCGGCCGTGGGACTCGGCGGGCGCCTGGAGCCCCCCCAGAAGCGGGGAAGGAGCCTCGTAAGAGGCTCCGGAACGTGAAAGGGGGAGCGGCGCTGTGAGTTCATCGCTCTTTTCGTGGAAGCAAAGCCGCGCTGCTGCTGCTGATGAGCGCTGACCTTTCTTCTTGAAATTATCGGAATTGGAGCAACATACCCGTGAGTAAGGGTCCTAAATTTTCTAACTAAACTGAAGAAATTCGGCCGAAAGCGGGAGGCGAGTAACAGGAAGTCCGCCTCCCGACTCTGCTAATTAGATCAAAGCAAGGGCTCGGAAACGAGCTGAAGTACTTAAAAAGGGATTGTAAAAGTGGAACAAAGGGTGCATTGAGAGACTCTGTATTTTGAAGATAAAAAGGAAAGAACTGTGGATTGTATAGACTTTTATTCTTTAGAACTACTCTCCAATTTTTGGGCTAAACGGGGCTGAAAGAGATAACCCCGTCATCGGGCTGCCAGTGCATAGAAAAAGAACTGTCAAACTGCTGTCAAACTGACGACATTGTTGCAGAGATCGAAATTGTTGCATAGACTGAGATACTAACATTAAACATTGTTGCATGGACCTGTATCGATACTTTATGGCTGGATTTTAAGAGATTAGAAGTTCTGGAAACCTTCCTTTTGTGTTTGGGAATTACAAAACTCAATATGGGGAATTGAGGAACTTCAATGGCGGAAAATAGTTCCTTTCTTTTTTGAAGCTTTGAAATACTCCCCCTATAGGACTGTGGAAATATAGTTGCATGGGAACTGAGCTTTATTGAAACTTTTTGTGGTTCTTTTTATTTATATTTGGGACTTGTTTTTCCCATGGGACAAAAGACCATTTGACCTTGAACAGAGGCAGGTGTGGAATGAGCGGCACAGGGAGAACAAGAGCAGCTAAAGCTAAAGATAAAGAAAAAGAGAAAAAATCTGGGCAACTTTTGCAAACAACTCTAACTCATCACCGCAGATCATCTGTCCCAACTGTGCTGACAGCACAGGAGGTGGAACTAGTGCAGCCTGCTGCAGAAGACATGGCAACTGGAGGATCTGAAACAGTTTTAAAACAAATTTTGGAACAATTGGCAGTTTTAAACCAAAAAGTGGACAATCAAACATCAAAGATTGACCAAGCTACATCCTCTATTGGCAAATTAACTGAACAGGTTTCGCAGCACACTCAGGCAATTGAGAAATTGCAAGGAGCTACGGCAGAAAACTTTAAATTAGCTGTGGAAGCCAATCAAAAAGCAGAACAGGCGAACTTAAAGGTGGAGGAAATTAAAGGAGAGGTAAGACCTTTGAGAAGGCAGGTAGGGGAACAACAAGCCTACCTGGCATTGGTTGAATTGAAAAGTAAAGATAGTAATCTCAGGATAAGGGCTATCCCGGAATTGGAACAAAATAATCTAGAGGGATTTTTGACACTTTTGTTCTCCAAATTCTGGGGAATTGAGGAAGAAAAGGACTTTAAAATTGTGACAGCCTTTAGACTGGGAAAATCAGTAAAGAAAGACAAGCCCAGAGACTGTTTGGTTGCTCTGAGATCAAGAGAAGAAAGGGATAAGATACTAGGCCTACATTTTAAGAAATCTTTGGAGGTAGAAGGTAAAAGGGCCGAAATTTACAGAGATATACCCAAATATCTCTTGGAACTTAGGACTACCTATATAGATTTGACCAAATTGTTGAGACACAACGGAATTCCTTACAGGTGGGAGTTTCCACAAGGACTTTCATTTACTTACAAAGGAAGGAAAATAAAGATTAAATCACCTGAAGACCAGCAGAAGTTCCTACACGACCACGAGGAGGACCTGCAAAAAGGAGCTGCAGCTTCTTGGCCTCCACCACCACCGGGACCATCTCCAAGAGTTATACCACCAGGACCAGGACCAGCATTACCTCCCCCGGGATCGGGAGGAAGCTTAGATACCCCATTGTAGAACCCGTCAATTGATTCAGGATGTCTCTACAGCTTCTTAGTTGGAACATAAATGGCGGAAACTCCCCGGAAAAAAGAAGGAAAATCTTTCACATTTTGAAAAAGGAACAATTGGACGTTATCTGCCTACAGGAAACACATGTGACAAGGCTCCATAGAAAAGTGTTAATTAACAAAAGACTAGGCCAAGAATTTATTTCTTCAGACAAAGTTAAGAAGAGAGGAGTGGTGATTTACGCAAAGGAGAGCCTGTCACCGAAATTTTTATTTAAAGATGAATATGGCCGAATTTTGGCGATTGAAATACAGACGCAAGGAGAAAAAATTTTGATATTAGGAATATATGCTCCAAATGAGGGAAAGTCGGAATTCTTCAGGAAGCTGCATGAGACTATGCTGGATTATTTGGACTATAGTAACATCATTATGCTGGGTGATATGAATGGGGTTGTGTCTGTAAATATGGATAAGTCACAAAGTGCCAACATATCGAAAGACGGCAGACTACCCAAAACTTTTTTTGAAATGACAGACAATATGGACTTAGTAGACATTTGGAGGGTTAAGAACCCCCTAGGGAAAGAAGGGACTTTCTTTTCTGAAGCTCATCTGACATGGACACGAATCGACCAAATCTGGACAACTAGAGGACTGGCACCTAAGACTAGAAAAGTGGAAATCTGCCCAAAAACCTGCTCCGACCATAATGCCTTGAAAGTGGAATTGAGACTAAATACAACCGGATCCTTTAGATGGAAAATGAATGACACTATTCTAAGAGATCAGGAGATTGTTAAGAAGGCCCAAAAAACTCTAAAGGACTATTTTGAGATAAATTTGAATACTACTGTGGAAAAAAGAACAATCTGGGACGCAAGTAAGGCAGTCATGAGAGGGTTTCTAATACAACAAAACACGATTAAGAAAAGGCTCTGGAATGAAAAGAAGGAGAAGATATTGGAGAGAATAAGAGAAGGTGAGAAAAAATTAAGATCTAGGCCTAAGTCGAAGGACGTGTTAAGAGAAGTGAAATTCTTCCAGGCGCAATATTCAAAACTGATAAACCAAGAGGTGGAATGGAAAATTAAACAAATGAAACAAAGATCCTTCGAATCGGCGAATAAGTGTGGGAAACTGCTAGCTTGGCAGTTGAAAAAGAGACAAAAGCTTAATACGGTTACAAATCTAGAGATTGAAGGGAGAATGGTTCAGAAACCCGAGGAAATCAGAAAGTGCTTCCAGAGGTACTTCAAAGAACTTTATACACAAGGGCCGCAAAAAGCCTCAGAGGTGGATCAATTTTTAAAAACTAATGGATTACAAAAAATACCCCTGGAAATGAGAACAAACCTGAACTGTAATATTACACAGCAAGAAATTGAAAGTGCCATTCAAAATCTTCAACTTGGCAAGTCCCCAGGCCCGGACGGCTTAACCTCCAAATATTATAAAGTTTTAAAGGACTATTTGATACAACCTTTGATGGAGGTTTGCAACCAGATAATGGAGGGAGGGAGGGCACCGGAAACGTGGAAAGAAGCTTTCATCACATTGGTACCTAAATCAGAGACTGAAAAGACCCAACTTAAGAACTACCGCCCCATCTCACTCCTAAATGTGGATTACAAACTTTTTGCAGATATTTTGGCAAATAGACTTAAAAAAGTACTAAATGAAGTGATTCACAAAGACCAGGCTGGCTTTCTCCCTGGTAGGCATTTGTTTGACAACACAAGAAACATTATTGACATTTTGGAACTTCTACAAACAAATCTGAATACCAGAGCGGTTTTGATCTTTGTTGATGCAGAGAAGGCCTTTGATAATATTTCTTGGATGTTTATGAAGAAAAATTTGGAAGGGATGGGAGTGGGGCGGGGGTTCGAAAATGGTATAGAAGCAATCTACACAGAACAAAAAGCTAAATTGATAGTAAACAATGTGGTGACAGAGGAGTTTAAAATTGAAAAAGGGACACGCCAGGGGTGCCCCCTATCCCCCCTATTGTTTATTTCAGTCCTGGAGGTGTTGCTAAATATGATTAGAAAGGACCGGTTGGTTCGGGGAATTGAGGTCGGAGTGAAACAATATAAATTGAAAGCATTTGCAGATGACTTGGTATTAACACTTCAGGAACCAGTCTCCAGCACTAAAAGAGTGTTAGAATTAATTTCTGATTTTGGTCGGGTGGCGGGGTTTAAGTTAAATAAGCAAAAAACCAAGGTTTTAGCAAAAAATTTGACAGTTACAGAAACAGATGAGTTCTCTAAAGAAACGGAGCTGAATGTGGTTAAAAAAGTAAAATACCTAGGGGTGTACTTGACCTCCAAAAATTTGAATTTGTTTAAAGATAATTATGAGAAATGCTGGTCAGAAATCAAAAGAGACTTGGATATATGGTCAAGACTGAAACTTTCCTTGTTAGGCCGAATAGCTGCTGTAAAGATGAATGTATTGCCGAAAATGTTATTTTTGTTTCAGGCCCTACAGATCGTGGACAAGGTGGAATGTTTTGGAAAGTGGCAGAAGGATATTTCTAAGTTTGTTTGGCAGGGCAAAAAGCCCCGAATAAAGTTTAAAATATTAACTGATGCGAAAGAAAGAGGGGGATTTGCCCTGCCAGACTTGAGGCTATATTATGAATCTGCAGCCTTCTGCTGGTTGAAAGATTGGATTTTATTGGAGAACACTGATGTCCTGGATCTGGAAGGGTTTGACAATGCGTTTGGGTGGCATGCATATTTGTGGTATGACAAGGTTAAAGTGCACAAATTGTTTAAAAACCATATTGTCAGAAGAGCAATTTGGAGGGTCTGGATAAAATACAAAGACTTATTGGAGAGTAAAACTCCGAGGTGGCTCTCACCGGTGGAGGCCAAGGCTCGTAAGAGACCCAACATGGAGGCCCATTGGCCTAAATACTGGGAAATAATTGAAAAAACTGGAGACAATTGGAGGTTGCTAAGTTTGGAGAAATTGAAAACTAAGGTACGAGATTGGTTGCACTATGCGCAAATTCAAGAGGTATTTAAAATAGATAAAAAAGTTGGATTCCAGGTGGAAAAATCGAAACTAGAGACTGAATTGTTAGAGCCAAAAAGTAAACTACTTTCGAGAATGTATAACTTGCTGCTTAAGTGGAATACACAGGATGAGACAGTCAAATCCGCTATGATAAAATGGGCTCAGGATGTGGGGCATAACATTATGTTCGCAGACTGGGAAAGGTTATGGAACACCGGTTTGAAATTCACGGCATGTACTGCCTTGAAGGAAAATATTATGAAAATGGTATACCGGTGGTACATGACCCCAGTCAAGTTAGCCAAGATATATCATCTGTCTGACAACAAATGTTGGAAATGTGGAGAGGCGGAAGGGACATTCTTCCATCTCTGGTGGACCTGCCCGAAAGTGAAGGCCTTCTGGGAAATGATCCATAATGAACTAAAAAAGGTATTGAGATTTACCTTACCTAAAAAACCAGAGGCCTTCCTTCTGGGCATGGTGGACCAGAGAGTGCTTAAGAAGGACAGAACCTTTTTTATGTATGCTACCACAGCAGCAAGGATCCTGATTGCAAAATACTGGAAGATACAAGATTTACCCACGCTGGAGGAATGGCAATCGCAGTTGATGGACTATATGGAACTGGCTGAAATGACTGGCAGAATCCGAGACGCGGGAGAAGAAACAACTGAGGAGGATTGGGAAAAGTTTAAGGACTATTTGAAAAAACACTATAAGTTGTATGAATGTTAAAAAAAAAATGCACCTTTCAGGAAATTCTAGCTTCAGCAAATGTAAGTTATTGGAATGAAAATTAAGACACAAGAATTCAGAGGTAAAATAATGAAACAACTTTATTGTGTTTAATATAAAACATATAAGAATTGAGTGACAGTAAAATTGAAAATAGGGAACATGATAAAATGGAAGTTACAATAAGTTTTGAAATAAGTTAACAAATTGCTGATGCCTTATAAGACAGAGAACGCAGGGTTCGGAGGATGTGAGGAAGTCCTATAGGTTAGATGGAAAAAGAATATGGAAATTTGTTATTTATATCTCTCTTTCATATAACCACTCTTTATTCTTTTTTCTGTATTTCTGTATCTTTAAAAAAGCAATAAAAAATGTATAAAAAAAAAAAAAAAAAAGAACGGACCTCTGGAACGAATTAAGTACTTAACCCGAGGTACCACTGTATCTCTGCCTGATTTCCTGACATTGCAGAAAATCCTGATGGAACATTCTGCCATCAGCTAAAGTTAAGCATTATGAAGACCAAAGCTCCTTATATTTGTACACAAACTCTCCCTCCCTCCCTCCATTCCTCCTTTCACTGAAGGTCTTAGGCTAGTTTTTCTTTAGCAAAATGCCCCCCATGAACCACTCACATACAAACCAAGCATTTAAAGTACACTGCTTCTCCAGGGATTCCAGGGAATTGTAGTTTACCCCATAGAGCTACAATTCCCAGTACTGTACCATTAATAAACTAGTATATTTTGGAGGGGGAGGAGCCATGTGCTTCAGATGTGTAATGTGGATGTGTAAAACTGAAGGAAGTTTTTTTTTAAAAAAAGGTAATAAAATGTACAATGTTGAAATTGGAGATAATTTTAAAAGTAATTGGGATCTGAGATGCGGATTTGCTGTTAAAAATTCCACCAGGCTAGCACAAGCTGCTTGCATAATCCCAAGAAGCCCTTTGAATCCTGGCCGTTGTCATCCCCCAAGGCCAAATATTAGAAATGTGTAGCCTTGGCATTAATTTGTTTACCTTTCTATTTGCTTCCCACATCATACTGGAGGACAAATACTGCAGCTTTTGCCTTTCTCGCAAGGAAAACATGAAGCCTCTTTTCTGTCTTTGTGGAGTGGTCATCTCTAGTCTCTATTACAAACACCTTTCTTCATTGTATTCCTTACAATGGTTCTCTGAGGCATTCCACTTCAAACTCTTTGTTTTGAAAGTTCTTCACATCTCTGCTCCATCTGTACCACATCTCCCCTTTCAGCCTTTCATACTTTCCCTATTCTATTCCAAAACTATTGCGTTTGGCCGGCTTTTTGTGAACAGTTCCAGCCCCACCATATACGATTCTCTACTGCTGTCAAAAAGAGAACAGTGCAACTACAGGCTTTAAATAGTAGCAGCAGCAACAAAACAACATGTATATTTCGATCACTCTTTGGTGATCCTTTGGATGGCTGCCACGTCGTCTTGTAATTGGCACACAAGCCAAAGACAATCAAAAAGCTGACTGCAGTCAAATATGGCACTTAACCAAATCACTTTCTTGTATAATCAAAGGCAACTGCAAATTGATAATTTTGACCACCCAGGTTGAGCAGGACATAGGCTTTTCTATACTTTAGTTTATAAGAAGGGCTACAGTCGTATTCCCCCCACCAGGCATTCTTTATTTTCTATATTATTCTATAAAATATTTGTTTCATTTAAAAAAATTGTTGCCTCATTTTCTTCAGAAACCCAATTTGTATTTTAGTTGTAGCTATGGTAACAGAAACAGTAGAAAATATAATAAAAGAAAACATATGCTTCCTCATAAATGAAAATTAAATAATTTGTTATAAAATGTAGCTGAAATACAAAGCCACCCACTACAATAAAACTCCTTGCTAAAAGGAGACTTCTTGGATATAAATATTAAGGAAAGACAGGACTTAATTAAGTTAATTATATGGGAAAATATAGTACATAACCATTATATTTTTAGAAAGTGCAACTTATTCATATCATCCCCCCCAAAAACATAAATTTATAAATCATACTCTCTAACCAAAGGCACCTCAGGCAATACAGAGGTCCGTTCTTAACCTGAAACTGTTCTTAACCTGAAGCACCACTTTAGCTAATGGGGCCTCCCGCTGCCGCCGCACAATTTCTGTTCTCATCCTGAAGCAAAGTTCTTAACCTGAGGTACTATTTCTGGGTTAGTGGAGTCTGTAACCTGAAGCGTATGTAACCTGAAGCGTACGTAACCCGAGGTACCGCTATATGTACATTGAGATAAAATGTCATTTAGGTATGTATATTGTGATAAAATATGCATGTTTTCAAAATACAGTGAACTATGTGGAACTTACTACAGTTGTCACTCAGCCATAACATGACACCTGTTGACTGAACTTTATTTTTACATGAAGTTTTGTGCTCTTAAAAAAAAAAAAGCCAAAGCAGCTTATGATTGAACACATTCACTGTTCAGATATATTTCCTGTCAAACTATATAAAATAAATACTGGCATCCAAAACATCTTAAAATAATCCACTTGGCATTACAATTCTGAGGCAGAATGAGGTGACAAAATATGGATACCACTTTGAATATTCTCACACATCCAAAACTCCCTGAAAACAGAAGAGTGGAGATAATGCAAGTAAGTTAGAGAGAAAGACTTAAGTCTGGCCTTTAGCCTATTCTGTTTGTTTTCAACTGCAGGGACTTTATCACATAAGGGGAAACTGAAAAATGGCATCCCATCGCTGGTGGTTAATACTGGTACAGCCCACTCTACTGTTTCAGCATTCTAACACCCCGATACCTCTATGCCACTTACCTTTCCTTTTGCAGAATGTTCTTTGGTGTCATAAAACAAGTCTTGCCTTGCCTTATACTGCAGCAGTTAGAGCCGTTCCATAGATTCAGGCAATCCTGGGATTGTTTGGCCACAGATAAAAGTATCATCAGATAATAACCTGCCCCTGAAAATACCTTAATCCAGAGATGGGGAATCTATGACCCCCTGGGTGTTATTGGATTTCAACTCTCATCAGCCCCAACCTGCATGATCAAGAGTAATGGATGATGGGAGTTGTAGTCCAGCAACATCTGGAGGACCACATATTCCTTATGCCTGCCTTGCCTTAAACATAAAACTGAAACAGACAATATATCCCCTAGCTTTTAAAGAGGGTAAATTGTGGATATGTGCTAGACTAGACTGCATTCCTTGAAAGATGATACATCATTCTATTTATATAGCAAAAGGGGCTGTAAACACACTTATACTGAAACAACAGAGAACCATGCTGAATAGCGTGCCCCAGCTGCTTTGCAGTGTTCCAGTGATTCTATAAAAACGTTTTATGTAGCTATTCTAAAAGTGTTTATGACTGATCTGTGTCACTAGAGCAAGCAGCCAATGGTAACTAAGCCACGCTAGCAAAATTGACCCAAGACTTTTAACCAAATAGCAGCATTTATGAATGCAAGGAGAGAGGGAAATTCAAAGCAACCTGCATAGACTTGAGTTTTAATGGGAACTAACTCTTGATCAAATAACTCAGTTCACAGGACTGCAGCTATATTGAAAGAAGTAAAGTTTGAACTGGTGAACTAGATGGATCACTTCATTCTCTGCTCCTGAATACTTTTAGAAATGCATTTTGGGTTTCTTATTCAAATGCATTTGTAAGCGAGCTTCCAACATAAGATTGATCAACTTCTTCCATTTTTCCTCAATGGCCTTTGTTTCCCAGCTGCTCATGATATTTGTTGCCCTCTTCTGGAGACATTTCAATTTATCAGTATCCTTCTTAAACTGCATCGCCCAGAACATGGTACTTAATTCTTCTACGGTATTAGCTAGCCCACGCTATTTGCTGTCATCTTTGAATTTTAGGAACACCCACTCTACCCTTTCATCTAACTCCTTTGTACAGATGTTGAACAATCCTAAGCCAAGGGCAGAACCCCGCAACACTCCACTTGTCACTTTTCTCCAGGCTATCGATGAGCATACTGTGTACCTTCTATCAGGCAGCTATAACCCTACCTAACAGTAGCATTTTCTACCCTACATTTTGCAGCTTGGCAAGAAGAATATCATAGGGACATGTAAACAGCTTTGCTGAAGCCTTCTTCAAATGAGAACATTGGTCCATGGATTCCAGATTAGCCTATGGGTAAGTGAATGCTGATTTGTATAAATTCACATTGCTTAGTGCTATCACTGTTCACTAGCAAACATGTTTGAGCATGTACAATACAGACAATATTGAGAATATTAAGTTTACAGCAATCCAGACAACATCAAAGAGCAACTTCAAACTTTCAAGAAAACACAATAGAGCAGGCTGCCTCAACCTCGGCCCTCCAGATGTTTTGAAACTACAATTCCCATCATCCCTGACCTGCTAGCTAGGGATCATGGGAGTTGTAGGCCAAAACATCAGGAGGGGCGAGGTTGAGGAAGCCTGCAGTAGAGTCTTCCTAGGAATGTATGATTTGGGGATGTAGGCAGGAGATCTCATGTCTAATAAAATTTTCTAACCATTCTGCTTACCTTCCATGGTAGCAAGGCATGGTGGCCTCCTGCTTCCCCAGCTGTTGCTACAGCAGGGTTTGCCAGCAGCAGCCTTTCCTGGTCACTGGAATTTTTTGAATTTAAATAATTTTTTTTTTGTCATGAGTGGTTGTTGGAGCTTGGGCAAACAATACATATATTAAAATTAATCTCACACCTGCTTATAGACTTATGTGGCATGTGTCATTGTTGCTAATGTGGAAGAGAATGCACATTCTAGGGACTCATACATATTATAGGGCAATTTAGAAGAAGCCACAGTTATGTGCTTCCAGACTTGAGTGGTTCAAATGAGAAGAGAATGAGAACATATTGGGTTGGTGGTTAAATTATGGTTATCAGACATCCCCATTTCACGGGGACAGTCCCCAGATTTACAAATCTGTCCCCGGACAAAATCCGTCCCTGGGATGTCCCTGGATTTCATTTAATGTCGCTGGATTTATATTTTAAGTGTTGTAGATTTGTTAGTAGGGAATGAATGTTGCGTGGTTGGTTCAACGGCACAAGACACATCATATGGGGACTTCCGGCAAGGGAAAATGGGTTGTGCCACAGCAGCAAGCAGCTCCTGAAGCCAGCCAGAGCCAACTGCGCTACTAAGCTGGCTTCAGGCTGTTGAGACTGCCACTGCCACTGTCGCGGGGGAACTGGGGATGCCCGGTGCATCAACTGGGGGAACCGCTCACACACACACACACACACACACACCCCGCGACCCAAATCAAGCTGGGAGTGAATGCGCCCGGCCACCCACCCAGCAGCGCTCTGGGGCCAGTAAAACCCCCGGAGCTGACACAGGGAGAAGGCGAAGAGAAGGAAAAGGAAGAGAGAGAAAGAGGAAGGAGAAAAAAGAGGGGAGCCCTGACCTTGCCGCGCCGCTGCGGAGAGGTAGGAGAGCACTGGGAGGGCAAGGACATGTGGCTGAGCCCAGGCCTGACCCAAGCCTACCCCATGGCAGCTAGTGCTCCAAGAGAGCAGGCCGGGGCACAGAGGAAGGCCGCGTGACAGAGACAACCACAGAAGGGAAGATATTACCTCTTAATTTTTTTAAAAAAATAACTTTTTAAATAACTTTTTCTCTCTTTTCCTAAAAAAAGTGTCCCCAGATTCTTGGGGGGGGGGGGAATCTGGTAACCTTAGGTTAAATTGAACACAGACTCCGCATCCTCTCAGCTGTACGCCAGGCAATGTTGTAAAAAGTAGTGAAAAACTGAGCAGGAAAACGATTAGCAAAGTCTTGAGTCTCTGAGAAAGAAGAGCTTCCCCTACTCTTTAAATGACAGACAAGGGAACTTTAGTTTAGAAGACACCAGAGCCTTGGGCAGACATTCTAGGTGTGTAGGTAGGTCAGGATTGTGCCCAATGGTCCTGATCCCATGCCATGCCCTACATCCATGCTGATACCCTGCCTGACATATGTGTGTACACTCAAACATGTGGTCCATGCCCAGGGTGTAGATCATACATTTGGAGCTCATGTATGTACCTGCTTAGGCCCCTTTGCAGACAGGTCCTTAAGCATATGATGGTTTGGTGCAGGAAAGAAGTATGGCCAGTGAGCATGATCACACCCACCACCATTTATGCAGCCTGCACATTTAGAACATCTGCACAGGGACCACATTGTGAAGTGAAGGAACTCAGGAGTATGGACTATTCTTAGCTGATACAATGGGAATGTTGACATTTGTTATCGCATTAGTTGAAGAGACTAGAATAGACAAAATAGAAAAGAAACATATTACATCTTGGATTGGTGAGCCATCTTCTGTTTAATTTTGCCAAAAGTCAGCAAGAGCAGAGGTCAAATTAAGTCCAGGATGTCACCTTTTCTCTTTTTGTATCTTTTATATTTGTGCAATATCTTTTTATATTTAGCCCAAACAGGGACCCGCATGAAAAGCAACTGTGTGAAAATATTTTTGAAAATCAGGTAATACATGCTCACTTAAACCAGTGAGGACAAAGGATTACAACGTTCAGCATTTAGATCCCCATTCACTCAGTTAGTCTGTCCTCCAAGTCCCCAGCAGCTATTTCCACAAAAAGAAGAAGTCTCATATGATGTCACCCATAGCTGGGCTCTGCCAGCTGAGACTCCAGGTGAGGGGTTGAATACTTCAGGTTCCCTCAAGAAAACCTGCAATGTCTTGCAAATTCTAAACTAAAAACTTACATTTTAGCCATGCCCCCCCTACAGAAGGAGAAAGGATTTGAACTGCAGTTGAAAGTGGTACAATCTAACAACAGAAACATCATGTGGGTGATCATAACTTGGCTCAAAGACTGTTGACTAGCTAAAGAATAATTTGCAGTGTTCAGCTGTTCTTCCAGCCATGTGGGGTCCCCTTGAGCAATACCCAAGTGGTTCAGAGACAATTTAAATTATGCAACTATGTGGGCTGAGGTGCTGAGATCACATGGCTTCCTCAATGCCAATTTTGTAGGAAAGACAAAGAATAATCACTCTGGCCCATATGCCATAGAACTGGCATTGGGGAACCCATGTGACTGTTACTATAGATCACATAGTTGAGTCATTTAAATAATCTCCCAGTTAGGGGTGGGAAAAATTTCATTTGGTCCACATTTTTCAGGAACAGACCTAGTTTGCAATTTCAGGGTGAATACATGGATTGGAACTTAATTATCCCTTAGATTTCACGCTTCTCAGAATTTTCTGCCACAGTTCTTGACTTTTAAAATTGTATCAATATGTATAAGAAGATGTGTTTGGAAATGCATACACTAAGATAAACTACACACCCACACAGACACACAGACACCTATAGATAAAATACACATTTAATTACATTTCTTGCACTGTTGCTTTTTTTAACACCCCTCCCCCCAGATTAATATAAATAAAAATATACAAAATAAATGCAAACCAGCAATGGCTGATCTGTCCATTCCTACTCCCATCCATGTGGAAAAAAGGTTACGACACATCTGTGAGAATATCTAAAGGGCACCTGTCACACTAATTCATCAGAGAAGCTGTAACTTGTGTAAGCAGACATACACATGATCTAGTCTCATATTAAATCATTATTTTTTGTTAAGTATTGCTCTAGAGTTAGTTACATCAAATTTAAACTATTTCAGATAAGTCTTAAGAGGAAAAACGGCAGAGATAAATATTTGTCAGTTTCTGTATGTAGCGATTAAGTCAGCTTTTCCAGCTTTGCTGCTGATATAATTAAAGTAGCCATCATTCTTTCTCAAATATCTGTGATGTGCAGTCACAGTCCATTAGGAGAACATGTTAGCATAGTTCCTAATACGCTGTAAATGAAATAACCATGTAATAAGGAGTATGTGAGCATCAATAAAGCTTCAGAGTGATTACTCCATATACATTTACTACACAGAGTTCACTTTATTAGATTAAAAAGATGATGAATTCCTCGATGGTTCAAGTGTGCTCCAAGGAAAGCTAGAAGGTTGTACAGTTAACTCCCAGGGTGTAACTCTAAACCATACAACCTACTACCTCAACCCGGATGCACACAGCTTCCAATGTCTTCTGATCTTCTGCATCTCTTTCAAATATGGCAGACACTTACCATTAATCAGTTTCCATCATGTTTAATATGAACATGGAAGGATCACTGAGGAGTTTGCTTCTGTCCTGTTGATATTGTGTGTGCTTCCACAGAATCAGCAACCCTCTTTCAAATCATGAGAGCATACTGAACATCCATGTGAGTTTCCCCTAGTACATATCAAGCAAATGCATTTAAATTGTTTCACCCTGTAAGTAATGTTTTTGAGGCCATTCACGTTACAGAGAAAAGTGGTGTTTGCCACAAGTATTCCATGGTGAACACCATTATTGTGAGGGTACATAATAGCTAAACCATACCACACCGTTAGAGCACATGTTTGGCATACGGAAGATGCCAGATGCTATTCCTGGTATTTCCTTATGCTTTTTTTTAAAAAAGGAATAAGTAGCATGTCTATTAGCCAATGAGGACAGAGGTGCCTGGCGTTCTCTGGTCCATGGGGTCACGAAGAGTCGGACACGACTAAACGACTAAACAACAACTATTAGCCAATTACTTCCCTCAGTATTTGTTTACGTGTGAGCAAACAATTCAAACCTTATGGTTCTCACACTTTACTGGGAACAAACACAGAGATATGCTGTGAACATCTCTTTACTATATTGTGCAAAACGACCCTTATCTTCTGAGTTTATTAATCCTACTGGGATTTAAGCACTTGGAAGTATTTGCAGGATTGAGGCCAACTGCCACAACCTGGAGGCCTGTACACACATGGTTTCTTGTTACCAGCTATGGCAGGGGTGCCCAAACTTTTTTCAAAGAGGGCCAGAATTGATGAAATGAACATGCGTGAGGGCCGACCAAAGTTGTTGAGCTTTTTTTTTTTACAATTTTATCCCAGAGTTGTTGAGCTGTTTTTAGGATTTTACCCTAGAACATATACTGCCATGGGGGCTGGATTAAACCGACTTTGGACATGCCTGAGCTATGGAATAGTCAATCCAATATTCCTGGGCAACTTCAACTTCCATAGGTGACAATCAGAAAGCCAAATGGTCTTTTGAGTTCTCCCTTGGCAGAACACAGCCACTGCTTTTAATCGTTGCCCATTTTCCATACTCTTTTCTGGAAATGTATTGTGAATTTAAATGTATTCTGCTTTGAAGAGATAAAAACACAAAAGAAAAATAGTAAGATTTCTCCCTCATATGTTCGATGATGACAATGCTAAAACCAAAATATAAATTTGAAAAAAGGAACATCCATTCTCTTTGACAATAGTTGCTCAAAAATCAGTCTTTTTTTACCCCAAGTTGTGACTTGCTATATATATATTTGGGTCAGATCACCAGACTGACACAGACCCATAGAAGCGAGCTTGTGCAGTACACTTCACCACAAGATCGGATCTACGGGTTTATGCCAATTGGCATCATCTTTCAGATTAAGCAGTGTGGGAGCAAGTTAGAACAAATCATTGCTAAGCATTTCTGTTGACAAACAACAACTTCCAAATGCACATTAAGGGAAAGATAAGAAACAGTTTGAATGTTCAAAAACTACACAAAACAGATACAAAGTTATATGGTAGCAAATTCAAGTGGGTTTTGAGCTATCAAAATAACAGCATCTCAAATTTCGTAAGCCAAATAGGGGAAGGGAAACTATGCAGATTTAATATGATTCCTGATGAACGAACGATATGTTACAAACAATGAAAATCCAGCTACTGAATCTGAAAAGACATCATGTCCAAGAATCAAAACATATCTGCTCCAAGTGAAAGTACCAGCATACTGCAAACTTTGTATTATTTGTGTTACGGTAGAGTATATTTACTCAAAATTTCATAAATGTTTACCCGAACAACAATGACAAATGTAAAAAATTCTCCTCTTGTGGCTATTAATAAATTATCCTAGTTTTTATTGAATCAAGTTATGAGGCCTTCTGCCACATCTGGAAGCAGCCTTTCTGAAGTATCAACAGGTTCTCTGACAATCGAATCCTATCCATGTCTACTTTGAAGTAAGTTCCACTGAATTAATGGGGTTCAATCCTTGTTAAATAGATTACATCCTGAAGGAATTATCCTCCAAGTGTCTTTCATAAACATACACACCATTATTGTAACTAAAAAAAAACCTACATAGCATAGATATATTTTAGGACAGAGGTGCTATATCATTTTTTTTTAAAAAAAAAACCATCTACACTAACCACATAGCTTTAAGCCAATGTCTTTTATTGATTAATCCAAATACTAGCTGTATGGGTATTAATCAATCAAAATGTTGTTCTCTTTTGAATCAGGTTCAAAATGTTTTTATTCATTGGTAATTTAATAATAAAAGTGTTCTAGCACTAAATGTTTAGAATGACCCAAATGTCAGTGGTTGGATATATTGTCATTTGGGGGCAAGTAACTTGCATCTAAGTTTCGGACATTGCAGGCCAGTAACTGAAGTTATTTGGCATTTTAGTCATTATTTAACAGAAATTCTATTTATATTTCCCACTTCAGAAATGAGCATCTAGCAACAATGCTGCTTTTAAAATATTTGTAACTTAATCCAAATAATTACTTCATCGTCCCAGAAATGTTTATCCTTAAATTCTTAAAATCATACTTTAAACAACATAATTATGAATATGGAGATCAGCTTTGCAGTTATACATTTATTTTAGGGGAGTGCCATGGAAAAGTTTGACCAGACATTTACCATACCATACAGATGAGTGTGGAATATATGCTGGATCCCCCAAAGTCCATTCTACATCACACCTGTTGTTAGTTTAGTTACATTAATTCTGCAATTCTAACTTGTTTCCCTTCACTGATAATACTCTCTCTGTGGTAAATGAAACCAAGATATTTGAAAGGAAAACAACAAGGAACAGAAAAGCCAGTTGAACTGCACTTTTTTCAGTAATCATATCAATATTAAAGAGGTATTATTCAATTAAAATGAAATGCTAATTGTTAAAAATGCTTTAAGAACATGATTCAAATATGAAAATAGTCACATATGTGTTTAACATTGTATTACCTTCATTCAGTTCTTACATGATCCAGTTCTTCGGTTTTCTTTTCCATTTTAATTTTTCACAGCACTATAACAAAATGAAGAAACACAACATTAAAATGTTCTACAATACGATCCATTTTAGAAGGTCTCTTGATCATGATACTAGCACAAAGAAATGTGTGCTCCTGCTGAGACCATATAAAGTTAATTTATTAGACAAAAGTAAGAAAAAAGCACACTTATTTAAAATATGTAAATATATAGAAGCTTGTCTGATACAAACAAGCAAAGAGGGACAAAATAGATTTGCATGTTTAATAAAATGAAAAAGTGTGACTTGAGTAGGAAGATAAAAGTGCAATCCTAAGCATGTTTACTCTTACTTTCATGAAAGTTGCATAGGATTGCAGCCTAAAACTATAAAACTTTTAAATACAGTGATTTATCTGTTCACATAAGCAATAACTTCTTAGTCTACACAATAATTACTTTTCCATTACAGCATGGGGATCTATTGGCATATTTATTTTAATTCCAATATGCAATTCTTTTACTATAACGGCTGGGGGGGGGATATATACTCAAGCTAATTAATGCTGCAGTGTAAATCCTAGTTAAGGACTTATATTTGTCAAATGTGAATTATCCTCCCTTGGCAGTTTCTCACTGTTCTTTGTTTTTTCTCTACTCCTTGCAAAGTTCAAAACAGCATATTAGAATCCACATTTGACATCATGCCACAAACTGTTAGAAATATTTACCCTTCATGTCCCTAGCATGTGTAACCTGCACAACAGACAACAATCACTTTTACACAAATCATTTCAAAATATTTAATCTAAGTTATAATTCATAGTTGGAGCTGCTTTTTTAAAGACACAAAACAAAACTTAGAAGTATGGAAAGGGTTACAAACATTGCCCATTGATGTGCACAATTATTTTCCAGTGTTTCAACTTAAATTATTTCTAATTAGAAATATGAAAGCTGTACAGCAACGGAACAGTTTAAAGGAAACTCATTTGCTGAGGCGGCATTATCCTTTAATGCCATGAGTAACTGTGCATAGCTTCTTTGTAAACAAATATTGAATGCGTGGCCTCGCATTTTTGTCTGCCTAACTATTTCTGGACAAGTGCTCCATTACCAAACATCCAAAAATAGACATTGTTACTAACTGAAAACCAGGCTTGCAATATGAAAGTTATAATAACACGCTTTTCATTTCTGTCCTTATGCCACTGAATTCTTCATAATGCAGTTAGACAGAAATAGTGATAAACTTTCATAGGCATTAGAAGAATTACATGATTGTTTCAAAGCACTGACGAGAGGGCTGACCCATTGTACCAGTTTTGTGAAGCAGGAATAAAAAAATTAGCCTGCGTTCTTTCGTAGCAGCAGTCTATATACCTGAAGGCATATAGAGATTATAGTCAACATTTATCCTGAATAGCCATAAGACAAGATGACTTTGCACTACTTCAGCACTTAGCTAAGATTAAACGTGGCCCAAAGTTAATCATAACATTCTCGAGCCTCTGTTTACTATTGTATTTTTAGCAGTACTCAGACATGACTGAAACAAAAAGATATTTTCAGCAGTGTGATTGGTCAAGAACGTTAGCGTGAATAAGACAAGGATTTCAGCTTCAAAACGAAAGGAAAACAAATTAACAATATCTGCTATACCTGTTTCGAAAGGTGCTTTATCACTCATTGCAACCTACTGATGCAACAAAAACACAGTTTTAAATGAATCGAACATCTCAGCTGATTTAGTTATGTCCTAAGAAGCCCTAAGACATCTTGAAGCTCCTGTAGTTAAACATGCCAGTATTTATTATTTTTTGTGAACAAGTCAGTTGACTTTCTTTCCAAACTCAGACTTTGTAGCTTCCTAGGCACCGTCTAGATCCAGGAGTGAGGAACGGGGTGTCTGCCGTCTTTTTCGTTCTTCTCAGAATTCCAGGCACATGGCACTGCGCAAAAACTGCACCAATCCTTGCGACGGCCGCCTGTGCAGGACCAGAAGCAGGGCAAGCCGGGGGGGAGAGGAGGAAAAAAATCCACTGAACTCCTGTGTTGATTTCATAAATGATGCTTGCATAAATCTGCCGAAGCCAAGGGGCAGAGAGGCAGAGTGCCAGTTGCTTAAACTGTGCTTGCAATGATCTCATGTTCAATGCTGTTGTCGGGTCTCCCCAGCTCCAACGCCAGCACATCCAAACACTTGAAACTTTTATTCTCCAGACGCCCAAAAGGCTTGTCGTAAACTACCTCCAAAATGCTGCCATGCCACCTTTCAAACAAAACGACGACTCTCTCTTGAATTTGTCCTTTTCAAATGCAGCTCTCTTTCTCTTTTTAACCCTAAATACTCTGTTTAGGATTTCCTCCTCTTTCCCTCACATCTATCAGGAGACAGATAAGCAACAGACTGTATCAGGCGTGAAAGGGGCAGCCTCTTGGTGGCCTGCCAAAAAAGGGAAAAGAAGAAGAAAGGCAAAGTTGTGCTTCAAGGTTCTGTTGCTTGCTGAGTCTGGTTAAAGTCAAGTATTAAGATCCACCATTTTCTGAGCCACATAAGGAACGAGGGAAAAGAAGCCAGAGGTTGCATCTTTCCAAGTCTCCGTTGGCACCATTGCAAAATCTCAGCCGTAAGGTCACATGATTTTTTTCAGCCAAATGTGGAGTGCATTCCCATAAACCATTCTGCTGATACTGCGAAGGCAGCTATTGTCTAGTTTATACCCAAAGTTCAGCCCACTCTTCATTGAATTAGCTGAAAAATGCATCACCTTTGGGGGTTGGGAGTCATGGTAACGTCTACCTGGCAAGCTGCCCACTTTCTCTGCCCATCAACCAGAGGCGGAATTGTGCTGCCTAAATGTAATGATGACTGGGAATGTGAAGAGTCGTCCAAAGAGAATCTGATTCTTGTGAAGCCTGTTCATTTGTGCAGCTAACTCTGGCTTCTTGTCGGGTTGAGGGGGGTGGGGCAGGTAGAGAAGAGAGGACATTCTTCTAAGTGTAGCAATTAAAGCCCTGATAGACATGCTTACTCTGAAAATGCATTCTGTAGCACACCCAAATACATCCAGAACTGATTTTTTTTCCTAATGCACATTTCCTAATTTAAAGCAGTGCTTGCTTGTTTTGTTTTCCTGAATGCAACATTCCCTAAATATTTTCCTTCCTGATATACTGTATATTTATTCTAGCTACTCCCTCCTCCCCACTTTCTTTATTAGCTGCTGATTAGATCTAGGCAAAAATTATAGATGTGCCCAACCATGCCACAATCAACACCGAGATTGCAATATCACTGTAATCGTCTTCAAAGCAGTCTGCCAAGAAAGCCACTTGTGTTTCCACAGTATGAATGGCTTCATCTTAGCCCTGTTTGTTTTCCAATTCCTAAGCCACACTCAAACTACGTGTTTGATACATTAAAAACCGGGTACTTATTCTTACTCTGAAACCACACAACTTGTTGCTATTTACAAACAGGCATTTTGTAAATATATATATTTAGACTCATGTTCAGGGGTACACTTCCAGAAGTTGTTGGCCTTCCATCAGCCACAGCAAGCATGACCAATGGTCTCAGTGATGATGAAACTTGTAATTCAGCCACATGTGGAGAGTCATACATTCCCCACTCCTGCACTATGCAGAATAATGGTTTAAGTATTAACATCCATTTACCTACTGTTTTTAAAGTGCTTTTCCCCACCACACCAGCAACCTACCACTGAAATGCAGAATTTCTTCCCACTCAAATTAAGGTGCATTATGCTTTCTGGATTACATTTAACCTAAATACCTGCATATTACTATTTTTCAGTCTCCCTCGTCTGTGGGCGACAACCCACATTCTAAACAGTAGTATCCAGTTCAGCATGTAAAAACTGGTATTATAGAAAATCCCCACCATTCCCTTCTAGACTCTGTAGAGTCCACCGGAAGGTGCTCTGCCTTTTTCCTATCAAAAAATCGGACACCATGGGAGGAATTCAGTGCCACACTGTTACAAACGTTCAATCTGCTTGCCCAGTAGAACCATCTCCCCTCTTCTCCCTCTGTGAACTGTCCTGGGAGGTTCTTCCGACCCGACCCTCAGCCAATTTGGGGTGTGGAGGGCATACAAGGAGAGGACAGCCCCACTGGGCTAGCAAAAGTCCTTCTTTGGTCTTTCACTTGCAAGGCCAATTAGTTGGATCTGGTGTAAGCACTGGGGGCCAATCAATAACTTTTGGTTTTGAGTTCAAAATTTGAAGAATTCTGAAGAGATGATTACTTAAGGTACACTTGGTTTTACACCCTCAAACTACCCTTGATGCTAATCATGTATCTCACCCTTATGTGGATAATTTATCTTTCAAAGGTGGCCAACACAGGGTCCCAAGGATGACTGGGAGTGTTTGTGTATTTATGTGGGGCAGAGCGGCTTTCACCCTCCCACCACTGAAATCCCACAAACCTGTTTCTTAACTTTTATCCTGTACTCTAGTACATTCAAATTTGGTTTTTAATTCTGGTCTGCAGGCTAGCTTTGTAAAAACTACAGATCACCCAACTGGATATATGATTTGCTGCAAGTTAAGAAGCCAGGTAAGCAAAACATGCAATAGTAGAATGAAGAGGAGATGGGAAGAAGAGAAGGGAGTGGATGAACGTGACTCTCATTCATACAACACCAAACCATGGTTGGGAATTACATGTGAACCAGCTCAGTGAGTACACTGAAGCCTGTTTGGAGTTTATAATAGTTCCAGTTTCATAAACCACCATGGAAACTTTGATGTTCTAAAATGGTCAGGTCTTTATTGGGCTGGAGGCATAGGTTTCCTTTCTCTGACAGAAGGAGTTTCCTCTCATGAAAGGAGTCTTATTTCATAAGAAGCTCCTTCCATTGGAAGAAGGGAACCTTTAGATCTAACCTATTATAAAATGCTTGTGACAATCGCACTGTGATATCTGCTCCTCTTCATAGAAAAGAAGCGTGAGTGTAGGCATTTGTCTAAATGTGTGCAAGTGTACAAGCCCCGAAGAAATGTGAAATAAGAACATAGTGATAGCTTAATGATAAGCTTAAATTACAGGAAAAGTAAAATTGTAATGTAAAGTTGTAATATTAAAAATACCATTTGGAAGCAAATACTACTAAAATCAATTGATCTTGGTTCCAAGTAAAACAAATTTAGGGATAGGATTTTAAATAAGTTTATAGCCTTGGGCACAATCTCATCACATCCTTTCTCTTTCTTTCCCTCTCATATAATCAGTGCATGGTCTTAATATGAAATATGTTTTGATATGATAAACAATTTGCATTACTGAGGAATTGTAGAAGTGCCACTGAGAAATTACTAGGCAATTCATTTGTGCTTGAGATGATTTCACTCCATATTTGACACCAAGATCTGGACAAAGTATGTAATGCTGCAATTAGAATGTGTGATTCAAAACTATGGAGGGCCATGAGAGGTATGTAGGATGCTCAACAACGGTTCTTGATGCTTTTCTTTATGCTATCAAACCAGCTGACCAGGAATAAATGATCAGGGCGGGGGCCTGGTGACGGGAGGAACGGAGGTCCTTTTATACCAATATTTTCATTGTTTCCATACTGGTAAATGTGGCCATGGTTGCACTGCCATATATAGCTACAATATTTTCTATACATTTTATCCATTGCATGCAAGTAATAATAAAAGTTCTATTCGGCAGTATATGTAACTTATATTCAACTCACCTAAAATCAATAAAAATGTTATACTGTATTTCTTTATTATGGAAAACTTATTCTCTCAAAGCAATGGTTTTAGCAAAAACTGCATTTGCTTCAATTGGTTTTCTGTTTCATTTTAAGGAACCAACTTATTCAAGTAAATGGAATAACTTGCATGTGCATGAATTTCTGTTTACTTCCATGTGCAAGTCCTTTGGTGCCCATAGAACTTTTTCTTGAACATGCCTTTCCCTAAGACTTTGAGTGAGCTGCCCTGTGAAGGTGTGTGTGGTTGCAGAAAATATTCAGCAGATTTCAACTATAATGACATATATCGCTGTCCCAACCAGTCCATTTTAGGCAGGCAGACATGCATAAAGGTCCACCCCACCCCACTTTACTGAATGTTCACGCACTTTACTAAGTTCTAAATGTGCTTTGAAGTAAATGCTGTCAAAGACTGGAGTATGCACCTTTAAACAAAAACAAAAAACACAAAGTATGCAGTTGGGCCCTACAACGAAATGTTACACGGGGGTGTGGGAGGGGCTTCCTTTTCTCAGGTGGGAAGGCTTCCTGGAAGAAGAAAGCCTTATCACATGAAAACACACATTTTGAAGGCATGGACTCAGCTGGCTCCAGTGTGTGGCCTGATCCTCGCTTTCAAGGACTGTATGGTGTCTCAGCTGAGAGCTTTGAAGGGAATACTGGGGCACTTGGGGGGAAGAGGCGGCCATGCTGGCTGGGGGGCAGCTTAATGCCCTTGGCATGCTCCTTCTCCCTTTCCCAATCTGCATGCGAGAAAGCATGCATGCGCAGCCTGAATTCACCTGTTCTCTGCTCTTCTGAGGTCCCTTTCCTTTCTTCTTAAAATAACATATGCATGTCTACAAACCTTGGGATTTTTCTGAATCTGCTGACCCCTCTGTTTTGTGTGTGCATGGTGCCATTTAGTTACAAAAGCGATGGCACTCCACCCCCACCCTGCCAGGAAACTGTAAACAGAGGAAATGATGTTGGTATGATTTGGCAGCTGAATGTTCATAAATTGTAGTAAATGTGCACAGGCTGACAGGTCATTATTGTAAATGCGAACTGATGAGAGTTGTGTTGGCTATTGGTCACATACATACATTAAAAATATAAACTATCCACTTGAATTTCACATACTGGCCAGGCAACAGGCAAAGTTTCTAGACAACTGTACATTTCATGGGAAATATATACAGAACTTTGTGCATATTTTGAAGTTGTGCATATTTGCTACTTGGAAACTATGGACTGGCCAATGTACATGATTCACTGTTTATATGCAGGTTCTCCATGCCTTTATCTGACTGTGTCCTGTGAACAAGGTTTATACACATTTTCCAAAAAGCTCACATTGACTATAAATCCTGCAAAGGATGTGATTGAATTATGTCTTTATGGAACATGAGACGAGCCAGTTTCAGACTCCATCTTAGCTATGAAGCCACAATTACTTCCTCTGTAAGTTTGTACATACACAAGAGGCGTTCTCAGGTTCTCTCTTTTTCTGTTTGCATTTTCAATAGCAATATTCCCAGTTGTCCTCAGATGTTTAAAACTGTCATGATATTAAGTTATTCTTTCCTGTTCCAAATTAGTAATACTGTAAATCCTAAAACTAGCAGAAGAACGTTTTTATTCTTTGTTAAAACAGCCTCTTCAGTATGCTCTTAAGAAAGAAAAACATACTTATCTATCCAACTTGTGTCTGATTATTTTTAGTGGCCTCTCAGTCCACAGATTGTTTATATATCAAAGCTATCAGCTTATTGCTTATACAAAATGAAGCTTTTCACCATCAGTACTTGAAGTGGCTTAATTCTGAAAAGTAGTTTATTGAGTATCTCTCAGCAGTAAAATATATGCTTGCTTTTGATTTGCCAGCAGTTGCAAAGATTCAGGGGCTAAAAGAAAAAGGAAGTAGGGGGTGATGGATAACAGGCATTCTCATGTAATGCTTCCAAATATCCAGAGATGGAAAAGCTTTTTCAGCCCAAGGGCATATTTTATCATGGAAAACTTTCCAGGGGCCACATGATAATGGAGGCCAAAGACTAAAGTGGCCAGAGCAATGGCTGTGGCTCTTAACTTTGTGCATTGGTACATTCCAGCAACACAAAAGGCAGATGTTTCAACACTGTCTTCTCCTACATCTCTCAATAAAGTGTCGTGTGGCAGTTGCAGAAAGTCCTGTAGGGCCTCACTTGGTACTTAACTAATTACAAAAAATGAAGTCAGTGGTCAACCAGATATCTGTGGAAAACCAGGGACTAGAACATGGGTACAAGAGCATTCTCCCCTCTGCGGTTTCCAGCAACTGGCACTCAGAAGCACTGTTGGCTCCAACTGTGGAGGCAGAACATAGGCAGAGAAGCTATTGATAGCCCTCTCCTACATGAATTTGTCTTAAGCCACCCAAGTTTCTCCTGGGGGAGCAAGTTCCATAGTTTGACTAAGCACTGCATGAGGAAGTACTGCTCTATATCTCCGAGCATTTACTGAGCTACATCAAAAGTTCTGAGGTGCAGAATATTAATTCTTTCAACATATGAATTTCATGTCTATTCCACAAACAGGGCACCCTGTAAATCTGTTAAGTATTTAAAGTCCATATTTGCTTTAATAACCCTTTTTGTGATAATAAGTATTTCTTTGAAAATTACTGAGCCAATATTTTTAGAAGTAAAGCATTAGAACATTTTGGTAAGATTCCAATGGCTGGATTAAAAACAAGAAGAAAAATCATTGTTCAAAATGTAATTAACTCTAAATATTAAGTAGATGCAGAATAATTACCACATTCTGAAAGGCTATGAAAGCTTGCTCTCTATTTGCCAAGGTGAATGACTCACAGCTACCATAAACACAGGTTTGAAAAAGATGTGTGCAGAGGCTTTGTTTCTGTATATACGCAATAACTAATTGCATATTTAACACAGGAGTTTATTTTTATTGAAGAGGCAGATTACAGCAAAGAGCCTGAATAGTATAAGGGAATTCAACAAATGCAAAGCAATCTCTCTGCCAAAGAAAGAAGCATAATTTTCCAATATGGGAAGTTTTTATTTGGACTGTTATATTTGTCATTTGATAGCCTTAATATAAGACAGATGTTTCTAAATTTTCTTAAAACTTTATGCAAAACATTACATCATACAGAAATATCCAAGTTTAATTTCCAATAAAGACAAAGCAATCCTTAAGTTTATGACTTCGGTGGGGGGATGGGCTAAAAGTCTGCACATGGCAGCTCATATACCCTTGAAATCAATGAGAATTAAACTGTGTCTACAGTCTACTACAGCCTTCATCATTTCATCCTATGGACTGAGCAACTAATTCATTTCTGTTTCAGCCTCACTAGCAGTCATACACATGAAAAGTTCACATTTAAACTGTATGAATTTTGTTCATACTGCCTATGTAAATACAGAGTTTAAAAACATAAAATATGCACTTTTCAAAGCTTTCAGTGCATTCATCCATTAAAAATATACATTTTGTACACATCTTACATGGAATAAGTATTCCATCTTGTATGAGGAACAAAGGTGAATCTATCAGCTGGTGATGGTCTTTCCTTTGCATGCTGCTTAAGCTACTAATACTTCTGTTGGTCTACAGTTTGCTAGATATTGCTACTCACAAACACATACATGTGTGCACAAACCCACATCAAAACTGGTTGTGTTCAGGAGGTGGTAAGTGAAAGACCAAAAAAAAAAAAAAATGGTAGTAAAATTTATGGCAATCACATGAATATTCAGCAATAGGGTATTTGAATCAGTAGCTCTATAGTTTCTTGCCTGTACCCTGGAATGCTATTGGTGCTACGTTATGCATACTACTTGAGTCAAAATTTGATGTTAGTTCATGAATGTTCACTATACATTCATTAAATAAACAGCAAGGCGTTTGGAGCAAGCAGTCTTAGTGTGTCAGTCTAATCTACTTCATGTGGGTATCATGCAACCTGCAACCCTGAACTCTTTGGTGGAAAGTGAGAATTATTTCAAACAAATAAATGTAATATTTCCCCATGTATTTTTCTGAAAGCTGGGTGGTCATAAGGTCCAACCTTGGCTTCTCTTGCTTTTGAATTAATGGCAGCTGCCCTTCATGATGAGGATTCTTGCAGATTATATCAATAGGCAAACCCCAAAGAAATGCATAATCACATAGGTGGGCTTCTAAGAAATTATCTCTCAGGCACCTGAAGATAATATGTGCTTCAAAATGATGGAACTATGTAGAGTAGTAGAATGGTCTGCTATCCAGTTTTACCCGGCTTTTCTGCTTTAAGAAATATCTAAGGAGATTAGTGATGAAAAATTCAAAACAAACAAACTTTAAAAAAACAGACAAACCATAATTAAGGGCTTATCCACATTTGCTTTTTGCCCACTCTTTCCAGACACAGGTGTGCACTTAAAAGCTCTGTGTCCAAGCGGGTTCCCCTCCCCCAAAGCTTTCCTCGTGAAAACCAACTCTTTAGCATCCAATCGGAGCAAATGTCAATTCCAGTTTTCAGTAGTAATGAGCAAGTTTTCAAGAGGAAAACTCTGGAGCAACTGAATTTGGAAGGTAAGTTCGTATCAGAATTCTCAAAGAATGAATTTCTCACACATATTTTGTTACATAAATATGGTTCAGTTGCTGATATGTGGCATCTGAAGAACTTAAGTGGTCTGGAACAAAACCAAACATTCCATAGGCTCCCATCACACATACATAGTAGCATAGTATATGACACACATATACACACACTTTGAAGGGAGCACTGGAGCAGTGACAAATACTTCAGTTGTGCTTCTACTTTTCCTGCTTCAGCAGTGATGTGCAAAATGGGGCTGAAGGATTAGTCCCAGACAATCAGCTCCTCTTGCTACATCTGCAAGTCCTACTTCACACATTCCCATAGAGAGGAAAGAAGCAGAAGCTCACTTTCCCCTCTTCTACATAACAACTGAAGGAGCTCTCAGGATAAAAGCTATTAGAGATTCTTTGTGGATAAATCTTTTGGCTGAATACACACATTTATAATGTTTTAGTCTCTTAACAAGAGAGGCTTGGCACACAATGCTATGTAATTTAGTTTCTTAAACGTATTATAGCCGTGGGTGATTTCAAATAACAAGTTTTACAAACAGATGGAAAATATTTTAACCACCTTGCCCTTAACAGAGGTATGCTTTATATCCCTCCCAAGTGATTTGCTTAAGCAGCTATAATACAACTGATCAGACGAAAGCATTTCCCCCCCAATGTCCATAAAGTTTTAAAAATCTTAGTACTACAATGGGAAACATAAATTGTTGAAAGAGGTCCTAAGCCAATTAAGGAATGCATTTCTTCATGATTTACATTTCAGTTTTGATTTGGCGGTTGTGATATTTATTAGGCAAGTGAACAATTTTTTTGGCTAGAATATTATTTTGAGCTTGGTTTGAATTTCTAGCCCAGGTTTTATTCTATGGGTGGTCTGGGGTCAAAATCATTCTTGGTATATTATGTAGCAAGGTATATGAAACTATGGAAAAAAGTTCTCAGTACTTTCTTATTCTGAAACTATGGAATACTTGTCCTCATGGTACTGTTGTCATGTATTATGTGAATGCCTCTGCAACAAAAGAGATTTAGCACAAGTCTAAACACTTATGTCTGTTTAGCTGGGCCCTTCTTTATGTAGGCAGCACAGAAGCAATTGCAGCACACCGCCAAAGAAAGGTAAGACAGTGGAAGTGGCAAGGGAGATGTCTGCAATGCTGCTCCCCAAACCAGCTTTCTGGGAAAGACGGATCTGGGATAAGGAAGAGCTGCAGCATGGGCTCTTCACATCTAGCTCAGAACTTATCTTGCCAAAGCTGTATGGAAAGGAGTTGTGCCAAGTAGATTGCAAAATTGAGCACATTTTGTATTCTGTGGAGCCACAAATCGCATAGCAGGGAGACATGGCTGTGGCTGACAGTTGTCGGCTGCTAAATCACTTTGTACATAGAAATGAATAACTGCCATGTGTGATAAAAGTGTCTCATCCTGCAGTCAATAGGTATTTTCTTTCCATATCTCAGCTGAACTGAATGGGTCTCTGTGTAGAAACAGACGAAGCTGAGGATTAAATGTACTGACATTTAAAACTTTGAGCACACATACATCACTTGAGGATCTCATCAAAGTAGAAATGCAATCCGTTTGCAATGTCATGTTTTAGAGACAATGTATTCAGTCAGATCTTACACAGTTAATCCATTTTTAATTTGACAGTAACACTGCATTTAAAATGTCCAAAATGAATAAGCAAGGAGAACAGGCAGCATGCTGACTAGTAAACTACAAGTTGACAAGTTCTACATAGAAGACACAGGTCCAGGCTTGCAAGACTGGTAGCACTCATGAACATACAATTAATTATATTTAGGGAATCACAGGCTAGATTCAGAATAGTTCAGAATACATTAATCTGGGCAGCATAATTGTTGCCTCTGTGTGCTGCCTTTGCATCTGGTATAAAGTTCACATTGCTACACTATGGGCAATTTCACTCTTTGCTCACTGTTCACTGAACATGTTCACTGAAGTATGTACAACCCAAGGCATTCACTGCACACCCTGGCTCCCTTGATAGGTACACATCTATATCAGAAACACTATGGAAAATATGCATCTACCATGGCTCCATGTAACGCTTTTCATTTAAACCTGAAACAATGGAACTGATCTAGAGATGCACGACAACAAGAAATTATGGCAGTAGCCCTGTTCCACACATTATTGGACAAGTGCTAGTTGAAGACTTCATGCAACACAGGCCACTTGCAGAAAGGTGTACCGGGATCCAACCCAACGTATAAGGTTGCTTTAAAAGGTCTAATTTAAGACAAAAGAAGAGGAACCTCCAAGAAAATGTTGCAATGTAGTCTCAGTCTTACCTCCAAATAGGATTAGTCCTCTTCAGGATTCAAGTCAGCCCGCTATACCCTCCTCCAGCAGTACCTTTCATTTTCTCTTCCCCATCTTTTGTCTTTATTTTCCAAATTAGAGTCAACATTTTGCATCTTGTTTTGTACTTTTGAAAAACTCAGGCCTCTCCCACAAGCATGCCAATACCTCCCTCCTGCTTCTTAGTGGGTCCATTAAGGCTACAAATCTGTTGGCACCCACTTGGTGAATTCATTATGACAAGGAGTGTATGTACTAGCTTTGCATTGCATCTAGAGGCATTTAAAGAAAAAGAGAATGTGAATATTGAACAATACACTGTCATTTTCTGGAACTGAAATAAGTACAAGGATAAAGAACAAAAAAAATTACAAAAAATATCTGGAGTCCATGATAGCTTTTAACTATCATGAGGTGGGGTAAGGGAGGTGGAATATTTTCTGAGGATACAAGATAAACAACTTTCCCCAAAGCAATCCAGTGATTCCAAAATTTATCTTAAAAGGAATTATCCTCATATGATGTGTAGCATTGTCTGCCAAATTTATCATCACATAATTCTTTCTTTAGGAAAAGATTTACAATTATTTTTGCCTTACATTCATTTCCAAGGGATGTCAACTCCAAAACTGAAAAGATATTTAACATAGGCACAAATATCTTGGAGGGGTAAACCTGGAGAAAATGAGGGGGTTAACAAGCTTATTATCTACATAATGTACACGTGGACAGGTGCCAGCAGACAATGCAGGTTGGTTCACAAGGCTGAGTTGATCACGTATTGTCAGGGAACTGTCATCGGAAAGACAGGAAGTGGAGAGGCTCTCAGAAGGCAGGAGAGAGTCAGCAGCGGAGGAAGGCACCAGTAGGGGGAAATCGGGAAGTCTTAAGGAGAGAGAGATGGAGGCATGGCTCAGGGACTCTTCCAGCAGTAACAGCGGAGGAGTTTCAGACCCTCCCATAAGCACCCCCACTCCTCGCTGGAAACTGTCGCGCCGAGAATCCAGACGACGCGTTTCCGTCAAGGAACTTTTATGTTGGAATAGATTCCGTAGACGCCCACTGTCTACCAGCGACTGACGGAGCCATGCTTTGGGGGCTCCGTTAGAGACAGAGGTTGGCTGGCTAGCCAAAACCCGGAGGGATCAAGCTTTACGCACAAGCAGCTCATTATCCCATCATACGTATGAATGCCAGACTTAATGAAAATATGTCAGAAAATAGACTTCCGGTCGGCGCCAGCGTTTAATGGCGGTCCTAGCCTCGAGCTCCCAGGCAGGACGGCTCCGTAAGTTCGGGTCTTACCCGCTACGGCAAGCAGGGGACCCCTAAAATCACAGGCGCTGAAGCCTGTGAACAAGGAGATTCGGTGGGCACCTTTGCGCCCCCCGGTACTGTGAAAGAGCCTTTTTAAAGGCTCCGGAGCGGCATCGGGAGTGAGCGCGGTGCTGAGGATCGCTACCCAGCTTACGGAGTGAAGCCGCGTCGCCATTGACGGAGAGCGCCGATTCCTTCCTGAAATTAACAATTGGCAACAACACCCGTGAGTAAGAACTGGGAACTTTAAAGGAATGGGATTTTGAATTGATGAAGATTTGACCGAAAACGGGGAAGGCAAAAATTAAGGAAGTCAGCCCCCCCGAAACTGCATGATTATTGGAGCAATGAAAGACTGAGCTGCATTTGAAAGAAAAATCCTTTTGAACTTAGCGTAACCTGTCATTGAAAAGGCTCCCCCCCTCTACAGAGCAGGAGAAGGGGGGGGAAATGAACTAAATCTAACCTGCTAAAAGGAAAAAGTTAATGAAAGGGAAATCCCCCATCGCCGACACCTCTGGCCAGACTGCCGGAGCAGCGAGCGCCTAGACAACGAACTGTCAAATGAACTGTCAAACTCTGGTTATAAAGTAAGATCTATTGGAAACATAATAACGGGACTTTAGTGGAGGAAAATTTTAACATTTTAAGTGGCTACTAAGTAAGGTTATTGGACGGTCTATGGTTTTTGGGACTTTGATACTTTCTATTCTCTCTTGCTACCTATGCATGGATACAATCTCTCCCTTTAGAGGATTACAGTTGCACTACGGTAGATTCAGTGGGATTTTCCACTTGTAACTTTCCTGTGTGAATGACCTTGAGTTATGAGCACTCCACTGGATGAAATTTCAACAAGAAGCAAAACAAAGCAGGCGCAAAGGCAAACGCAAAAAAGAGGCTCTATATCAGGAGCAGCAGCTGTGCAGGAGAAAGTAACAACAGCATCAATGGATTCAATGACACAGGCCCTGCTCAGAATAAACCAATCTTTAGAAGTACTTACTAAACAGTCTGCAGACCTTACCAAGCAGTCTACGGAGAACTCTAAGAAATTGACTGAATTGACTACAAAATTAGACCTGAACACAACGACAATTTCATCTCACACTGACTCTATAAATCGTTTAATTCAAGAAAATACGGAAACAAGGAAAATAGCCGAGAGCGCCAGGAGCACTGCTGAGGAAACCAAGGGAGAATTTGTGCCCATTGCAAAGAAAGTTTATGAACATGATGCAGCTCTGGCATCTCTGGAATTAGAGAGGAAAAGTAAGAATTTGAAATTGAGACTGGTACCAGAGGAGGAAGAGGACAACCTTGTGGAATTTCTCACAGATAAATTTCAAGATTTCTGGAATGATGAGCTACAAGAAGAGGAGGATGAATTTGTGATAACTACAGCCTTCAGGATTGGGAGAAAGCAAGGCAAGAAACCTAGAGACTGCTTAATCTCTCTGAGATCAAAGGAAGAAAGAGACAAAATACTGAGCCTGCATTTCCAGAAGGCCTTGGTCATTAAAAATTCCCAAATACAGATCTTCAAGGACATCCCTAAGTACTTTTTGGAAGTGAGAACTCAATTTAAAACTCTAGTAGACTTACTTAAACAGAACAAAATACCATTCAGGTGGGAGTTTCCACAGGGGCTGTCCTTTAACTTTAAAGGGAAGAAAATTAAAATAAAAACTAACCAGGACAAAGATCAATTTCTGGAAAGAAACTTTGAGGACCTTCAAAAGGGAACGGCGAGTGAGAAGGAAATTCCAGACATTGCAAACTTATCTTTTGGACTGAATCCAGCACCGACTGATGAGGAGCAAGAACTTGGTGCAGTTGGTGGTAAAGTAAACTAGTAATAAAAATGTCTCTGCAACTCCTGAGCTGGAATTGTAACGGTTTAAACCACCCCCGAAAAAGGGCCCAAGTGTTTCATATATTAAAGAAAGAGCAATTAGACATAATATGTTTACAAGAAACCCACATTGCCAGGATACACAGGAAACTTTTGACAAATAAGAGACTAGGACTGGAATTTATCTCTTCAGACAAGGTTAAGAAAAGAGGGGTGGTGATTTATGTTAAAGAAAAATTGGAACCGAAAATGGTCTTTAAGGATGACCAAGGAAGATACCTGGCAGTAGAAATTCAAACTCAAGGAGAAAAAATTTTGATTGTAGGAGTTTATGCACCCAACGAGGGGAAGGCCGAATTTTTCAAGAAGTTGCATGAGACTTTGATGCACTTTTTGGACTTAAAAATTATAATGATTGGCGATATGAACGGCGTGGTCTCCACAAATATGGATAAGGCCCAAAGACAAGTAATATCTAAAGATGGGAGACTACCAAAGACTTTCTTTGAAATGACTGACACCATGGACTTGATTGATATTTGGAGAACAAGGAACCCTCTGGAAAGGGAGGGGACCTTCTTCTCTGAAGCAAAAATGACATGGACTAGAATCGACCAAATATGGATTACCAGTAACCTGGCACCAAAAGTTAAAAAAACAGAAATCTGCCCAAAAACCTGCTCTGATCATAATGCAGTAAAGATGGAAATGAAACTAACAACAGCTGGAACCTTCAGATGGAGAATGAATGACACCTTATTTAAAGATGACGCAATATACAAAAAGGCCCAAAAGACACTGAAAGACTACTTCGAGATTAATCTGGGAACAGATGTTGAAAAAAGAATAATTTGGGACGCAAGTAAAGCCGTGATGCGTGGCTTCCTAATTCAGCAGAACTCTATAAAGAGGAAAAAACAAAATGAGAAGAAGGAAAAAATTTGGAATCTAATGAAAGAAGGAGAGAAGAAACTTAGATCTAAACCTAAGTCCCAGGAGATTTTAAGAGAAATAAAGTTGTATCAGACACAATATATGGAACTGATGAACCAAGAAATAGAATGGAAAATAAAACAAATGAGGCAAAAAACCTTTGAATCAGCAGATAAATGTGGGAAATTGCTGTCATGGCAACTGAAAAAGAGACAAAAATTGAACACTGTAACATCTCTCGAAGTGGATGGGAAATTTATAAATAAACCAAATGAGATTAGTAACTGTTTTCAAAGTTTCTTTAAGAAACTATATGCACAAGGGCCAAAAAATGAACAAGAAATAGAAGAATTTATAAATAAATATGGACTCTCAAAGATCTCAGAAAAAAATAAGAGAATTCTGAATGAGAAAATTACTGACCAAGAACTAGAAGGTGCCATTCAGGATATGCAACTGGGAAAGTCACCAGGACCAGATGGGCTGACTGCGAGATACTATAAAGCACTGAAAGAATGGTTAATACAACCGTTGAAAGAAGTTTGTAACCAAATCTTGGAGGGGAAGAAGGCGCCAGAATCGTGGAAGGAGGCATTCATCTCACTTATACCGAAGACAGAAACTGAAAAACATCAAGTTAAGAACTACCGCCCTATATCACTTCTGAATGTGGATTATAAAATCTTTGCAAACATTTTAGCAAAAAGATTTTAAAAAGTTTTGTTAGAGGAGATTCATAAAGACCAAACAGGCTTTCTCCCAGGAAGACATATGTCAGATAACGTGAGGAACATTATAGACATTTTGGAGCTGTTGGAGACTGACATAAATAGAAAAGCTGTTTTGATTTTTGTGGATGCAGAGAAAGCCTTTGACAATATTTGCTGGAGTTTTATGAAAAAGAATCTTCAAGGGATGGGGGTAGGCCAAAGGTTTGAAAACGGTATAGGTGCAACTTATACAGAACAAAAAGCTAAGTTAATTGTGAATGGTGTGGTTATGGACGAGATTCCTATAGAAAAAGGGACACGACAGGGCTGCCCAATATCCCCTCTACTGTTTATATCGGTCCTGGAAGTTTTTCTAAATATGATTAGAAGGGACCAGCTGGTTAAAGGAATACAGGTTGGAGCTAGACAGTACAAATTAAGAGCATTCGCAGATGACTTAGTTTTGACATTGCAACAGCCAGAAGATAGTACAAAAAGGGTTTTAGAACTAATTGAAATATTTGGTCGAGTGGCAGGTTTTAAGTTAAACAAACAAAAGACAAAAGTGCTGGAAAAAAATCTAACTGAAGGGGAAAAAGAAAATTTTCAAAAGGAAACTGGCTTGGAAATAACAAAAAAAGTGAAGTATCTGGGGGTGAACTTAACATCTAAAAATGTGAATTTATTTAAAGACAACTATGAGAAATGTTGGTTGGAAGTGAAGAAGGATCTCGACATATGGTCTAGGTTAAGACTTTCCTTGTTAGGCCGAATTGCTGTTATTAAGATGAATGTACTGCCAAGATTGTTGTTTTTATTCCAGGTTTTGCAAATTTTGGACAAGATGGATTGCTTCAAGAGGTGGCAGAAAGAGATATCCAAATTTATCCGGCAGGGCAAAAAACCCAGAATAAAATTTAAGATTTTGACTGATGCAAAGGATAGAGGGGGCTTTGCTCTGCAAGATTTAAGACTCTATTATGAAGCAGCAGCGTTTTGCTGGCTGAAACAATGGCTACTTCTTGAGAACACAGACATCTTGGATTTAGAGGGGTATGATAATGATTTTGGCTGGCATGCATATTTATGGTATGACAAGGTAAAGACCCACAGGAAGTTTAAAAACCACATTGTCAGAAAAGCACTGTACAATGTATGGATTCGGTATAAAGAATTGCTGGAACCTAAAACCCCCAGGTGGTTGTCACCAATGGAAGCTAAGGCGTTAAAAAAACTCAATATGGAATCAGATTGGCCAAAATATAGTGAAATCATAGAATATGATGGCGAAAAATTGAAACTACAAAGTTTTGAGAAACTAAAACCTAAAGTTCGGGATTGGTTACATTATTACCAGATTAACGAAACCTTTAAGCAGGACAGAAAGTTAGGATTTCAGAAGGAGAGGTCAAAGCTAGAAACAGAATTGTTAGAACCCAATACTAAAAATCTATCTAGAATGTACAATTTGCTGCTGAAGTGGAATACACAGGATGAAATGGTTAAATCAGCTATGATTAAGTGGGCACAAGACATCGGTCATGATATCATGTTTGCTGACTGGGAACAGTTATGGACCACAGGTATTAAATTTACGGCATGTAGTGCCTTAAAAGAAAATATAATGAAAATGATCTATAGGTGGTACATGACCCCAGTCAAGCTAGCAAAGATATATCATCTGCCCAACAACAACTGTTGGAAATGTAATGAATGCGAAGGAACATTTTATCATCTTTGGTGGACCTGTCCTAGGATTAAGGCATACTGGGAAATGATCTATAATGAAATTAAGAAAATCCTTAAGTGGACTTTTGTAAAGAAACCAGAGGCCTTTCTCCTGGGTATGGTCGGCCAAACAATTCCAAAAAGAGATAGAACATTTTTTATGTATGCAACTACAGCAGCAAGAATACTCTTGGCGAAGTATTGGAAGACCAAAGAACTACCTACTCTGGAAGAATGGCAGACCAAGGTGATTGAATTCATGGGATTGGCAGAAATGACCGGCAGGATTCGTGACCAGAGGAGAGAGACGGTGGAGGAGGACTGGAAAAAATTTAAAACTTATCTTGAAAATTGTTGTAAAATTCCGCAATGATAGATGCCAGGGGACAGGATGTAGAGAATTACAGCTGGCAAAAAACTAACTTTTAAGAAAAGTTCTTAAAGGATCTCAATTATAAAAAATTGGACAAAGAATTGCTAAAAAACTTTTTAAAATAAGGATGCAGTGAAGGGGAGGTCTGGGGAAGTCGTTTTGTGTTTTTATGTGTTGTGTTTTGTTTATGTTTCTTATGTTGTAAAATTAATAAAAATTATTTGGAAAAAAAAAAGAAAATATGTCAGAAAATAAATGAAGCAGAGTTCTAGACAAGGCTATAAAACCAATGGTTGGAATCCAATACTACACAATTGGAATTTGGCATGTGCAGTGGGGTTTTCCCACTCTACTCCCTACTGAAGCCTTGTGTCCCATGAAAAGTATCTCTGTGCAGTGAGATGTTGGACCATATTCCAAAAAAAAAAACAACCCCTAATGTAAAGTGAGAAGTGAGATGGAATCCAGAGGAATATGGTCTGCTTTTGAACAACATCAAGATCCAGGCTGTAACATGAGAATGGACATGTTTCCCTCTTCTTGTAGCCTATATTTTGAAGCTCAGTCCTGTAGGATTTGGTATGTGTTACTTCACAGGGTTCATTGTTATTATCAGTGGTTTTTAGCATCAATATTAAACTGTTGGGCATGATCACTGTCCTATGCAGATCTGGGCTGATGTGACATTAGTATGCTGGCAATGACACCCCAGCTCTTCTTATGTGGAGGCAGTGCTCAGATGGATGAAGGCAACAGATTAAAGCTAAATAGAAGCAAATTAGACATGATAATTGGTAGAAAATATCAAGACTTGCACAAAGTTGATTGTTCTGTGAATAATAAAACTGGTATTTCCCTACCTGACCAGAAACTGAACCTAGCGTGCACTCCTGCTTTTTCAGAAGGTGTCAGTGGTAGCCAGCAACATATTTAAACAATTGAGTTTATTCCCTAGACTTTGACCCTACTTGAACCAGCATAGCTTTGCTATGTAGGTCCATGGTTTTTAAAAAACAAATTCCAAGTGGAGTTTCTGTAATGTCCAAATGCTTAATCTGGTATTAATTATTATTATCATTACTATGATGATGATGATGTTATTTATTTAATTTGTCAATTGCTTTAATCTTGCACAGGACAACCCAAAGCAACTTTGTTGTTTAGTCGTGTCTGACTCTTCGTGACCCCATGGACCAGAGCACGCCAGGCACTCCTGTCTTCCACTGCCTCCCGCAGTTTGGTCAAACTCATGCTGGTAGCTTTAAGAACACTGTCCAAGCATCTCATCCTCTGTCGTCCTCTTCTCCTTGTGCCATCAGTCTTTCCCAACATCAGGGTCTTTTCCAGGGAGTCTTCTCTTGTCATGAGGTGGGCAAAGTATTGGAGCCTCAGGTTTAGGATCTCAAAGTGACTTACAACCAGCCAAACAGAAAATAACCCCCAGGTGTACAATAAAACCAAGAGGGGAAAAAATAAGTTTAAAATATCCCACTCACTTCCAAAAGGTCTGGTTATATATTCTACAAATGAAGAGCTGCTGCAGAAAAGGCCCACTCTTGTGTTGCCACCCTGCAGACCTCTTGCGGAGGGGGCAAACAAAGAAGAGCCTCAGATGATGAACTCAGGGTCTGGGTTGGTTCATATGCTGTGGCATGCCTCCTAACAACATTCTGGAGGCACCACCCTGTTAAGTTTGTTTTGTGCTAGTTATACTGGTTACCTAAAAACAACAACAACAACAACAAACAACAACAAGGAGTACAAATTAATGTGCTGACATTAATCGTTAAACCCTTTTCTGTCTTTGAGACCAGTCCTTGCCAAAAGCAGCCATGACATTTCTGGACAATCTTGCTGCTTAGCTAACTGCAGCCAGGCCTACAAGGCTTCTGAAAATTCCAGTGATCTTATGGTCTTTCTGCCTGGTGATTATTATAAGATGGTGATCAGTTATATTTTTAGCTGACACCAGTTTTCTTTCTTTTAAAAAAATCTGACTTTGTTTTGTTTGAAATTTATCATTTTATCTGCTAGACTTTTTTTATCCTTTGTAAGTCATTTAGCACACAGAGAAGCACCCTATCGATGTTTTAAATAAGTAAATAAATAGAATTCTTTACCTGGGTATATGGGCACACAGACCAGTTGAAAAACACAATTAGGAAAAACCAGGAAGGTTAGTAAAGCTGAATTTCAACTGCTTCACATGACACATTATAATTAGTCTTGAACAAAATAGATATATTTCTATTTATTGTAGCAATCACGTATAAAAGTGACCCAACTGTGAAATGTATTTCACATCTTTTGCAGTAGACATTATCAGAAATCAAAACAAAAAAAATCCTGCTTCAGAAAACAAACCCTTGCATTCATCTGAAAGACTCCGTCGAAATTTGATTGCTCTTTAAAAACACGAAAGATGATGAGGATCTAATCTGAATTAGCAAATGAAATGGATGGCTACAATTTTGCTTTTAAGTTTCTTATTAGAAGTGGTCTTTATGCTATGCAATACATGGTTAAAGTGCTAGCCAGACAAATTGCTGCTGTTCCTTTGACCTGAACATAAGATGGCATAGTTCCAACCAATCTGAAGGAAGGTTTCTAGGCAGAGCATCAAATCTAGGCCCCCTGGGTCTCAGAATGATGGATTGAATTTTGAAAGTTGCAGCAGACCTCCACATGAGATTTCAGTACTGTACTTTGTTATTTGTGTACAGATTAAACATGTTCATGTGGGTTACAGCTTTCAAAACACATCTTTAACCATCTACTTAGACTCACTGCTCTCCCCTTTGGAACTGTTATTACAGGGGTAGAAGAAAAACCTGTGGGAAAAGGGCAGCAGTAACAAAGGCTGCAGTGGCAACAACCATTGTGAAGAACAAAGTCAGTGAGCAGGATCTCCTATCCCACATTACTTTCTGGAACGTTTCTTTCATGTCCATATGACATGGATTTATATATGCTCATCAAACATACATGATTTTAATGATTAGAGATATCTTCCATTTTAAAACTCTCTATCTTTCCTCTTTTAGTATTATGGCTGTGCTTTCAACTAGTTCAACTAGGGTTGCCACAAGTCCAGATTTTCCTGGACATATATGGAATACTGTGGCCGGCAGCAGTGTCTGGGCGGAAATCAGGAGAAATGTTCTGGAAAATCCGTGTGTATGGCAGCCTGTGACTTTTCCCTAAAAAAAAATGCAAAAACGATTTTGCCCAAAAAGTTTAATAACTTTGGCAAAAAAAAAAAGCTCAACAACTGTTCTGTTCAGATTTTCATTGTTTGAAATATTATTAACCAGTGTTGCACCCTCATAACTGATGCAATAAGAAGTCCAGAAGTACCCCCCTCCCCAGCTCAACATGTCCTGTGCCATTTTGTCTGTAACAAGTGCAACTCTGCTAGTGTTCATGTAGTCTGTCACTGTTTTTCACAATGCCCTTGGAAGATGCTTGCCTTATTCTCTGCACTCTTTATTTGGGCTTGGGCAATGAGGTGGTACTTTGTTTCATTATATTTTTTTAAATGCTCTGGGTTTGCAGTTGCATCTTTCATGGCACTTTTAGCAATAAGACACCTTACTCCCCCTTTTTTATCTGCACTTGCCACTTTCATATTCAGACCAATAGGAACTGCAAAGCCACAGATAAACAGCAATGGTCAGTCTACAGTTATAAAGCAGCAGGTCTCTGGTGGACCCTGACAACTAGTAGGGTGAAGCCATAGAGATGTCAACTTTCAACTGGTTTTGATGGGTCAGCTGGAAAAGTACTATCCCCATTCACAATTAAACTAATGTATTTGCCATCACTTGTAATTGGCTGTATGGTAACATGATGTCATTGTGATTACTACATGATCCTCATTTTCAGAGGACGAACCACCACCCATTTGAAGTGACAGAAGATAATATGCCACGGCTCTGTCCACATATTCAGCAGTTCTGAATATGACTTTATTACTTCATTTCAGTAGTAATTGTTCTTTCCCCCATCCTTGGACTCAGCTAGACTCTTAAACAAAAAGTGATTTATATGCGTTGTACATGTGATATAACATTGTGCCACCAGATGGCGATGTAGAGTCCTGTTTTTCTCTACCTGTTTTCCCTGTTTAAATTTACAGCCCTTTAAACTGAAATGCTTCTTTAATGTGTCTAGATCCAGCCCTTTTCTTCTTTGTCTACTCCCCCCCTTATTGATAGACATTTTTTTCTTTTCTATGGTTTTGTATGCTTGTCTTACTGTATATAAAATTAAAATCCAATGAACACATACTGTTTTTTAAAAATACAAACCTGAATACAAGTAGGGTGGGAGAGCTTGTCTCTAGAAAACCTACTTTTCACCCGAACTATTATCGTGGCCAAATATTTGGCACAGCAATGGGGGGGGAAATCTCTAGGGATGTGTTCTGATATTGCAAGGTGTTAATTAGCCAAGGATATCTTGCTGAGATGACTATACCATTGGTTGATGTCATTGCTCTCTCCCCCATTACTGAATCTTGGTTGTGAGAAAATAACTGTTCAGCCTCCAGACTATTACTAACCTCCAAAAGTTGGTAATAGCCTGAATAAATACTGTATCACTTTCTTTAAAGACTTATGGCTTCCCTCAAATCGTAGCTTCTTAATTGTGCTGAGGATTGGTAGGACAGTCCTATTCCCCACACAGAGCTACAATCCCAGAGTTACCAAGGAAGAGGGGTTGCTTGTTAAACCATATTTGGCTGGCTGGCTGGCTGGCTGGCATTCAACACTGCAACATTTTGTTGCAAGTTCCACATGTTAGTTTAAAAGAGAAGACACCACCCCTGACACCCTCTTTCACTATACTATACTATATATGGTACATAAATTGTGAGATCTGTGTATTTTGCAAAATAGAAAATTATGAGGACTAACTTTCTAATAATCTTAGTTACAGATAGGTAGCCGTGTTGGTCTGCCATAGTCAAAACAAAAAAAAATTCCTTCCAGTAGCACCTTAAAGACCAACTAAGTCAGTTCTTGGTATGAGCTTTCGTGTGCATGCACACTTCTTCAGATGTGTGTATCTGAAGAAGTGTGCATGCACACGAAAGCTCATACCAAGAACTGACTTAGTTGGTCTTTAAGGTGCTACTGGAAGGAATTTTTTTTTGTTTTTTCTAATAATCTATTATTGTTTTCCTCTCTAGCAGAAAAACTGTCTATAAGAGGTGATAGAAAGGGTCTAGTTCCGAGAGGAAAGGTTTATTATTCCTTATGTATTTCTTCATCCTGCAGACTTCTTTCCTCTTGGCGATGCAGCTAAGCGGTGCACACACTGAAGGGAGCACACATACAATCTCAGCTACTTGTGCTTGGACACAACAGGCAAGAGGCCCTTGCATTCTGTCCCTCTCCTTGCATCACCCCAATTTCCATCCTTAATTACGCTGAATTCTCCAAACTCCCAAAAATACAACATGATGCATGCATTCTTCAAAATTTCCTTGGTACAAAATAATGGCTACCATGCCTGCCTTCAGGGGAGGAAAAGAACACCCTGTGTGAATTTGAAGCACTAAACAGTTCCTTCAGTTTTGCTCCTCCCAAACATTAAAATACTGTTAACGCAGCTGACCTGGACTCAGCCAAGCCATATTGCAGCTTCAGTCTTCTTTGGCAGGATCAAACTAAGGAAATGATAGTGCCTGAAGTGCTTTTATGTTGTCATAAAATAACCAGCAATATCTTCTGCCACTTGGGAGAATAAGGAGGTGACACATCGCCAGCATATTTGGGAGGAGAGGATATTCTAGTGGTACTTGTTTCTTGCTCCTCTATTTGCCAAGGCTCTGCTCCGCATAGTCTTTTCTTTTCCTATGGCTTAGTTCTGGAAGAGTACATTTACATGCGGCGTTTACTGCATCTTTCTAATACTATAACGCCATGTTTTGCTAAATTTAAAATGGCAGAGAAGGATTGTCACATGTTTCTCTTTGCCAGACTTAGTCCCAGTGCTGAACAGGAAATGGATTAAGTATAACTTTATGCCAATTTAACTTGGTTTGCTTTATGCCAGCATCTTGTGCATAGGATTGCTCCCTATATCTGCGCATAATGATTGAATTAATCATAATTAGTACCTATCAAACAACAGGAATAGGCTTGTTAAATGCCTGCTCAAACCATGATCTTAAAAATATATGTATAATGAGAAGCATGTATAAATTAGGACTGCTGAGCAAGTAAGAATTTTAGTTGATTAACTATCTACCTTTTAACCGATTGATTAGATTTAAATAAATGTGCATAATATATAAAACCTATTATGAATCATTTTGAGGAGACTGGGGGGCAAGACAGTTTTCTTTAGTGTGAGACATATTTCCACAGACTTTCAGTATGCCATCAGTTTGAGAATTGAAAGTTGAGTATAACAAAATTCAATAAAATCCCAGATTTAATAAACACAGGGCATATTCCACACAAACCTTCAGTGCAATCCTACACATGAATTCTCAGAAGTAAGTCCCATTGAGCTCAATTGCACTTATTTCCAGGTTAGACAGTATAGGGTTGAAGCCTTAAGCACTTTTAATTCCCATTGATTTCCCTCTCCCCTTTTCAGTTGGAGAGATTTAAACAAGCTGGATTGTGTCTGTCTTGAGATTGACTTTAACTAAGCATTGCCAGCTTTAGTTGCCTGTGGCGCTTGTTGGAAGGAAATCAACAGAGGTTTCATCTAGAAATTCAAAATATCTGCAACCTTTGGGTGCAAAGAGGAAGCAATTCTATTTCTTATCCTTTCTATCTCCCATTTTTAACCTTTCTTATTGCAATGTAGATTTCTAAATTAGTGTACTCCAGCTGAGACTTGAAACAGTGTTGATTAGTGTCAAACAATTATTCATCGGACATAGCTATGTTGTTTCAGTTAATTCAACACTTATCAGAGCCTGCCTGTTTTTGTAGCATTGTTTCATTTTCTACACTTTTTTCCTATAACATGTGAGCATTTGTCATTTCTTTCTGTGTGTTTGTGTTGTGTGTGTTTGGGTCTAATTTATATCTTCATTGTTTTATACAGTTTCATCTATAAAGCTATATAGTCTTACATTTCTCACTGCTGAAATGAAATTATTTCCTTTTATTTGAAAGATAAATCTGGGCACACGATTCTTCTTTCCATGTATTTATGTTCATACTGCTGTCCAGAACATGTCTAGGACATACCTCTGAACCAATAGGGTCTCTTTTGTGTTTTGATCCAATTCTCCTTTATTACTGAAAAATTATTGTTGTTATTGCCGTGCTAGTTTTCTGATTTCCTATCTGACTCATATAGCAAAAGTCAGGGGAAACATTTTTTTTATGTATCTTGTTCCCCTTCAAGGGATTACTGCGAAGAACAAAGTAAGATAACTTGATGTAAATCTATGCACCAAATTGTAAGGGATATGTATACCTAAATATTAAAGCTTTAGTCTTTCCCTACCTCACCAGCTTGCACCAATCGAAAGCTCAAGAGGCTCTCAAAGTACACAGAACTTCCCCATTCAGTGCAATGGCACATATCTTCAGGATAGTGAATGTAGGATTGCATACTTAGGAACATGTAAAACTGCTTTGAATTGAGTTACGCCAGTGGTCTATCTAACCCAGTACTGTATATCCAGACTGGAAGGGGCTCTCCAAGGTTTCAGACAGTATTCCTTCCTAGTCATTCCTGCGGTCTTCTCCATGCAAAGTATTACTTGCTATGACTCTTTAGGGTTGTGGGCTTTGGGTGCATATGGTAACTGGCTATTTTATCAATCAACAAGTTGTTAGGTACAGTCACTATTATGGGGATCCAAAAGCAATCAGGCAGGCAGTATCTGATTCCAGAAACATCATGCCAGTGCTTCCAAAGTTTTCCAATCATCCCCACTCTCTTTGGAACACTCCACAGCTCTGCCAGCCAATTTCAAGCAGGTTCCTTTTCAAATGGTTACATGTGGCTAAATAAATTTTGAGTCCCCAAATAGGCAGGTGTGATGTACATTCCAATCTCACTTTAGACAAGAAGAGCCAAATGTCTCATTAAAAAAGAACTATCAAATATAACTATCAGACAGAGGTGCCTGGCGTGCTCTGGTCCATGGGGTCACGAAGAGTCGGACACGACTAAACGACTAAACAACAACATCAAATATATCATCGAAAACTTGGGTGAGGCTGTCATCTCTTCATTTTGCACAACAGAATAGCATGGTAATAACAATATGGATGTGAGTTTGGCAGTTGTCCCGGACTTAACAACTAAAGGAACAATAATGTTTCTTGGTAAATGAGGGTGTTGTTTTTCCCCTGCACTGATTTTGAAAAACAATTCCTATCAGAAAATTTTGGAAGGTAATGCCTTTCAGCTATGGGAAGGTGGAGCAGAGAAACAGTTTGCAGCCAGCTTTGAGAAGAAATTCTACTCAACCTGGTGGTGGGTGGCAGTTGGGGCTGCACTACCAACGGAAGATGTTCTCCTTTCCTTTTGGCTGTTGGGAATTCAAATTTCTCAGCTGTGATATTTATCCATCATGGGCGGGTGCCTGGAGACATCAGCAGGGGGGATGGAGCCAGGTGGAAGCCTAGCATGGTCTCCACTTGGGTGACTGTCAGGATAAAAGAGGCCTGCCTCCATGTCCATCACCACAGTCAGCTTGGGGTCTCCCACCCTCAATTTCCTGGCTCTATTGTTTGATTCATGACCATGCTGATTTTTTTTATTGTTGCTGCCATATTTGGGGCCAGTCTTGGGCTTTTCTGCCTCCCTCACAGCAATCACCACAACTTTGGTGGTCAGGCATTGGGTAGAATTCATGGTAATTAATTGGAAGTGGGGGGTTGTATGGTTTTGCCTTCCTCTTCCAGGTATTGGGGCATCCCGATAAAGGGATCCGAGGGGAAGTATTTTGTCCATAAGCCCAGATAGAGGTTGAGAGCCAAAGCACACCCCAAAGTGCTGATTCCAGCAGGCTGCTCCTATTTGATGTAAGTCATAGGACAATCCTTTCCTGGAATCGAGCCCCTGGGAAGCAGTCAGCAGGCGGACGGGCTGAGTGGATAATCACCCAGTGCCTGAGCCAAATCACTTACATCTGTAATCAATAAAGTTGTGGCCTGTTTTGATACAAGAATGCAGTCCTATGTATCTATAATAATACTGTGTGGCACTGGGCGGTGGGCTCACTGCACTTGAGCAGGCAAGTGGAAAAAGTGGGGAGTGAGGAATTAGCTAAAACTGGGTGTGGCTTTGAACTGGTGAAAGAATTGCTCTCTGGGAGTCAGGGACAAGATCAGTGACTTTGCCACCTGCTTATATGGGTCTTGTTTCCTTTCTCTATGCTTTGTTGTGCATTTGCCAATAAAACAGATTTTGCTGGTGTAGCAAGAGTGGCTACAAAACTGAACTACAAACCAACAACTCCACATTTTCAATCTCATCTCTGCCATGAACTCATCAGGTACCTTAGTGATGCCACTCTCAGCCTCAGTCACTCCACCGCAATATGGGAGATAATGATATTGACTTACTTTACAGGGTTGTGTTGAGTATTGCAACTAGATGATATTTGGTAAAAACACTCTCCCATCCAAAGGAAATTAAATCTTGCTACCCAGCCCTGGACTTCTTGTCACTCAGGAATGTATGTATGGCATAACAATCTACATCCACAAACTAGTATTGCTCCAGTTAAATATGAAATAAAATCAATACAGTGGTATCTCAGGTTACATACTCTTCAGGTTACAGACTCCGCTAACCCAGAAATAGTACCTCGGGTTAAGAACTTTGCTTCAGGATGAGAACAGAAATCATACTCCAGCGGTGTGGCAGCAGCAGGAGGCCCCATTAGCTAAAGTGGTGCTTCAGGTTAAGAACAGTTTCAGGTTAAGAACGGACCTCCGGAACGTATTAAGTACTTAACCTGAGGTACCAATGTATATGTGTTTTGTATAATTTTAAAATGTTCTTCAACTATTTTTAAGGCAAAAAGATCCATTAATAAATATTATATTTTGCTTTTGTTATTTAAAGGCTTGTGCAGCAGGTGATGTAAAAGACCTCTGATTGAAGCCCTGGAGAGCTGCTGTGAGTTGCAATAGGCAGCACTGGGCTATGTGAAGCTTCCTATGCTCCTAAACTGATGTAATTATTACCTTATTAACTATTTTCAACAACCTGTTTTAACACTTGTTGCTAGGTTATAATGCTGTTAAATATTGCAAGCAGATTATTTACTGCACTGGACTAGATAACTGTTGCATGGCAATATATTTGAGTTTTTAATCAAGTTAAATTGAGAAAAGCAGTAATTTTAAAGACTTTGGAGAAAGCTTTCAATTATCTGTAAAAAGCAAGAGCACAGCAGATTTTAAAGCGAATGTGTTATTTACTCTATCCATCTTCAGGCTTTACCGAGAGGAGAAAGTAAACAAATGGGGGGCAGGGAGTTGAGTGTGCTAGATCTTCCCCTACTTGTTGCCAAATCATGGAAGGCAGTTGTCTGAAGCAGAAAACGTTTTGTATCCACAGAAGACTTCCCAGGCATTCTAGAACCCTGAGGATTCTAAAATGGGGGCAGGGCTTCTTCTGCAATCTCTACTTCAGACAGTTGCCTTCTGTTAGTTGGAAGGCCAGTAAAGCAACACTGGAGGAGGTACAGACGGCATATACCCCTAATACCTTCCCTCATGTCATGTATTTATTTTTCTAATTTGAGATGCCTGAAGAGGACTTCCATCTCCCTCCTATCTGCCGTCTTGGTATTTTTTTACTACATATTTTTTTTCCTTGGTTTTTTTGCATTTACACAAAAGCACAAATTATGAAAATTACAGTGTAAATATTTATGTCAACTCATAGTGGAGAAATATTTACACTGCAAAGGAGTTATGATCTCCACACCCTCTTTGAACATCTATGCAAAAGTTACTGCATAAGAGATTAATTACACACACGTCTGACTGTTTAGTCATTATTGTTCAACATGTCATAAACAGCAGCACATGCTGAGTAGGGAATGGACACATCATTTTTCTCTATAGGAATTGTTAGGCGATGGATTAGCTGTTTTGGAAAGACCTAAATATTTCTACATGTCTTGTGTTAAATTTCATATCCCTGTGAACTGTGATCGAAATCAAGGGAAGAATTCAATGTCACTCTCTTCTGACCATGTCATCATTGTGTGCATTTATGCCAATGAGGACAAAAAGGCTGCTTACTGCCACCTTCAGGAGGAGCAGAGGTTAGACTCTATCTTGGCTTGTACAGGGCTCATTGTGAAACCAGTTTGTCCCCTCCATGCTGCGTGTCATGATGTCATCTTGAATTGTGCTTCCCCAACCCTCATGAGCAGTCAGTCATACACACATACTGTTCACTTTATTTCTCCCTCTCTCTCCCAGACCACACATACATGTATTCACTCTCCCCTCTCTCTAACACACAGACCACACATGCACCTCTCCCTCTACTGTCATACATAGGCATCTGAATTTTTCAGGATGTGCTCTGGGAAGTAAGGCAGAGTAAAATACTGAAATGGTGGAGCAAGCTGGTTTCTCACAAAAATTGAGAAAAATTTTGTCGTACATTTCGCTTCATATCTCAGGTTCTAAAATGCTAGAAACCGACAGTTTCAAAAATGAAAGCTGAGAATATGGGGTTTTGTTTGATCCTGGAAGCATCAAAGAAGGCCTTTGAGGGAGCCATGGTTCTCATAGGTGCCTGGCTGATGACCCCTTCCCTAATACATGTTCACTGGGGATTTTTGGCTGTGTGTGATAAAAACAACAACAGATAACCTGGACTCCATTATATAAAAATTACTTTCTGCTCATCTCTTGCTTACAGATTAGGCTTTTTAGCCAGTCTGAATTTTCTGGTGGCAGCTTTGAGACTAGATTTCATAGGGGTGATTTAGCAATTGGACACAATCTTCTGTGGAATGTAAATTCCAATGAGTTCAGTTGACCTTATTTCCAAGCATTTCCTCGCATTGACAGATAAAGCATTAATGTGCTTTGTGCAACACCTCACAGTATTGAAAAGCTATTCTAGCACACAAGAACAGCAGATGTCTGTCATGACCACCAAATTCAGCCATGATGAGCTTTCCAGCGAGATAACAACTTTCCTTACTATTTTGCCAATGAATTTCAGCTTCCAACTCAGCATGTATGAAAAGCTATTTTGGCTAATTTGTTGGTGCTTAATAAAATATATGTGGTAGTCAGATGGATGTGTAGCCCTCAGGATGCCGAAACAAGGTCCCAGGGAAGATGATGGGTGGCACAATAGACAGAGTGAACTGCAGAAGGAATAGCAGCCCTGCTATGAGGGCAGCAGTTGGTCATGTCTTTGTGGCAGCTGGCCCATTAGTTCCCCAGTCAGTGGTGGACCCTGCAGCTTTCTCCAAAACAAAGGCCTGAAACTGAAAATGAAAGCAGGTGTGGAAAAGGAAATCTATGTGACTTAGAGAGGTGCATATAAGGGGGGGGGGGGAGAGAGGCCAAGGAATAAGCATCTTCTGAACTTCTCACAGACCCAGAAGAAGCACAGAAGAACATCTTCATTCTTTCCAGTATGGGCAACCAAATGCGTCAACCAGGAAATATTTTTTAGAATCCCTCTAAAAAGGACACAAGATTCACACATGCACACCACCTACCATTATTATAGTGCTCCCATACCTTAATTTTGGATTTTGCTGTCACAATTCTAGCCCATGATCATGCTAGTGAGAAACAAGAGTTACTCAGGGAATGAGGAACAAAGCTTGATACCTTAATAGAAACAGCTCAAGTCAATTACTTCAAGTAGGCATGCTACATAATATTCTGCTTTATATCGCTGTTGTATATTACCAGACAGTCCAAATCTCTCCAGCCAGTACAGCTGGCTAAGGTGGTTTACAATATCACTGGCTTTCATGGACTACATAAGGGTGCTTGCTCATGGTATTATGAACAAGCTGTCATTTCCCAAAATCTCTTTGAGCTCTTATGTGTGGACAAAATGTGACATGGACCACTTGAGAAAAAGACTCTAATGCCCATAGAGAATTTAAATCAACACTACACGTCTTATTTTTTCTTGTTAGTGTTATTTAATGACAAATACAACATAGCTTAGTTTGAATTGGCAAAAGTTACCTCAGAAATGTAGTTCTGTGCCAGCATATCTGGAGACCACTTTTGACTGTACTTTCCATAACAGAGAAAAGACTGAGGGTATTTCCTTAATAATTACAGAATCCAATAATTTATGAGAAATGAAAATACTTTTAAAGCTCCCTTTTCTATACTGTTGATGTTGCCTAGCTATTTATTGAGAATGTACATTGTTAGCACTTGTAGTCATTGTATAGAAGGACAGAACTTCCAGAAAAGGCCCTGAACTGGATGAGAGGGAATTTGGCCAGTTACTCAACAATTACTCAGCAATGAATAGCCAAAATCCATCATCACTGGATCACTTAAGGCATCCATGTTTCACCTATTCCCATTAAAACACAAGTTGAGTGGGGGGAAACTTGCTTAAATTCAATCTGAGATTTTAACAAAATATTAATCCATGAAGCAGCAATGCAGATTGCTAGGAAGAAGTTACTGTGTCCCATGTGTTTTGGATGGTCCACATGTATATTTTCTTTCCTTCTTTCTTTATTTTATATTTATATCTATTCTGCCTCCCAGAGCAGCAACTCCTGAGGCAGTTTACAAACAAAACAATATAAAACAAAGTACTAAACCAAAAACAACAGAGGTTTGAATGACCAGCACAACAGCTGTAATGCTAACATTTGTTCAGTTCTTCCCATGAAGAATTGCTGGCAAAATTCACCATTTTATTATGTTCCATTTGGAAAAAATGAGATAAGGAATAACTGATCTTAGATAAAGCATTGGATGACAGCTAATATTAGTTGTACTCCAAATCAATCTATTAAAACAAATGGATTTAGGTCCATTAATTTCAATAGGTCTGCTCTAAATATGATAGATTGATTATTACAATAAAAAGTTGTGTTTATTGATGTTTATGTTTATTTTTAAAATGCTAACATTGATAAGCTAGTACTTGAACATATAGTGGGCTCAGTGTCCCCAGAGATACAAAACTGAACCATTCTGAATTAGGTATCTGATCTATTCATAGTCTCTGTGCAACAAGTACAACTTTTAAGTTGTCTTTGTAGGAAAACTTTAGTAATATGAAAAGTTACATCCCAAGCAGCAGCATTACACATTAAATAAATGTTCATTTCTCGTCAGAATTCAGCTAGCTATCATGTTTAAAGTAAGCAAAGAAGGAAATCAGACATACAGGCTGATTCTAAACATGTTTCCTCAGATGTATGTCCCACTGAGTTCAATTAGACTTGTCTCTGAGGCAAGTGTGCTTAGGATTGCAGCCAAAGTCATGATCATATTTCAGCATATCCGTATCACTAAAATGATAACACATTACCATGGGCAGCATGCAATAAAAACAGGGCTTTATTTTATCACAGTATTTGCTCTCTCTCCTCTTCCTCCAACTCAAAGGACAAAACTGTTACATGTTTCTTTTATCTAACTCTTGTTACCTCAGAATCTGAGGTAACTGCGTACATTAATCTTGCATGGCAGAGATCGCTGAAATTATGTCCAAGTTAAATAATTATGTTCCCATTCAATGTAGCAATGTATTTATCTGTTTACTGGAGTTCGGATCATATTCAATCAAGTGTTGTTGTTTTTTAAAAAAAATCTCAACTAAAAAAATTATCATCCCAGTACTGTGAAGAAGTTGACAGAGTTGTAAACTTTTGCCAGTCTGCAGAACTGCAAGAGTTCTAAATATTTTTATTACACAGTTTTTTAAAAGGGCTTTGCAATATGTGAAATCTCTGAAAAATGTAGCCAGCAAATTTGCAGAGTTGTCTGTGCTATCAAATGTCTCAAAACTATGTTAAAGCTATGAGAGACACACTATTTTGAACAGAAGAAGAAACAGACTGCTGTTTTATGACTGAAAACCTACCATCACAATCTATGGGGAAACGTTCCACTGGCATTTTGTTTTATTTTGGATTGTTTTATTTGATGTTTTAATGTACATTGTAAACCACTTTGATATTTTTTATTAAAAATATAAAGTAGTGTAGAAATGATTATGGTGATGGTGATAGTTTCCATATTTGAATTAGGATATCTGAGGATGCTCATTAGTATAATTCAACTTCAGGAAACTCAGCCAAGAAGGTCATTCAGTAAGCCTTGGGCTAGTCACTCTCTTTTCACCTAACCTGCCTCACAGGGTTGTTAGGAGGATAAAATTAGGAGGGGAAGAAACATGTACGCCACCTTGGAGGAAAGATTGGCTATAAATTAAACAAATAAATCTAGAGGTGCATTGAATAAACCAGTAAGGGTGCAGAATTAAAACATCTCATAGTTCAAAATTATGCATGTCTACTTAGAGGTAAGCACCATAAAATTGAGTAGATTTTAGTATTAGGAAAGTCTGAATAGGGCTGCAGCCTTAGAGTGCTTCTTTGGAGAGGCATTTTAAAAGAACTGTCTGATTCGGTTTTTATTTTTAATTATTAGTAAAATAAACAACCCAATGCTGAAATTCTGTTTTGAGTTACATGCATGTGTATATAAAGGTGCAGAAGGACAATTAGGGGCTGGAAGCTGAAGCTTTTACCTTTGAAATGCTTTCACTGAAACCATTTTAAATACTATACTATACTGATTTTAAAACTATGACCACGTTGAAGGTGAACTTATTCCCAGTTTGGACAAAAGCTACAAAGTGAACAATACTGTTTTATAATCCCATTTTGGAATTATTAAAACTTCCTGTGATATGATTTTTTGCTTTGCGTTAACTGAATCAGTATTTCTCAAAGATGCTCACTAATTTGATGAGCTATACAACTACATGAAATTCTGTCCTCTTCTTATATGTTTGACCCTTGCATGCAGAAGGAGAGCCTTTACTTATCTTTCAGCCAAACAGTACACCTGCCTCAGGTTTTACTGTATGCAAATTTTTCAGTTCAAGCCTGAAGTCTATGATTGACCATACTAGATCTCTCACTGAATCACATTTTAAAAAGCTGAAATTATATACATACCATACACATAAAGAAAAATAATTTTCATTAAATGCTCATTTTTATAAACATTTATAAATTCCTACTATTTTATTTTATACCTTCCATTGGTTGTTTAGGGTACAGGTTTCTGGGGGGGGGGGGAGTTCAACAGTAACCCCCCCACCCCTCCTGCCATTTAGCAACTTTTAAAAATTCCCCAGTGAGATATACTAAAGCTTATATATTTTATGTGCTTTATTAACACCATGAATCCATTACTTCAACATATTTTAATACTGGGTGTTTTCATCGCTGTAAAATCCATATACTACACTTTAAATATTGCACTTAGGAAACAGTTTACAGTATCATAATTCGGACCACAGCTATATAATACCGAACAACCACCACTCGTGGTGAACTGACAGGAATTTGCAGACCCTTGAGGTTTTATAAAACATCTCAAGCTGTTCCAGGTGCTTAGTTTTCAACCACTATATTGCATTATTAGAAACAGATGAGCATGCACACCAACAAATACATGTGTACAATGCATTCCTATACACTATCAACACTGATGATAAAAGTAAGCAAAGCAGATGTCTCAACTTTTCAATTCTTTACTAATACTTATGCTGAATTTCACAAACCACTTATTGTAGACTAGCACAACAGGAATTAATCTGAAGTAATGTGAAGATAACAATCCTACAGTATTTGCCATTTTCTATTAATAAACAATGCATGGATTTAGCAAAGAACCTGCTAGTTCCAAAATTAGAAGCACAGTCAAAAATTCCCAAAGCTCTCCCTCCCCAAGATATAAAGACTTCTAAACTTTCTTTTCTTCAAAAATACATTATATTTATATTTTAAAAAAAGCTTTTCTTAAACATCATCTTAAACTTTGAAGAGAAACTTCTTAAAAAGTTACTTACTCTTCATATACCTTTAATGAATTGAAGAGTTTAAAGAATCCCTCTGCTCTTTATCCTGACGTGTTTTAAGGCATAGGTTATCACTGTAAACTAAAATGAGACAGTTCAGCTTGTATTGATTTTCTGGTGAGCATAAGCGTACGATTGAACTCAGTGAAACCCTATTCTGAATGGTGAGCAAGCTAAAAGAAACGTTAAAATGATAATTCCAACATCTTTGCATACTAGGAAAAAAGAAACCAGACTGAAAAGGAATGTTTCACGTCCACTGTATAAAGTCATTTTGACATGCCTACACAACTGGTTATGGCAGCTTTCAGAGTGATTCCTCGTCACAAAAAAAGAAAGAAAAATGCTCCAGGTTCTTTTAGAGAAAGCTCTCCATTGGGAAGTTGATTTTGGCCATGTGCCAAAATCATGTGCAAAAGGGGCCCTCATTACCAATTCATGGCAGCCTTCAGCGCTAACAAAAAATGTGACCCAACAGGCTAAAGCAACAACAAAAATTAAAATCTAGGAGACAAAGACAACTTACTTAATATTCCCCCCAGAGCTACATTAAACTTTTTAGTAATTCAAACCCTATTAGTCCAAAGCCATACTGAACAGCTTTTAAATTATTGTCGAGATATTCTGTAAAAGTTGAAAAACACTCTTTGTAACTCTTCCCAAACTGTAGGACTTCTTGAAAGTATTTTTTATGGGATAGCTGAACTTTCTCTTTCCACATTCATGGCTATGAAATCGTGTTCTAAACAGGTACAGCTTTGCACACAGAGATTTTATAAACTTGGAAACTAAACAGAGTAGTGCAGCATTTTGCCAGCTTTTCAGACAGAGCAAAACAGTTACTGTGCAAGAATCTCTCTTATTTAGAAAAAAACGTACATGCAAGCAAGGCAGTTTTAAGCAATTGCAATTAACTGAGAACTCACTGCACTGTTTCTCATAAAAGCAGATTTGATATTCAGCCTTACCTAGATGTCGTCTGGCTTTTCTGTGGATCAAAAAGTTTCCTGCCTAAGCACACAGATATTCTTTCACAACCCATAAAGGCCCCTTTTATTAATCCAGCACGGTAACAAACTTCTTTCTGCACCACACGTTGAGAGCAGGATGCATCAGCTTTCAAGACAGAACGCATTCTTAATACACAAATGTTGGCAGATTGCATAATGCTGGATTTATCTTAAAGAGGGAAAGGCCTTTTTTTTTCAAAAAAGCACCAAAAACAAAAAGAGTAAAGAGGGTGCGGTTAGATGTTAGGCTATCCCTGAGAAAAGGGCCTAGGCTGCTGCACAGGCACCTAAATGCTAGCAGAAGCTTACTGGGAAAGGAGCCAATGGAATGACTTTGTTTGACCCAGCTGCCAATCTCTCCTGAAGCAGTGCGCCAGACTAAACACTGACACTATTTTAACTCAAATCAGGCTACAGCAGCTGTTTGCTTTCCGGCTTTGAGCTATGCACCATGGCTGTGATGACTCTGCACGGCACTCTATCATGTTAAAATATGTTCCTTGTTTGGTTTTGTCATATAGCAGTCATTATGTTTAACCACTTCCTCTCCCCCAGTGCAATAAAATAGATGAGCTTATGTGATTGTTGAAACTTCCAGTGAAGAAGAAGGGTTGCCAATGAACACTGGTGATCTTTAGGACAAGAAGGGACGTTCCAGAGCCTGGCATACCAGGGATGCAACACAAATGAATTCTGATGTTGAGTGGTGCGCATTCTCAAAACCAAACATATGTGTTATGACATGGTTGAACTTCAATAGTAATATATCTCATCTCCAATTGAACCTAGATCTTTGCCACTCCTGAGGTTCACTGGGAATTTATTAAGGGTTCCTAGAAGAAAAGTCCAATAACTGCAGACAGGTTTGGAAGATATCTGCTTGACTGGTGGCCCAGCTATGCTATTTGGACAAGGATGGCCCACCTTTTGTTGCCTATGCTCTGGTAACCTCTAGGTTAGATTACTGGTCAGAAGCTGTAGAAGGTACTGAAGTCAACAGCCAGGGTGCTCACTGGGGCAAGACAGTGTGAGCACATCAAACCACCCCTAGCCTGACTACACTGGCTAATAATTCATTTCCAGCTCAATTCAGAGTGATTGTTTTGACCTATAAAGCCTTATAGGACCCTTATACCTCAAGGCTTCAGGACCCCTATACCTCAAGGACCACCTCTGACAATATGAGCCAATTTCAGATCCTGGAATTGTTATTCTGAGGTCCAGGCAAAAACTTTCCTTTTCACCCAAGCCTTTGGTCCTTAGTTTGGAAGTTTAAAAAATCTTTGTAGCATCTTCTGGTGGAGCAGGATCTACTAGACCTATCTTATATTTGTATAGATGCGTTGTTGTTTTTAGGTTTTTATTGACTGTGTTATAAGTTACTTTGAGTCATTTTATGAGTAATGAGACTAATAAATAAAATGATACTGATACTTTTGTTGATTACCATCAAACCACATAAATTACAAAGCCAGTGGGTTTTTTAAAGTTTTACACTTGCTAAACTTTTGCTGTGGACTACTTGATCAGGTCAAGCAGCCTGCTGGGGAACATAAAACCAAACCTGAAAACAGCCCATGATGAGTATCAGAGGTGAATGCTGCAATCCGGAATGAGTACAAATCAGTTTTCAGAAAAAACAGGCCAGGTGGTCAGAGGAAGACAGTATAAGGCAAGCAAGGAAACAGATCACAAGGACAACAACCCTATGTTTGAAGGGCCAGAAGCATGATATGCACTTCTTAACAGGTTCCCAGACGGCAGTAGCCCAAGTGATGCAAGACAAGACAAAGATACTTCTAGGGCACCTACTTTTTATGATGTTGATATATGGTTAACCAGGCTCCTTTTGGCTTCTTAGTTCTTTGCCTGGCTGGCCAGATTAACTACTGTACTTCTTTCTAAACACTATTTGGATGTTTCTGCAGTACAACAAAGATCAGACCAATAGCTCCTCTGTCTGATAACTGCTGGACTGTCACAGAGAAAAAGGCATCTGCCAGAATCCCAGTGCTTTTACATCTCTCTCTTTGGTCAATATATTCTCTCTGTGCCGTACATGAGACTGGCTTTTGAAAATAGTTCAGAAGCTTCAATTAGAGCAGTTGACTAACTGTTGACAGGTTTGAGACGGACACATCATGTAATACCAAATCTGTTACACCTACCTTGGCTGACTGTACACTTTTATTTTTTATTTTGTTTTAGAAAACTAGGTGCCGGTACTCACCATGAAGTTGTTACGGTGCCACACTTTTTAACTACAGCAAAATAGGTGCCAGTACTGCGTGCCCTTGGATACCCCCTAATAATAATAAAAAACTAACACTGCTTCTAAGCCCAATTCAGAGTGCTAGTTTTGATATAAATCTCTTTATATCTCAGGGCCCCAATATCTTCTGGAACACCTTGCCCCGCCCTGCCCCAATATGACCTTAATAATACAGGAAACTGCAATTTCATGTTATGTCCAAACTCTAAACTGTGGTCAGTGGTCTGGGTTTGCATGCATTGTGAAACAGCAGTTAGTTAAAAATAAAAACAAAAGCTTCCAGGATTTGGGTAGCTGACAATGGAGAGGGAGTTGATGAGCTGAAGACTCATTCACATAAATAAATGTAGTGCTCCAGACTACTTTTCAGCAAAGCTCTTGATGCTTTTTGACACTGGCCATTGCGCATATACATAAGGATAGTAGACAATAAAGGTAATGTGCTTCAGAAATAGTTTGAGAGTAAATTTACATTACATAGTTTGTTGAGATAACTGCAATTTTCACCTCACAGATTGCTTATATGAAGCTATCATCACCAACAAGATATACAGTAATATTGCCAAAACTTTCTTTTCATAGTGTCAATATTGCACAATTTAAGAACTAATGTTATTATATATACTTTTGAAAAAACATGAAAGACAGACAGCACACTCCTAAGCATGTTTATTCAGAGAGAAGGCCCACTGAGTTCAATGGGAATTACTCACTGGTAAAGGATGTTTAGGATTGCAGCCTAACAGGCATTTCAATATTTGCTTTACATAATGAGGCTTGTGAAACCAAAACTGAGAATTTAAAACTAAATGCTTTCCTTACAAAGTTTAAATAACCCATCAGTCTTCTAACATATGTCCTTTCGACTTGTGCTATGTTGAATTTTAAAATAGTTTTAGTCTACAAAGTCAACATATATATATAGAGAGAGAGAGAGAGAAGAAGAAGAAGAAATCTTCACCATCAAAACTGAAAGAAACTGAAGAAGTTTCATTTTTCTCCCTAGACTCATCTTTTGAACTTGATAAAATGATGCATAAACTGGAAGTGGTGACTTATTTCTTTTGACATCTTCGGGATTGCAACAACATAGGACACTGCCTCATAATGAGACAGACCATTGGTCCATCTACCTTAGTATCGTCCACCCTAATGGGCAATGGCTCTCCAAGTTTTCAGAAGGAAGACATCCCCAGGCTTACCTGGAGATGTCAGGGATAGAGCCTACCACTCAGTTATGGCCATTTCCTTTAATTGTCAGTAATACTGCCTGAAAGCTCACAAATGAAAATTAAAAATAACTGTAGCTGTTAAGACTGAGCTAAAGCAACTCCTGAGTTTGCATTTAGGCCATACTTTGTACAAAGCTACAAAGCATTCACCCCTTGTGCAAGGAGCACATCATGCATGGCAGGAGAAGGAGAAACACCTAGGAAAAACAAGGGCACATCCCCTCATTTCCCAGACTGCAGTGGTTTCATTGGTCAGTACTTTGGTGGCTTCATAGGCACAGCACCAGAAGTGAGGAGGGAGCACATTCCTAAATTGCCTAGGCAACAAAATGATACTCCCCTTGTAAGACCATTACACAAACTAGTAGCAATAGGATTAGTTATTTGATAGACATGTTGTGGAAGCTACCTAACCTTGCCGTTGTTTTTTAAATTTGTCTTTATTAAAGATTTTCTTGGTTTACATGCCTTCTCTATTTTTTTTTCAGGTTGCACGGCCTTTCTTACAAATCAGTTACATTTGTTTTGAGACATTAGTGTTGAGTATAGTATAAGGTTAGGGGGGAGGGGAGGGGATGAGGCTTATATTCTTTTGAATAGTGTATGTGTGGGGTTTTCTGTCAGCTGAGCAGTCCATGATGTCCTTTCAGTAAGATGTGATGCTGATCTAATAAAAAGTATCACCCACTGAATCCTAGTTACTGCCTCTGCCTCTGCCTTTAGTCTCTACGGCCAAAGGGGAAGGGAAGCCAATAAAATGATTCAAATATAGATTAGCCACAGTCAAGCAGTAGACAAACAAAATTTTATTGGTGGCTAGCTACTATTATAATGGAAGGACAGGAAGTATATTTTAAATATCTCCCCTTTTGTATGCCTCCTCTTCCTCCTTTTGAACCTGCATCACAACATGAAACAAGACATACCTGAGCATCCCACTTTTATATGCCATGGGAATGTGGAGAACTGATAGGAAGAAAAGGGGTGGAGGTGGAGGTGGCCTTTATGCACATCAAATCTGATGCCGTGATAAATATATGTGACAAGGATTGTGTTGCATTGACCACAGATACTTAATATGGGGTACGTCAAGGACAATTTTGAAGAGGTTGCTATAAAAATACAGTAGGAACTAGGAACTTGGAAATCCAGTTGAATCATCTTTCAAAATTATAGAAAACAGTCTCAACATTCATGAGTGAGAACTTAGAGAATGTTGTACTAATGTGCAAACAGACTTACTAAATGCTTCCCAGAAATTTAAATATGGTCTGCAGTAAATCTGGAAGTACAATTATTATATAAGCAAATACAATAACCTAAATGGTATTTTTTTTAAAAAAACCAACAGATTTTTAAAACATGTAGTTATGAACACAACAGTAAGACAGCCTTTTAAGCAGAGCTAATCAATGTGGTGCCATCCAGATGTTGCTAGACTACATTTCCCAACATCCCCAGCCAGCGGCTATGCTAATTGGGACTGATGGGAGTTTGAGTGCAACAAAAATCTGGAGAGCACCTTGTTAGCCACTCCTGCTCTAAAGTAACAAACAAGTTCTGCTTTAAATGGGCGCAAGACATAGGCCATAACATTATGTTGGAAGATTGAGAAAGGTTATGGAAAATAGACTTAAAATTTACAGACTGTTCTTTATTGAAAGAAAATTACATGAAAATGATGTACAGATGGTATATAACACCAGTACAATTAGGGAAAATGTATAAAACTGGCTCAAATTTGTGTTGGAAATGTAAGTAAAAAGAAGGATCTTTTTACCATATGTGGTGGGATTGTAGTAAAATTAAAATGTTCTGGGAAAGCGTGTTCTCCTTCATGGAGAGCACGTGTTGCAGTGGGGGGCGCCAGGACACTCCAAAGTTGGGGGCAGGTAGTTGTTCGTTGGCCACTGATGCAATTGGGGCTTCCCTTGTTGTTGGGAAGAAGTTAATGTTACCATTTGTTGATTGACAGCCAAAAATGCTAAAACTCCTTGCACGAGGCTAGGGCTTCCTCTTTTCGACTGTGCATCGGATTGCCTGTCCCCCCCCCCCCCTAGAATTAGGGTTGTTCGCTTTGACCTTGCTATGCCTGTCGTGGGGTCGTCTGCTCTTGGGGCAGGGGCCTGGTAGGAATTTTGTCCATCTGGCTGATTGGCTGGGGCCATTTGGTTTTTGCCTACTGCGTAACAAATCGTCACAACTTGTTAGGCATTCGTTTATGGTTTGGTTGGTTGAGGGGCAGTGGTTGAGTGCCTGCCCTTGGTAGATTGAGTGCCTGCCCCTCTAATGCTGCTGCTGCAAGGGATTCCGTTAAAGGAATTGGGTGCTAGCTATTGCTTGTCCACTCTGTCAAGGGGGCTCGGGCCATAGCAATGAGCTCCTGGTTGCATTTGGGGCGAGGGCAGGTTCCCTGCTCTGCGTTACCCCCAAGTGTATTCCCCTATTCTGACTTTCGCATCGTGCGGAATGTCAGTCTGTCCCCCATGATGGGGGCAGATAGTCGCTACCAATGCCTAAGCAACCACTCACAAATTTGTATTTCAATAAAGTTGTGGCCAAAATTATGCCAAAAATCTTAAACAAAAAATTCTGTGTGATGTGTGAGTTATTGGGGTGGCCCTGGGGACCTCAACACGCAAATGATATATAATGAGTTAAAGAAAATGTTTCATTTAACATTTGTGAAAAAGCCTGAAGCTTTCTTATTAGAGATTGTGGGAAAAGACCTGCCAAAGAAATTAAAAAAACATTTTTATGTACACAACAATGGCGGCAAGAGTCTTAATAGCACAAGGATGGAAGAATGAAGAAATCCCGATGAAAGAACTGTGGCAAGAAAAACCGATGGACTATGCGGAATTGGCAAAACTGACACACAAACTACATGACAAGGATAACTGTGATTTTAAAGATGAATGGGAACCTTTTACGAAATACTTAAAGAAGCAACAAAATGAATTGGACTCTTTGGCAGGTTTTGAATAAACATTCACAAACTCTTTATTGTAATATATAGATAGATAATCTGAGGACCTTTACAATTTCACAATATGCAGACAGAAAGATGAGTTGAGAAACCAGAGAAAGGAGCTGAGGGAAGTCTGGGGGGGGGGTTGGGTTTTCTGTTTAGGGGGGAGGGGAAAAGGAGGGGGAAAACAAGGTGGATGATGTATTTTTGTTTAAATTACTGTGTTGAATATCTAATAAAAATTTAATAAAGAAAGAAAGAAACATGTTCTGCTGATGGGATTCTTCTTGGGACGGGGGCAAATGACAAAATAAAACAGACTTGTTTGTAGATGAAATAAATAACTACAAATTTTATACATATAACAAAAATGTTACAGTCTTAATCTTCTGAAAATAAAAATGCATGTCAACTGACATGACAGCTCACAATCTGCATAACCCCAAACTATTATTTTTATAAGAAATGAATATAAAAAGATTTTAAAAGAAAAGGTTGTGTGCGTGCTGACATGCATTCCCCCAAAACACTGCTCCTTATAGAATGCTAGAAAAGGGTCCCTTACTCCTGTCAATCAAATGTTAAGCTCCTCTGAGCAAAGATCTATCTCAAGCCTAGTTCCTTTGTTGTTTAAATTGGTGAGTTGGGTATAGTATCAACTTCCACCCTGGGATTCTCCAAAGTTATGGACCCAGAATAATGAACCTGAAATGAGGCAAGTATTGTGTACAACATGTTTCAGTGTTTATATGTGTATAAATTAATTATTTTCTGACAAAAAGGTTACTTTATTTGAATTATGAATTTTACAGTAAAATTAACTAGATTCAGCCAATATGATCAAAGTCATATTTTCTCTACAATTTGAGATACTTAATTTTTGTCTCACCATCAATCAGACATTTTAGAGCTCAAAATTAAGATTCCAATGTACTAGGGTTCAAAATTGCAATACTAGGGTTCAAGCTAAATTAGTCCCACTGTCCTCAATTGGTCTCATTTGAACTTACTTGTAGTGGGGCCTTGTAGATCAGGCTGTTGAGTGTGTCCACTTTCATTGGAGTCTGAATGCATTTTAAAGCACCTAATCAAAATGTTTGCGTTCCTGCTTGCAAAATTATTATATTTTAATTGGTGTTTGATTTGGCCCCATCTGCACTATGCATTCAAAACAGTATCATATCATTTTAAACAGTCATTGTCCCCCTGCCAAAGAATCATGGGAACTATAGTTTGTTAAAGGTGTTGAGAGTTGTGAGGAGAACCATATTGCCCTCACAATCTGTAATTTAACAGTCTATTTGTCTTCCCAGGAAGCTCTAGGAACCGTAGCTCTGCAAAGGAAATAGGGGTCTCCTAACAATTCTCAGCAATTGTTGATACAACAGAACTCTGAGCCTGATGCCTTTGACTTACCCTACCTTAAGTCAGCTTTTATTCATTGCTGACCTCTGGCTGATCAGATTGGTTTGTTGTGTCTGACCCTGGTTCAGTGGCGTAGCGTGGGGGGTGCAGGGGGGCCGGCCGCACTGGGTGCAACATCTGGGAGTTAGGGTTAGGGGGTGCAAATCCACAGGTTAGGGGGCGCAAATCCACGGGTTAGGGGGCGCAAATTACTTGCCTTGCCCCGGGTCCTGACAACCCACGCTACGCCACTGCCCTGGTTTATTTCACTTTGCAACTTCTCCTGCAATTGTTTGGGAATCTTAAGTGTGAGACCACAGCTTCTATGGACTCTGTAGTCCCGCAGCCTCTACAACGAATATTGGAACTCCTGCTGTTCTTTTTCTTACAGAGCAGCACATCCACCTTTGACTTTACAGAGACACAGTAAGATGCTATCTGTCATGGCGACCCATTTTTAGGGGGCACAAACTGTATCTAAAATGCTCCTCACTTTCACTTTCCTCATTGGTGTTCCAGGTATGAACCCAATTCAAAAGCTGGGGGGGGGGGGAGCAGGAACGCACAGGTCAGGCACTTTCTTTGTGTTAGCTCCCCCTAAGTTACAGTGTAAGAAACAAAGATAGCATCCAAAACTGAATTCTAGGAAGCAGATATTGGTTTGTATGAGATATTTAACATAGATGGAAATTTATAGATGGAAATCTTTAAAAGAACCAGCAGTTAATCACTAATGAATGTGAAGATGCACAGTTAGTGTTACACAAGGCAGAGGCCATGGAAGAAATGTGACATAATAAAAAATCTCATTGCTAGAACCCTGCTTAGGCATTCTAATTAATTCCTTGCCCTTCACCAGGTTGGTGGTATAATGTCCATTTATGGAGACCTCTAATACAATTTAGAATACTGATGTTCCAGGTTTCTAAATCGCGCAGGGAGCCTACCTGAGTAGAAAAGGTTTTCCACTCTAGATATTTGCCTCTGACCTGCAGACAGTTATGAGGATGGAAACATGGGGGCTAGCACCACTTTCACCCCCACTTCCCCCCACATGATTCTCATTGTTGGTGCAAACAAAAAGCCTGAACAGGCATTGGATTTTGACCACAGCTGGGAATGGAAGATATAGTAATAGCCTGCATGTATCAGAACTACAGTGGTACCTCGGGTTAAGTACTTAATTTGTTCCGGAGGTCCATACTTAACCTGAAACTGTTCTTAACCTGAAGCACCACTTTAGCTAATGGGGCCTCCTGCTGCTGCCGCACCGCCAGAGCACAATTTCTGTTCTCATCCTGAAGCAAAGTTCTTAACCTGAAGCTCTATTTCTGGGTTAGCGGAGTCTGTAACCTGAAGCATATGTAACCCAGGGTACCATTGTACTGTGTATTTTCATAGAGGAATGGATTGCTGTATTACTCAGAGCAACAATATAGGAAAGGTCTATGATAAAAAAGTAGGATGAAATTCTGCTGAAATAAAAATGCACTTTATAGTTATAGGCATATTTCAGTTAGGACTGGAAAGTTCTTTCTATTTGTTGCCTGTTCCGTCCCAAAGGATTGGGATGGGTAAAAACATAAAAACGAATAAAACAGACAAGTCATTTGAGGAGAGGAAATGTTCCTGTTCTTTTCCAACTTCCAATATCTTGTTTAAAATTTGTAATGAGTATCAGCTAGGCAGAACCAAATTATAGTGATTCCTTTTTGGGAGACAACCCAAGGATTATTTAGCATGATATGATATTTCTTGTTGTACTTCTCTATGTTCCTAAACTCTGGGTAACATCCCAATAATTCTGCTTGATTTTTCAACTAGTTTTTAAATGAAAGCACAGTATTTTTCAACAGATGTATTCAGTTAAAAAAGTAATTTAAAACCACATGGAAAAAAATCTGAGAGCTATCATGACCATAATAACTAAAAATCTGGTTTCTTAAATTGTGGAGATATTAACTTAACAGAACTAAAAACTTGTTCAATGCTTCTTTTTATAATTTATTTGGTTTTTTTTAAAGGATGAGGGAGTTCATTTCATGCTATTTTATTGCATATCCTGAACTAATATTTCACTTGTACAGTATTCCCGAATAAAAATGTAATTCATTCCACATATTAATTGCTTCTCTTTTCTCTTTTTTATAGCTATAAATAATGTTGCATTTTAATTCAGATGATGCTGTGATGATCTGGAGATTGTGGGACAGATGTATGAAGAAACAAATGATTGTTAAAAGCTATGACCTGGTGACCAGATATGACTTCTAATGTACAATCATAAAACTACACAGTCCTAGATGTCTTGTGAAATAAGCAGGCATGAGATTGGAGCCTAGTAACACTTACTAATCAAGCTTAGTGAGGCTTCCTAGTGCATAGAATTTTACTTCACAGTAAACAGTGTTTCTGTGCACTGCTCTGGAAGCTGTACGCTGGCTCCCTCGGCCAATAAAGCGAGATGAGCGCCGCAACCCCAGAGTCAGTCACGACTGGACCTAATGGTCAGGGGTCCCTTTACCTTTAAACAATGTCAGGATGTGCCAAATCAACAACTTTCCCCCTTGAGGAATGCTCTGCCATTCTTCTTTGCTGTGGGACATCCAGAGATCTTTTAGAAGTATCTCTCCTGCTAGAATATCACATTTTCCCAGCAATTCAAACCTAGGTGTGCTTCTTCAGGTGTTGCGGGAGTAGTCAGTGTTAGCTATGAATGAGGTATAAAATTGCCGCACATATTTGCATTTTTGCCAGAAAAAATAATCCTGGAGTTACTAAAAGGTTCAGTATGCTTAAAATGTAAACTTTATATCCATATGGCTATTCTATCCAAACAAATCCCCAGTAAAGCTATTCATTTCATAGCCTTTAACTACTTTCAAGTCAATGTAGTTCGATGACAAATTGCGCCATTTAAAGGTATTTGGATAAAAGTATGACATTCATTTTCAAATGGATGAGATGTTGTCTTACATTATGAAGCTGATGGAATTTGGGAATGTAATTTTTGCTTCTGCTGAAAACTACTTGGATGGAGAACAGATAAGTGATTCTCCTCCATTTATTTTGCTTAACTTCTTCTTGGAAAAAATAATATTCGTCTTTCACACTTCATTTGAAAGGATCTCATAAAATAGATCACTAGGTCTTATTGTCCAAGAGGAGTGGCTGCCTGACCGAGCAACTCAGTTAGCCAATTTATAAAGTAGACTGTTGAATCACCTGACATAGGTTCTCTCTAGAAATCAGTCTGTTGCAGACACAGGGCATGAACCTGTACTCTCTAGATAATGTACTTAATTAAGCATTCCCCAAAATATAATCTAATACATTTTCAGAAGAAGGAAAGGACTTTAATACAATTGTGAAACTGCAGAATCTGAAGGAAACTTTCCAAACTAACATCACTGCAGATTTACTACAACATTAAGGAACTTATCACAAGAAACTTGGGACAACATGCCATCAATAATTTGCTGTAACTAATATTTCAATCTTGTTCCCAAACAGAAGTCATCTTATACCGAGTCACATCGTAAGTCCTTCTATGTCAATATTACCTACACCAAGGTTGGGTTAAACATCTGTGGCCTTCCAGGTGTCGTTTATCTCTGATTCCGACAAGTCACAGCAAACATGGTCAATAACATAGGCCTCTGACAAAGTCCAAGTTTCAGATTTCAGTTCAGTATTAAATCAGTTAAAAGTGAGTTTCAATTTTAAAAGAAAATCTTCACAGGAAGTTAATCCCACTTCATCTCCACCCACTGTCTGACCCCCGTCCCCCCAAAAAGAAACATTTCTAAGGGAGCTAAACCTTTTAAAGTCCCTCCCTCTTTCAAATACCTACTTACTATTATTTACTACCTGTGTTTTTCAGATGAGCTCCTTCTGCTCTAACTGGCTGCAACAGAACCTGGAAAAACTAGCCAGTGCTAGAAATGTGGAACAAAATATGTGGGAGCCCACTCAGAAAGTCCTAGTGACAAAGCATCGATGTATCATGTGAGTAAAGCAACTAAGCAAGTTCAGAAACAGGATAAGGAGGTCAGGACAAACAACTATGCCCCTTCCCTTTGTGACTTAACAAAACTCAAGTTTCCAAGTGAACCAAATAGGTCAATAGGATGATGGGATTTATAAGTCCAGTATCATCTGGAGGGCTATGAATTAGTCATCCTTGATCTACGCTTACTGGTAGCAGCTGCCCATGTCTTTCGCAGTGCTGACTGGAGATGCCAGGGATTGAGCCTAGGACTTCTTGGATGCAAAGCAATTGCTCTCTCACTGCGCTGCGCAACCCAGAACTACTGATGCAGCTTAAGGCTTTCAATGGCTACTAGCCATGATGGCTACCTAGCATGTCAGCTATCAAGGTAATATGCCTCTGAATAGCAGTTGCTGGGAATCACAAGTGGGGAGAGTACAGTCCTGCTTGCAGGCTTCCCTTGGGCATTTGGCTGACCCCAGTGAGAACAGAATGCTGGTCTAGATGGGCAGAAGGAATCATCTTATGTTCTTAAATATCCATCTGGCTTCTGGTATTGATGTGTGTGTTCTAAGGCTATGATACAATATTCACGTGCCTGGGAGTAAGTCCCATTGAACTCAATTAGACATACAGCTGAGTAGATATTATAGGTATCCTTTTATGATTCTTTAACAACATCCATTATCCATGGATAATATCAACTCCTAAATCAAACTTTAGCAGAAGAGCAGTGTTTCTTTTGGCTTTGCATCTTTGGGTTACTTCCTTGACATAAACTATAAATAAGAGTTCCATTTATTATGCCCTGCAGGCCGGACACTCTATATAACTGTAACCACACTAGCTGCTTTTTGTAGTCTGAATCTAACACACCAGGCTATATTAAAAACAAACCTCATTTTCTTAATTTCTTCCATAAGCCCTTGCCTTTCACCTTCTCATCTCTTTTTGCAGTTGCTGTTTTTTAAATGAAGCTTCCTTCTGCTTTCATGGGAATTTCTCTCATAACACATCAATACTCCAAATCCCTTTCCTAGCAGAAATATATTCCAGAAATATATTTTGTGATGAAGGGGTGTGTGCGTTTACACACAGATTTTTGCAGGAATGTAGCCCATTCTGGAGCCACTATGTAGAGGAAAAGGAAATATATTTTGGAATAATGAAAACTAGATTGCTGTTAGTTGTCTCCTGAGAAATTTCACTCTTTTGAAGACAATGTCACATTATTCCAAAAATATCTCTTTATGCCAAAGGAACATCTTGGGAAGTGTAGTCACTACAGAAGAGCCTAAAGAATAAGCATGTAAGCAACAAGTCTATGGCTGTAAAACACAACATGCATTGTATAGTAAGGAAATAACCTGCATCAACGCTATTCTTCCAAGATTAGCCAGATGATACACAGTATCTCTCACATTCTGTATGAGAAAAAACAAAAAAAATTCCTTCCAGTAGCACCTTAAAGACCAACTAAGTCAGTTCTTGGTATGAGCTTTCGTGTGCATGCACACTTCTTCAGATACACACATCTGAAGAAGTGTGCATGCACACGAAAGCTCATACCAAGAACTAACTTAGTTGGTCTTTAAGGTGCTACTGGAAGGAATTTTTTTTGTTTTGACTATGGCAGACCAACACGGCTACCTATCTGTATTCTGTATGAGAACTGATGTCTGTGAGGTCTTACAGCTGTTTTCAGTTGCAGTGACTGAAATTTCTTTGGACCACTAGATGGCAGTCACTTCAACTTAATATAAACGCAAATGGTTGCCACATGTGAAGAAAACAATGGTATTCTTTGTGTTTGAAACTGTAGCAAGACAAAATTGATTTTAACCTTCAGAACTGTTTCTGGAGCATGACTAGCTAATGTAGATCAAGCTATGCACTCATAGCTAACCTTAAATCAAGCATGTGGTACATTTATAGTATTTTATTTTATTTTATTGAATATTAATGAGTTACAGTTTCAACTACATATGGAAATATTTCATCACCATAATGGGTCTGTGAACCTTGAATGTGACACATCCCAGCCTACAGACATCAATTCAAGACTTTTGTGATGATGCCAAAATTTAAAACATATGAGAATTGACAATTTTAGATGTATATTGCATACTCATCATGGTTATGAAACTAATATCAGCATATCCAAAATAACAGCTATAAATATCAGCAAGCCAAAAGATAGCAAGGAAGTTCTTCAGTCTAGCTCTTGAAAATTAATACAATAAAATAGTATGGTATGCATATAGCACTTGTATGTGCTATATACTGTGGTACCTCTGGATGTGAACGGGATCCGTTCCGGAGCCCTGTTCGCATCCTGAAGCGAACGCAACCCACGTCTGTGCATCTAGGCGTGCGTGGGTTGCGATTCGCTGCTTCCGTGCATGCCCGTGACGTCATTTTGAGCATCTGCACATACGCGAGCTGTGAAACCCGGAAGTAGCGCACTCCGTTACTTCCAGGTCTCCGCAGAGCGCAACCCAAAAATGCTCAACCCCAAGCTACTTCAACCCGAGGTGTGACTGTACTACCATAACTACATGTAAACTAGCCCATGATAGGGTCACTACCAGAGCTGTGTAGGGCTTCACAGACCAAAACTAACACCTAAAAATTGGCTTGGTAGTTAACCAGCAGCCAAATCTGGCTCAGACTTGTTTTTATATGTTGTATTCTGCCTTGTTATATTCTGTAAGCAATGGCTTATAAATTCCTAAATAATTAAGTAAATACCAGACCCTCCAACTGTCCCTATTTTCCAGGGATGTCCCTGTTTTAGAGAAGCCATCCTGATTTCTGATTTGATCTCAGAATGTCTCACTTTTTCTTAGGATGTCCCTATTTTCACTGGATAAATGTTGGAGGGTATGGAGTTATCCGACCCCTGAGTCATCTGAAGGCAATCCTGTATAGGGAAGTTTTTTAATGTTTAATGTTTTTATAGATGTTGGAAGCTGGCCAGAGTGGCTGAGGCAATCCAGTAAGATGTATGGGGTGTAAATAGTAAAATTATTATCATGAAATGGGACATCCCTATTTTCATTGGATAAATGTTGGAAGGTATGAAATGCTATTAGGCCCGATTCCTAAAATACCAAAACCACTGGGCTCTGTTTGCTGCTGCCACATCACAGATATGGTCTGAAGGCACAGGAGGCCACCATCTTCTTGAAGCTAAGCAGGTTTGCGTGTGGTCAATGCCAGCATGCACAACTGTCTGGGAAACATCTATACACCAGCTTGGGTACAAGATAAGCGAAAGGTGGGATTGAAAAATGCAAACAAACAAAAGTTCTGGGTCTGCTCTAGCTCCTTTCTCTTGCACAGCAGGCTTCACTTCCAGACTCCACTCTGATACCAAAACAGTTGATCTCATAACTAGCTAGCTTAGCAAGAAGGCCAGAGATCATGAGAGGCTTCCCCATTAGCATGCCCTTCACTGTGCAGTCTAAAAAGAATGTGACTTGCCTGAGGACAACATAGTGTGAAGTTGCCACCGCTCCACATAAACTTTTATTGTATTTATACTTTAAAATAAAGGTATTATGAGCTTACCTCCAGTTTCTGAAATGGCAGAAATCTAGCTCTTTTAAAAAATGTCTTCAAGGCACCCAGACATCTAAAGAAGTGAAATGAATTCAGGTAAGCAGAGTCACCAAATAACTCATTCAGCAAACTTCTGTGAATATAATCCAGCGCTTTATTGTAAAACAACGTATTTAAAGTGCTTTGATATTTTAATGGGAAATCAAGACTTTGTTATGATTTAAGTCTATGTGGTAGCTAGTAGCACACCTGAAGGCAAGTTAGGACCAGTCCTCCTTTGGGACATGAGTCACTGGCTTATGGATTGCTCTGCTTAAAATTATTGTGTGCTTCTGCAAACTTTGTATATACTCCAAATCTGCTGCATGTAGATGCTGCTGTTTGGGTTACATAAGAGTGGAAACACGAGTGAAGGTCAAAAAGATAATATAAGGTTGGGGAATGGCCTGTGGGGACATGGAAGCATGCTTTTTACTGGTGGCACCAGTGTTGTGGAAAGTACCTCCTGCTGACATGAGAGGACCCATCTGAACTGGCAACCCCCTCGCTTTCCCTTGACCTCTTGACCCAAGTCTCCTTTTAAAATTTCTGTGCTGTTTCTAAGGGAATTGTTTCATTGCGTATTTTTTGATGGATGCTTACGTTTTAATTGGACTATTTTAATGTATTTTAGTTAAATTCTCATTTTAACTGTTCTGTATTGTTACCAATGTCATACAATTGGCATTCGTGTTTTGGAAACTTCTTAGAAGTCATCCTGGCATTAAGCAGTATTTTAAATTAATTCATTAACAAACATTGGCTCCTCATCCAATTAGGCATGTGTGGCATGAAACACTGCTTCTGTGTGTGTTGTGATTCCTACTCGGATCGGCGTGAACATGCAGATAATGTGTGGAAGGAGGGCTAGACACAGATGTATACAGTTTGTGATATACAAGCCAAAAAGTTACACCTGAAGTTCTTTAAGTATACAGCTTTGAACTTCCTTAAGATAAAATATTACTTGAAAGCAGTGGCGTAGCGTGGGTTGTCAGCACCCGGGGCAAGGCAAGTAATTTGCACCCCCTAACCCGTGGATTTGCACCCCTTAAACCTAACCCCCAGATGTTGCGCCCGGTGCGGCTGGCCCCCCTGCACCCCCCACGCTACGCCACTGCTTGAAAGTAATACCAATGGAAAACAAATGCTTTTTGCTATTTAGAATTTCAAATTTTAACCTAAGAAGGATGTGAACTGATAACGAGTAAGCCCTGTAGTGAATTAACACTAAATTTAAGTCTGATTTCATCCATCATTTTACATGGGGTGAGGAGGAGCTGAAAAGTAAGTCCTTAACAGGAAAAGGAGCCATGGAGATGCTGACAGGCTGGACTGCACTGGCCATGCCATAGCAACACCTCTGTCATGGATTGGCTAAGCTTCAATATTGTACTGTGCTTGAGTCAGGGAACCTTCCAGTTCCATCTGGCTGAGCTACAATGCTGGCATGAAATGCTTATGAAGTTTATAACTACATTTGGCATTACATGTATTTTTGCAATTCACCTTAACAACAACAGCAACAAACCAGTAGGCGTGGCCATGCCTGATTGGGACTGTTGCAGGAAAGGTTGGTTTCCCTGCTTGCCACAGGCTCAACAAAAATCCCCTCTCCTGCCATTTGCTCCCATTAGGGTTTTCAGTGGGGTCCTGGTGAGGAAGGAAAGAGTTAAACCACTTGCCACCTTCCAAAGTCCCTACACCTATTTTGTTTGTTTTCTATCAAACAATCATGTTAAATGCAAAAAAGAAAAGCATTGAAAAGAACTTTGACCCAAAGTTATTATAATGTTTGTAGTTCAGGGACTCAACTATACAGCCACAAATAAAATGTTTTAACTGCAATATACAATTTGAAACTAGATGGCAATGGTGAGCCTTATGGAAAATTAAGTGTATTTTTAAAAACGCTTCAGTGAAGGAAAATAAAGTCATCAGTTTTACTACTACAGGGATGGGGAAGCAGTGACCTTCCAGTGGTTGTTGGGCTTATACTTGTTCCAGCAAGTATGACCAAGGTCAGGCATTATAGGATTTAACCTTGCCCTAAAGAAATGATAGGAGTGGGCAGTACTTTAGAAAGAAAGCCCAGGATGGAGCATGGGAGCAAGTGATACATGGGCTGAGAAACAAGAACCTGAAGAGAGAATAACCGAAAGAGAAGGAAGGGAGACACACAATGGATAAAAATGAGATCTGTAGAAGCCTTGTAACACTTAAGGTCAGAGAGGTGGTATGAGGACAGCTAAAAGAGTGATCAGGGGCTAGCTGAGAGGCTGACTAAACAAAATGTGGAAAGGTAAAGACTTGAGGAAGGGACAAATGTGGTAGGGATCGGTGGCGTAGCGTGGGTTGTCAGCACCCGGGGCAAAATCTGTGACAGCACTGAGAGAGAGGGAGTGAGCCAGGTAGGGGCAGAGAGCTGCAAGTGCGAGTGCGCCCCCCCCCGATGTTGCGCCCGGTGCAGCCGGCCCCCCTGCACCCCCCATGCTACGCCACTGGTAGGGATAAAGAAATAAGGGAGCTGATGAGAAAGTAAAGGTAAAGGGACCCCTGACCTTTAAGTCCAGTTGTGCCCGACTCTGGGGTTGCGGTGCTCATCTCACTTTATTGGCCGAGGGAGCTGGCATACAGCTTCCAGGTCATGTGGCCAGCATGACTAAGCCGCTTCTGGCGAACCAGAGCAGTGCATGGAAACGGCGTTTACCTTTCCGCCCGAGCGGTACCTATTTATCTACTTGCACTTTGACGTGCTTTCAAAGTGCTAGGTTGACAGGAGCAGGGACCGAGCAACGGGAGCTCACCCCGTCGAGGGGATTCAAACTGCTGACCTTCTGATCGGCAAGTCCCAGGCTCTGTGGTTTAACCCGCAGCGGCACGCGTGTCCCTCTGATGAGAAAGTAGGACTGGCCTAAAACCTCAGATTGTTGGTATGGACATGAAGGAAGAAGAAAGATAAATGAGTAGCGTACTCTTATGTATGTTGACTCACAAGTAAATTCCATTGAGTAATGAGGCTTCCTCCTAGGTAAGTGGAGATAGGATTGCACCCTAAGGGAGGTTTGAAGGACTTAGGGACAGAAGGCAAAGGAGCCTAGGATTAGTAGATCTAGAAAGAGACATGGCTGCTGGATAAAAAGGGAATCCAGCCAACTGAAAGACTTCTGTTGCCTCTGCAACCCTGTGATCTGACAACCCTAAGAGGGAAACAAAAACTAAGACTGGAGGAAGGGGTAGATTATACATATTTGATTTTCAACATTTGATTTCAATGGCTAATTGTCAGACTTGTAGTTATAAAAAATATTCTTGAATCTTCAAACAAAATCCTCCTGTCATTATTTTTCTCGCTATGCATATTTTTTCCTAGGCTTCCTCCATTTTCTTTTCTCCTATTTTCAACAGTCAAAATGTAATCCTCTGTGTGCCTTCGTAGGAGGAAGCCCAGTTGAGTTCAGTGGGACTCTGAAGCAAGCGAGTATAGGAATGCAGCCTCTTGCTCTTGAACTTTCTCAGCCACTGTCTGTTCCACTTGGGGGGCTCAGAGAACAATGGGCCAAGGAATTAATATGATGCAATGAAAATTAATGATTAAAGCTCATAGACAATACAGAAAATCAATGGTCAAGATTAATAACAAAAAATATAAAATTAATATCTACTGAAAAATGTGGGGGTGGATCAAACTAGAAGAATCCCGAGCAAATTTACATACAATTGATTGAAACAATGATTAAAGGTAAAAGGTAAAGGTACCCCTGCCCGTACGGGCCAGTCTTGACAGACTCTGGGGTTGTGCGCCCATCTCACTCAAGAGGCCAGGGGCCAGCGCTGTCCGAAGACACTTCCGGGTCACGTGGCCAGCGTGACATCGCTACTCTGGTGGGCCAGAGCCGCACACGGAAACGCCGTTTACCTTCCCGCTGGTAAGCGGTCCCTATTTATCTACTTGCACCCGGGGGTGCTTTCGAACTGCTAGGTTGGCAGGCGCTGGGACCGAGCAGCGGGAGCGCACTCCGCCGCAGGGATTCAAACCGCCGACCTTTCGATCGGCAAGTCGTAGGCACTGAGGCTTTAAACCACAGCGCCACCTGCGTCCCGAAACAATGATTACATGATGATAATTAGAAATGGCCCTGTCAGTCTATTTTTTGCCTGTATCATTTTCACATATGTTCATTCATTAAGTTTTCCATCCCATTTCTGTACTGATGTTTTCTGCATGAAATTAGTTAAATACACATATATTTTTCTTTTATTAAAAGTACATATTGAAACACATATTGTTTTGACTTTATACAATACAAAACATATTTTCTCCTAAAATATTTTTAATGCAACTTGGCATTTTTTTGAGCCAAGAATTCACAGAATTTGGAGATCTGTGAAATCTGAAGAATAACTACATTCCAAACCCCATGTTGTTCCAGGTGGACATTATCTGGGAGATCCAGGAGGAGGTGGTAAGGATCAGAAATTCAGTTCCTCAAGCATCCAATTTATTTATTCCTCCTTATTGTGCTACTAAGTACAATGCTACTTAGTCCATCAGTTGTGATTATGTGGCGAACCAAGTCATTCTTTTGGAGTATGCTCTACACTTTGTTGTGTGCCAAGACTGGGGAGTAATAGACTAGTTGCCTTGACAACAGGGGTACATTCCCTTTTTATTGTGAAAATTGACATTAGATTTTTACTGAGCCCTAATTCAAATTATAGTAGGAATTTAAATGCACACCAGTAAGTAGTAATAAATGTATGTAAGGCATTAATGGAAAAATCAGCCAAAGTCATTGTCAAGATGTTAAAGGACTCAGAATTCTGATCAGACTCCAACTAGTCCTTGCTTTCAGGGCGAAAAGACAGATGAGCCAAAAAGATTATTATATTACTTTTTGACCTGATTAAGTGCCCAAGAGGTATTCTGACATGACATTTTTTAACATGATATTTTGCTTTATGGGCCCTACAGTTATCATTTCAGAATGAACTTTAGCTTGAGATAGTCTGCGCTGACACAAGCATCAGGTTCTGCTATACAACATCATGTTCAAAATAAGTATAAGCATCACTAAACTGACATAATGATGTCACATAAATATGATTTTCCCACATCGAAATAACACAAATTCCCATTTGACAGTTTAAGAGAACTTGTAATTTTTTTAAAAAAAATAAGTCCCTTAATCTGAGAAAGCCAGTGTGGGCAGGTTAAGGATGGCAGACACAACTATGAACAGCATTCAGGAAGTATAAAAAGGTAAAGGTAAAGGGACCCCTGACCATTAGGTCCAGTCGTGACCGACTTTGGGGTTGCGCGCTCATCTCGCTCTATAAGCCTAGGGAGCCGGCGTATGTCCGCAGACAGCTTCCAGGTCATGTGGCCAGCATGACTAAGCCGCTTCTGGTGAACCAGAGCAGTGCACGGAAATACCGTTTACCTTCTCGCCGGAGCGGTACCTATTTATCTACTTGACTTTGACGTGCTTTCAAACTGCTAGGTTGGCAGGAGCAGGGACCGAACAATGAGAGCTCAACCCGTTGTGGGGATTCGAACTGCCGACCTTCTGATCAGCAAGTCCTAGGCTCTGTGGTTTAACCCACAGCACCACCCGTGTCCCTATTCAGGAAGTATAGAATACATTAAACTGCTTCATGACAGTCAGGGCTGGCAGGAACAAAGCCAAGAGGTCTTAGTCACTCTGTATGGTTAGCAGGACTATGCAAATAAGCTAAATCAATGGGTTCCACAGATCTGGAAAGGGACTGTCAATAAGCCTCCCTAAAGTCAGAATCACAATGTTAATGGGTGTAGGATTCCAAGCAGGTTCCAAATCATTCTTACTTCATAATAATGAGTTCAGGAAAGACAACAAGTTGAAGGGGGGGGGGGGATATACTTTTTTACATGTAGTTCTGATGAGATGGCAGCGTTATCTGAAAAGTGTTGTTCTGGCTCAATAAGGCAGGGAAGGCACTTTTAACATTTCCAGCTTTTGCTTGTTTGTTTAAATAATTATAATTAAAATTATACCCTGCCCACTCTGGGTGGCTCCAAACCAAATATTAAAAACACAAAAACTTCCCTAAACGTTGCCTTCAGATGTCTTTTAAAAATAAGATAATTGCTTATTGCCTTCACATCTGATGGGAGGGTGTTTCACAGGGCAGGCGCCACTACCAAGAAGGCCCTCTGAACAGTGACAACTTTTGCCCAACAACACAAATATTCTTAAAAGGGTTTGTTTAATTTAAAATATTGTCATTCAAATAGGAAACCATTGCTTCCAAATCATTAGTGCAGGAAAATTGCTGATGGCTGTGTTTTTGGTTTGTTTGTTTTCAGAATTCTCTTGCATTAATAACAGCTGCCTTAGGTTTGGCAAAAAGAAGTGTGCTATAGGTATTTTTTTAAAAAAATTAAAATGATGATTTTCAGCAAAGAGTACAGTGTCCAGGTTCCACAAGATGGGGCACCATCTCTCACTAAGAGACATAGGGGAAGGGAATCTTGGTCAAGACATGTAGCCACTGAAAGCCTTACCTTCCATCAATTTGTCTAACCTGTTTTTAAAGCCAGCCAAGTTGGTGGCCATAATTACATCTTTCCTCAATTCACTTCTCTACATTATGCATTATCATTCCTTCCCCCAAGCTCACCCTTTTAAAAAAATTAAAAATCCTCATAAAAAGAGTTGCTCCAGTCATTTTGGTTGCCCTTTTCTGAAGCTTTTCCAGTGCCACACTGTCCTTTTTGAGATGAACTGACTGGAACTGTACTTAGTAGTCCAAGTGTGGCCATACCACAGATTTATAAAACATTATTATATTGGCATATGATGGAGGCCTTCTGATCTCCCTAATTTGTATTCTATTGCTCCCAGTCTACTACCAATGACAAAGGATAGTTGATTAGTTTACTGTCCAATCATACATCATCATAAGGATAGAGTGTTACCAGCTGTCATACACAAAGGCAAGTAACAGAAACCCCATCCGCATGTAATTGCAGAATCTGTCTATTATCTTTGAGAATTCTTGGAGAACAGGTAAGGTCCCCACAGACTGGAGGTGGGCGAATATTGTCCCCATCTTCAAAAAAAGGGGGGGGGGATACCCAGGCAACTACCGACTTGTGAGCTTGACACCAATACTAAGAAATGTCCTAGAGCAGATAATGAAAGGGTCAGTCCTTGAGCACTTAGAAAAAGATGCTGTGATTACAGTACTAAGACCCAGCATGGCTTTCTCAAAAAGAAGTCATGCCAGATGAATCTCATTTCTTTTTTCTTTTTCTTTTTGATAGTTACTATTTTTGTGGATCAGGAGAAAGCAGTGAACATAGTATATCTTGAGTTCAGCAAGACTGTTGACAAAGTTCCCCATTGCCTTGCAGAGAAGCTTAAAGGATATAGGATAGTCATCTTCCAATAGCTAAAGAGCTGTCATATGAAGGATGGAGCAAGCTTGTTTCCTCCTGCTCCACAGGCTAGGATCTTCAAGTTACAAGAAAGGAGATTCCGACTAAACATCAGGAAGAACTTTCTGACAGTAAGAACTGTTCAGCAGTGGAACAGACTTCCACAAGAGGTGGTGAATTCACCTTCCTTGGAGGTTTTTAAGCAAAGCTTGGATGACAATCTGTCATGTATAATCTAGTTGAGATTCCTGCATTGCCAAGGGTTGAACTAGATGACCCTGGGGGTATCAACTCTACAAATCTATGATTCTGTGATGCTAAGTACAATTTAATAAATAAACACTTTGTACCATTAATGTGCCTACTTGTTGTTTTTGACTTGGCTCTAACAAGGTCTGTATTTTGCTAAGCATGCTTAACAAAAAAAAGAGTAAATAATACAGTGATAGAAACTAGGTCAAGTGGGTTCTCTAGAAAGAAATGTGGTGCTGCGGGATACTCAGCCATGAAAACTGCTTTACGGGCTTGAGGGCAGACAGCTCTGTTGTCAGGGAAGAACTCACAGGACTTTTAAGACCTAAGCATTTTTCCAAACAATGCGGCCAAACTAGAAAGGTGCTGCTACTGTTTTTACATTACAAAAATAAGTGCAAAAACTGAAAGATTAAGGCTTAAATCTTAGGCATACTTGTCAGGAACTCCTCTGTCTTTGGCATTGGCGTAGCGTGGGTTGTCAGCACCTGGGGCAAGGCAAGTAATTTGCACCCCCTAACCCATGGATTTGTGCCCCCTAACCCATGGATTTGCGCCCCCTAACCCTAACCCCCAGATGTTGCGCCCGGTGCGGCCGGCCCCCCCTGCACCCCCCACGCTACGCCACTGGTCTTTGGCTACTATAGACTTTCACTGAAGACTAGTTTTCATCACTTGTTTCTCTCTACAACTACTCTGCAGTTCATGGAATGTTAGTTCATATTCAACTCTTAAAAGTAGAAGTCCTTTCTGACTCTTCTTGATGTGTTAATCTTCTAGGGTACCTCTCCTACCTTTTCCTCATTGCTGGCTGGAAATAATAATAGTTTCCATTTTTGAGAGGAGCTGAAAACTAGAGAAAGCATGGTTGCTAGGGATCCCCTAACACTTCCAAATTGTTTGCAGAAACTGAGAGCCCAGGTACATCCCTCTTCTAACAGCAAACTTAAGGGGTAAGTGCCAGAAGGATTGAATCCAAATTAGGGTGTCAAAGAAACAAGAGGGAAGTATCAGCAGGTTTCCACCCCAAGGTTTCCAGAACTACAAAAATATTTTAATAAGAAAAAGTTCTAGTAACAAATCCCCATAAAATGTTGAGAAAATCAGGGGGGGTGGGGACCAAGCTAGGAGAGTAAAATGCCCTGCTTGAGCCCCTTGCATTTTAGTAGTCTAAAGGTGGGCATAGCTAGCTGGAACCTTGAACAGGGGCATTCAGGTTAGGGAGGTGATGATGTGCTACAACACAGAGCCCCCTTATAATACACTAGCAGTGTGAGACGTAGCCAGGTTCTGATAGCTGAGACGTCTGGTCCAATCTGCACTACACATCTAAAGTATTATCATACCACTTTAAACTCATACCTCCCCTCACAAGATCCCAGGAAGTGTAGTTTGTTAAGGATGCTAAGAGTCGTAAGGAGGCCTTTATTCCCCCCACAGAGCTACAATTCACAGAGTTCCCTGGGAAGATTTATTGAGTGTAAAACCTCTAAGGGAATTGTAGACCTGTGAGGGGAATATGGGTCTCCTGACATTGCTCAGCACAAACAAACCACAGTTCCAAGGATTCCTTAGAGTAAGCTATAACTGGTTAAAGTGGTATGACACTGCTTTAACTGTTTAGTGCAAACAGGTCCTCTGAATGAAATTTACCCTTTGTCACCTTGTTCATCAAATTCCACCTAATATCAAACCATGAAAGTGTAATATGTAGCTAGGCTATGTGTTATGATTACATATTTTGAGACAAAATTTTAAATCTGTACACTGCAATATACCTCATTCTTCACCTACCCTAGGGCACATTAATTGGCCAATTACAATTCATTACTATGAAGCTTGGAGATCACCGCACCCACACTAGTGATCATTCTACGACACTGTTGATCTAACTTCCCTCATAACACATTGATATAAACAATGAAACTACTCCATGGATCAAAGATATCAGTATCCGGAGGATATAGTATGGCAGAAGAGTGTGGATGGATTGAAAGAGTATACACAGCACAAGAAGTCCCATACACATAAATATCCTCATGTCCTCCAATGACTCAAAAGTTTTAAGCATGTATATCAATTTTGGGGCGGGGTCATGTTTATGATTTGAGTCTTGCTAAAAGTTATATATGTATATGCACTACAATACTAAATCACTGCTCAACATTATAGCATAACCAGGTTCTGTCTTTTTTTAAAAAAGGAAAATGAAGCCCTGTTCTTAAAGCAAACACAACACAAATCATATAAACCTTGCATTTGGCTGCATACAAATTAGTTTTTAAAAAATATCTACAGGCAATATACTTCACGTGCAGTCTTTTGTCTAAAGATTCTTTATTTGGAACTAATAAATACAACCGTATAAGGCTTCAGCTGAACAGTAAGCATGGTACATGCATCACTGACAGTAAGCATATTTTTATGTTTGCAAATATATAGTTATTTGGTGCTGTATTGTGGGGATGAAAAATTAGAAGTATCTCGTAACAGTCAGTATAAAATCAAAGTTTATTGTTTCTTGGTTACATAAGGAATAGCGCATTATCCCATAATTAGTATAATACAGTATATCAGTATCATTAAGTCTCATTAAAAATAAAAACCTCGCTCAAACTAATTAAGTTAAGTTGAATCTGCAAAACCTGAAATTATAAGGAGAACTTAATAATTAATATGTATACCATAAATTATCTGATGAACACCAATGGTTCCTTTTTTAAAGACAACATGACAATTGTTAACATTTATGTTACACTTAGATTTCTCCTAAGTTTTTGGATATATTTGTTTTGTGCAGTCCTCTTACTTCTTCCTGTTCCAAATGATATACTAAAAGACTCCCCCTCTCCTTGAAAAGCATGGCATTATCACTATTCAACTAACTGTATTGCCATCCAAGCATTCTTACTTTCAAACACACACCATGGAGCTCCCAGTTATAATACTTTATAATGTATCTTGAGAAATGATAGTGTTTTACTAAATATTAATCACCTTAATTTAAATTCTATAATTATGCATTCAATGAAACACTGTCATGAACAAAAAACAACATATTTGTACAAACTTTACATATACTCAATACAATCTATATTATCCAATATATTATATATTATCCAACACAAATATTTCCGTATTATAAACATGAGCTTACAGGTTTTGGTAACCAAGTCATTTTCCCAGTTGTGTGACTCCACAGAAATAATTAGATGCTTAATTAAAATAATATTTTGCTAACGGTATTCTAGTACTGCTTCAGATACCACAAGGGTAAAAAATAGTTAATATTTTAAATGAACATACTGTTATCACTCACACATGGCTGTCCAAAAATATATACCTTATTCTGGAGAAAAAAACATTTACATTTTCTTTATAAAAAGAAAAACCATTAACTGTAGATTTAAAGCAATTAAAACAATGCTGTATCCATTCTGCAAACCGTTTTAGGAACATCAAGGTTGACAAAATAAGTAAATAAACTGAAGATGTTTTGGTCAAGTAAACATTACGAAACTACCCCCATTCTGAATAATAATAAAAAAATCTTTTTTAAAAAAAATCCATTCAGAGTGGTAGAGATTAAGTATTTTCATGCTCATCAAACTTATAATAATAGTTTAGATTGCAAGAAAAGCAAAATCTTATTAGGCATTCACTAAAGCTTTCTTAACAAAAGGGCTTGTGGCCCTTTCACGCACAAAAAACCCTTAACCCTTGACCTTTTCTCAGTTAACAGAATAAGAACACTGAAAATATTACATATCATATGAATGTTTGTTTTGTACAAACACTCTTCTCCATCTACTCTTGGGTAAGGAAAAAAGAAGTCCTCTATTTGAAACAGCACAAGCCTGCTTCTTAAGTCATGTGACTTTTTTTTTTTTGCTAAGAGCCATGTGCTCGCGTATCATTTTACTCTGAAATATCTATGCGGATTTCAGCTCAACCTGCCTTTGCTTATAATGCATGACATGGGCTGTGAGGGAGCATGAGAACCATCTCTCTTAAAAGCAAGGTTCTCATAGTTGGCCTGTAACCATGGAAGCAGATGCTTCTTCCTTCTTTCTTTTTCTTTCTTTCTTCCATTTTTTTTCCCTTACCCCTCCTTACCTCCTTGCAGCCACGAGCTGCTCCCTATTGTTAAAAGAGGTACGCCTTGATTTTTCTCCGTCGTGACCGAACTTGTCTCTTCTTCAAAGGGCATGATGCTGCAGGTCATCGGTCTAGACTGTTTGCACGGTCCAGAGAACAGCCTTGATGTAACCCTTGCTCCGTCTGTGCCACACCACCAGCCGTGCAACTGCAGACTGTGGGGGGACATTGGAGATCTGTATTTGAAAAGAAGTCCGTCTGATTTTGCCATTGTGCCTTTTCACTCATCGATCGAATGAATATCGAACCTTCTGTCGTTGCATGTGTGAAATAGATAGCTTAGCAAGCAGTTTTGAGCCCAAACCTGTGCAAAGGGCCAAACTGTTTCCTTTACTCCCAAGTAGTGTTCTTCATTAGATATCTGTTTCTCATTTATTTTATCCAGTTACATATTGATGTTATGCTTCTTCTGTACAACCACAATCGTTATTCTCAGGCTACGTCAACCATCACCTTTCTTCTCCTCAGCTTTTAAAGTAATTTTCTTCCACATAGTCATAGTTAAGGTTCACTCCTCAGCACAGTACTTGGATATTGATGATTTAAGGCTGTAAAAACTGAGTGATCGTGAGCAGTCCAAAGTGTGTTAAAATCACACTGTTGCTGCTTTGATTACTACTACAAGTAATAAAGCTAATTCAATGAAGAAATAAATGAAGCACATCTCACATTCAGAGAGACAAAGTAAGAAAAAGTGTTGCCTTTTTTAAAATGGAAGAAAAAAATAATTTTTCCCAAATGTGTAAAAAAAGAGAACTATAGCTTAATCTCTCTCAACACAAAGTCAATGAAACTTTGATCTGAAAATAATGGAAATGTTCCCTCTTCAGTAAAATGCCTACCAAACATATTTTTTATTTGCAAGAATATATTTCATAAGAGGTGTGGGGGGAGGGGAGAGAAAGACAAACCCTGTGAAAGTTATGTATAAATGTTTCGAAATCAAACCAAGCATTCAAATATATTTAATTTAAAAAGGAAAACAAACCAACAATCTTCAGTCCCCAAAGCACATAAAGTGACGTATTCTGAAATCTGTTGATAATCATGTTTTGCTCATCCTCAAATACTGTGACCAAATCTCTATGACCACTGGCTGTCAAAAAAAGGACAGGAAAGTTAACCCCCTGACAACTATCAGGATCTGTTCATTGTAAAGTATGCTTGCCTCTACTCCGGTCTAATAAAATTCGGAATCAAAAAGGGCTTATATATTCTTCAGACTGCTGCTTAGCAAGAACTGTCTATATATGACATCAGTATCTGTGTATGTTTTGAGATATCAGTTTCTCTGTACTTGGAAGACATACCTATTTTCTCTAATTGCCAAAGGCAAAGGGGAGGTGCACTAAAGAATAAAGAAGGTTATTGTGACAGATGAAACATAATTCACAATGAATACTCTTTTCATCCAGACTTAAATAGAAGAGGATTACTCCAAGGAGAATTTTAGAAGAGACAGTATACTTTGACTCCAATAATATAAGGACAGGCCACAAACTGGAAAGACACTGTAAACCTAAATAGGATTTTGCTGAAGATTTTGGATTTCTCCGTACTGGAAGAAGTGCTAACTTGAAGAAAGTCTGAAGAGAAACAGTCAATGAAAAGCAATATGAGCTGGGATTTTCTGGAGTGGATAATGATGAATGTTTGTCTTATATTTCTTCTTCATTTGACAGAACCTTAATGAAATGAGATCACGCTATTTCTTCAGTAAATTTGTTCTGTGAAAGTAGGTACCTTATTTTAATATACTTACTAAACTTATCTGGCTTCATAGAACTTCATTTGTTAATCTTCCTGCTATACTTTGCTTTATGAGATGCTGGAGAAGTTAAAATTAGAAAATACTTACTAGAATAATTGTTTTACCAGATACAGGCAAATGTATTAGAACCAAAACACATTATATACCTATAACTACATATTTATTTTACTTGCATTTTTGAAATTTTCAGGGGGAAATGGTTTAAACTGTAAATTGTTTAACTAATTCATTTTAGTATTCTCTTTTGCTTATTTCACTTCCCTCTTTTTTAAAGTACATTTTGAGGAAATTAATTACTTATTATGATCATAGTTATTTAACAAGTAAACATAATAAACCATTGCTTTTTCTACATTTTCATTTTCTTTGATGCAAATATGTATTGATTAACAAATAGGTGCATTTTATATGTTTGTCATTGTTACTTCAAGCTGCAGTTTTGCCACAAAACAATGTAGCAAGATATTATTTAAGCTAAAACAGAATACAGGGAATCTTGAATGGTAATACCCCAAAACAGTTTAGGGCGAAAGCACACATTAGATTCTTGTTATAGGTTTTCTTCATTATTGTATACATTATAAAATACTTCTAAATGACTGTAAGGATGAAAAATGGTTTCTTAATCGAAATAAGAAATGTTTTAAATAATAAATGCTTAATAGTATAGTTCTATCTTTACTTGTTTCATACTTAATGACATGCCACGCAGTTTCAGTTCTGAACAGCATGCTACACATTTTAGCAACTTGTTTGTCCACATATAAGATTATTGAAGATTAAATTAACATTTGAATTAATATTAGTCCAGACATCTGAAGGAAGATGCTGTCCATTGAGTTACATCCCCTAATTTTATTACCAAGAAAAAATGTCATTCTATAATCTGTCACTACAAAAAACTATTCAGAACAATATATACGATAATATTCAAGCACTACTTTCAAATATTTATAATATCAAACTGCCTATATCCCTTTTAATAACAGCCATGGCATAATTCAACATTTCTGCAGCCCTTTCTCATAGAATACGCCAGGATGAAAAGAAATAGTGAAATGCAAGCTATTTTATCATGGTGAGTACAGAGCAAGAGGCGTCAACTCAAAAGACAAATAAGCTGAAAACAATTGTTTCATACAAAATGTCCATCTGTGTCAATTTCAGAGGTATGTGTTAAAGAAAAAGAATTGAGTGCAGCCATTTTTATTTCATTTTGAATTTTAGTCATTATATGCTTCACTGAACCCTTATTAGAATATTTACTTTAAATATTTAGCTGCCATGAAGATTCTAAAATAGAAGGTTCCAATTTAAATCTTAAGATAGTATCTTATAGAAAACTGTGACTACACTATTCATTTTTATCAAGTTATGTTTAATGAAACAAAACATTAAAAGCTGCAATCTTAGTAGCAAATCATTGCATCTGAATAAAGTGTTTGACAAAACAGAATGTTATACCAACCATACAAATTCATTTTACATAGTAAAATTTGATGCCACTATATCTTAGCTAGGTTGCATAACAGCATTGTAGATCAACATCTCATTAAAAAAAGAAATACTGTAGTCTAAAAAACAATATTATTTTAAATACTACATTATTGTATAGTAGCCCTGCATGCTAATAACAATTCAGAATGCATATTTTCTGCAATTAATTGGCTATGTTAGTAAATATGAAACGAGTGTTTAGTTCATTGTTTGAAGTGTGAACATTTTTGTTTAAAGACTGTTTGCATTATTTCCCTTGACCTTTTGTTGCTGTATGGTTATTACAAATTCAGCAGAGCAATTTAAACATCTTTAATTAAAACTATTTTGATTCGATGAGGCTAGGAGCCGCATTCTCCATCTTTTTTTAAAGAAGACTTTGATTTTATAAGACAAGCTGGAGAGGAGTCAAATCTGCCACATGCTGTGTGAAAAAATGCCACCCTGGTGTGAACAAAGGGTTTAGAATGGAGTCAAGAAGCGTGCAAGCTCAATGTGTAAGCTTTTCCTGTGAATTGTTCTGCCACAACCTGCAGGATATCAAGTGGGCCGGGAAGAATAGGCAGCTCTTAGAAGCTACAACAGAGAAACACTGGCAATCCAAAGTGTGTGAGAGCCTCTTTTGTTTTGCTTCATTACGGCAAACTGTTTTACCCAAACAGAAACTAAATTCAAGACCAAAAAAAGAAAAGGAAAAAGTCTGAGACTGGCTGAAGAACCAGTGGTATGTGGCTTTTTATCTTCTCACAGTCCGGAACAAGGTGATGGAATTTACAAATCAGATAATTCATGGCATGGGCCTCTCAACTCTCCATCCAAAATATAAGAATAACTTGTGTTGCCCACCAAAAGAAAGAAAGCTCTGTGACCTCTTCCTAAGCTAACTGCTGTGAGATGGAGAAAAACATTAAACCTTTCTAGCTTTATGCATTTCCTTCATGATGGGTGATGTTGAATTGAAAATAAAATTCAGTTTTTTCTTAACTCCAGTGGGTCAATTTATTTTCACTTTTGACTAATATTTGTAATTTTTTTCCTCATTACTTGGCAACAATTAATCTTCATAACATGCTCAAAAAACAATCCTCATAAAGTTATTGACAATTATATACTGTTTTTTAACAACTGATATTCATAATCACCTTCAGTGATGGCATAAACCTACTCGTCTCTTAGTTCAAAGACACAATTTCATGTAAGCATTAATTTGTGTGGAATACTATTCACTGTAATTTAGAAAGTAATATAAATGTTCTAATCAAAATTACAAATGTTTTAGGAATTCTATATCACAGTCATTATCAATTTCCACGTAAACAACAGAATATATTATCTTTTTATCCTGCATAAAGAATTCTGTAAGAATCACATTGTGAAAGTTTCTCTCTTCCCAACTTACAAATACAGATCAATCTGTTAAAGTAACATTACCATCACACAGTCCATTCTATTTAAAGTATAATGCAACACAACACCCAAGGACAATACATATCTTTTTTTAAAAAACAACAACTTATTTCTACAATTACTTTGTTGTGCATTATAAAATTATTCCTAATTAGTTCACAGCTAGCTTAAAAACTAATATAATTGGATTTTAGCTAATTCTAGCTGAATATCAACAAGAGAAACTATTGAAAAAGGAATTTTAAAGCTCACTTTAACATTAATAACTCTTTCGTACTGTATATAACAGAGTCTGTCCAAAGCAAACACTCAGTATATCCCATAATATTTCATAGTTTTCCATTGTTTTAGATGTAGACATGTGTGCGTTCACATGGAAATATGATTTCCACCAAAAACTGGGAAGGGGGACTGAATAAGTCTGAAAACAGTCTCAGTAATCTGGCCATTATGTATTGCTAATAAGTGTGATTGAGCTGGTCAGTGTCTGCACTGCAAAGAAGCACATTTTGTTCATCCAGGAGGAATGTGGGTTCAGGCACACAGTAACAGCATAATACTTTGCATGTCTATTCAGAATAAGCCCCACTAAGATCAACGAACCTTACTCCCAAGTAAGTGTTAATAGGATTGCAGCCCAAGTAGCAGATTTAGCAAAGAGGACTGCAGCCTGGCTTCCTGTAGTAGAGCAAATGATACTGTAATTCTTTACTGGACCTGGCTATTTGGACCTGACCATCGTCCGATTTGCAGTTTTGAATTCCAGTGGTCAGTCCTGAGCAGAACACAACTCAAATTGCTCATGTTACGAACATTTTTATTGAGTATTTTTGCTAGGGTTTTAAACATGATTTTAGTTCTTTTTGAACCATTATCCATTAACTCTTGTTGCACCATAACACTGTCTAATGTCCCTGCACATCTGAAACTCACACACTTCACCCCCTCCCCCACATCCTTCTCTCTTTATACACCGTGGCACAAGCACTGTTTTTCGGGGGGGGGGGTGCCACCACACGTTTGCACTCTCTTTTATCAGTTACTCCCCCTTCCCCACCCCAGGTCTCTCTGGACCCCCATCTCTGAATCTTGTAGCCCTGCTATTTTTGTCTGAACTTCCACAGGCTGCTTGTGCCCTCTGTGTCTCCCTCATGTGCTGCTTCTCTGTTCATCTTTTCTCTTTTCTTTGGCCCTTTGCACCATCATAGTTTTCTCTGTGACTCTTCAATATTAGCTATATCCTCTCCTTCCCCATCATGCACATCTCTTTGTACTCCACCATCTTCCTCTCCCCACTTTTTATTTCTTCAGTCATCATTCCTCTCCTCTTTCACTAGTGTCAGATTACCAACCAGGTGGAGTAGGCCATGGGTCCCACACCTTTTAGGGGGCCCATGATAACGGATCAAAATAATATTGATTTAAACTTGAAATAAAATTGTTTATTTAAAAATGTTGGTTGGCAAAATCATAAACATATTAGATTATCTGTGAGGTCCCCCCACAAGATTTCAACTGCCTAGGGGCCTCCACAGGGGTCAATCCGGCACTGTCCTTCACCCCTTATCTCTCAACTCCTCGCTCACTCTGATAAAAACGCACAACTATTTGACTGTCATGTCACACAACTACTTAACACAAACAGGTACGAAAAGGTGGTGGTGGGGTTAATGCCGAAAAGAAGAAAAACTGGTGCCAACTGCATCACAAGCCTTTGGATTCTAAACAAGGAGCAGCAATGATCACCGAATGATTGTTGGCACATGTTGCCAACCAAGCACCCACTTTTAAGGGCCATGGTGAGAGGAAGGCAATCAGGTCTGGTTTGAGCTGTGTGTGTAGAAAATACTTTGTGTGTCTGTGCCTGATCTGTTGCATATTGACTTCCTTAAAATGTTCTAACATTCTAGTGTTATATAAAATATGATTCCCAGTTCAGTTTTGTACATCACTGTAACATCCTCAGTCTTTCTAATACGAATCCTTATGCTTTCCCCATCTTCTATGTGGAAGACATTCCAGACCTGCAGTATAATTGTTGCAAGATTTTGTAGCTGTCTTGTTTCCTTCTTAAGGCAGAATGTTGAGAATCATGTAGTTAGTCCGCCTCAAGGTCTGGTTGCAACACTGAGTTACATACTGTAATTATGAAGGTTTCTATGTTATAGTTTAGACAGTTCCTAATAATCGATAGAAATTCTGTTCACATCAATGCATTTAGGAAGCCATCTACACAATAATGCTAAGATTTCTTTCCTGAGTTGAGGGTACAAAAGCAGTTGTTACTTCTGCCCTTTTGTCATTGCAAGTACTTAATGCATTTATATGGATGCACGCTAGATTAAATATTCAAGAAATAAAAAATATTCAAAAATAAGGAATTTTCAATCCTATAATGAAAAGTCACAATCGGGGCTGAAACACAGGTGAGATCAGCAGTATGTGATTGAATATTATGCCATCTTTAAAACAGGTTGAAAAGTCTCTGCATTTGATTGGAGGCAAAGATCCTGAATCCCTCTGCCCTCAGGCTGGGGAGGATATTCATTTTGGGTAATTGTTCCTATTGGGTAATTGTTCCTATTAACTGATTACCACACAGCCAAGACACAGCCAATTAGTATTGTCCTGTTGAGTGGCTAGACCAAACACTTGGCCTCCAACAGTATCACTGGTATACATTTTGTCTACCCCTGTCTTAGTCTACTTTGTGAATCTAATGCTACCTATGAAAGCTCTCACCACAGTGAATAACTTCACATCTATGATGCTACAGAGGTATTGTCAATTTTATTAAAGCTGAAACTTGAATTTGGACCTGTGGATGTGGCCGCTAAATAAAATCCATCAGGAAAGAGACACTGTCTTTGAATACAGTCAGAAACCTTTATCTGTGGCATGAGTTCATAATTGCCTACAGAACTTCCAAGAGCTAAGCTCTCCTGAGTTTTATTTTTAAATATTTATTTCATCGTCAAATCTTAAACTCATCTGCTCACTACCAATACTGTTTCTTGTTGGGTTCAAATATACAGAATTTCCCCTACAACATCAAAATGAGAGGGAGATAGTAGGTTGTCTTATACTGTGTCAAACCCTTGGTCCATCTAGCTCCTTACAATCTGTCCTGACTGGACCAGGTATCTTGGATATCAGAAAGGAATCCTTCCTATCTTTACCTGCAGATGCTAGACTGAAATTGTGACCTTCTGCATGCAAAACATTTGCTATGCCACTGAGCACCAGCCCTCAAAATGATTCATCATATGGTCTATTCCAGTTCCTTGTACAGTATCATATCCCTTCACTTTCACAGAATACTAAGTAGAGGTTTAATATTATGTTTTATGAGGAAAACATTTCAGCAAACAAGGAGGGAAAATTGCACAAGAAATGTTATAAATGCTTCTCCCACTTGAGTAGCCTACTACAAAATAGTAAATTGGATCCTATATATTTCAGGTTGTGGGGGGAAATAATTACGTTTTCTTACATTGTATGGCTAGAGTTATGTTCTAAACTGTGAACTGAAGGATAGTAGTAGTAGCAGCAGCAATTTTATTCGTTTAATTATGAGCCATAACAAAGATAAAAGACATTTAGCTCTTAATTTCCTAGCAGCCAAAGTAAATAGAGGGATGCAAAATAACATAATTTCCCTTGTCTAACAGCAAAAAGCTCACAAATTCCCATGGTGTAACAATTTAAAGGAAGGTAAAAATATTCATAAAAAGTGAAAGTGGTTAGACCAGGAAGATAAGAGTTTGCTCAAAAACTTTGACACACATTCTCTTCAGACATTTAGCTGAATGTAATGTAAGAACCTTAAAAGTTTGGAGAGATCTTTCCTTAATTCATAAATCCTTAATTCCTTAATTTCCTTAATTTCCTTAATTATGAGGTTTACTATTGTTGTTTTGGCCTTATTTAAATAAAGATTATGAAAGTTTAATTTCAGGGGTTATTAGAGAATGGTAAAGGAAAACAAATCTCTTAACACTTTTGATATATATAAATAGCTAGAATAGCTTGCCGTGCCTTCCAGTAATGCAGGATTTTTAAGTACATTCCATTGATGGGATGACAGGTTGTTACAGAAAGTCCAGACTTCTTATAACATCTTTTAAAGGTTATGGTTTCTTAATATGCATTCACAAGCAGTCACAGTTTAGTTTCATTTAATTAATTTATTTCAATATGCATAGTATGACATGGGGGATAGGCATTTCTGACTCTACTGAAAGAGTATAGGGACTTTTTCTCACAAACATTTTTGCATAATATACACACATTTCTTCCCTATTATCAAAACATCCCATATGAGGTGCTTTCATTACAGAGTTGTGATACTTTCCAAGCACTCCAAAAAGCAAAATTGTGTACCTAAAAGAGTGTGCCTTTATCATCCTAATCAAAAACTAAATAATGTTGTCTTCTCCTCTCTGGTCTTCTGCTGTTTCACCTTGGTCCTACTCTCTTGCATTCTTCTACCAAAATTATTCATTCTCTCATTGCTCTGGTATCTACAGGAATGCTGTCTGTCATGTCGCTTTCAAACATTTTCAATTTATTCAATGAGAAATACAGTGGTACCTCGGGTTAAGAACTTAATTCGCTCTGGAGGTCCGTTCTTAACCTGACACTGTTCTTAACCTGAAGCACCACTTTAGCCAATGGGGCCTCCCGCTGCTGCTGCGCCGCTGGAGCACAATTTCTGTTCTCATCCTGAAGCAAGGTTCTTAACCCAAGATAACATTTCTGGGTTAGCGGAGTCTGTAACCTGAAGCGTATGTAACCCGAGGTACTACTGTATTTGATACACATCTGAACCCAGTAGTCTAGAAAAGTATCTACAAGCTTACCTTAAAAACTAATTAGGCAGTTAGTAATGGTAGTGACACAACTGATGCAATATACTTTGTTTCATTCCTGATGCTTTGGTCCAAACAAAATATGTTGTTTCATGGAAACATTAACTGGGCATGTTTTATTTCTAACATAAACTGTTGCAGCAGCGGCTGCACAACCAAATAGGCTAAACAGTTAAAGGTCTCCCTCAAGCCTCAGATGTTTCAGCAGCCCACATTAAAAATAGGCTAAACAGTTTTCCTTTTGGAGTTTATAGTTGCTGGGGGGATTTTCATCATGATTGTGATGGTCCCATCCTGACTGGGTTCCCCACAATACTTCTTCACATTAGAAAAAGCATGCAATTAAATCAGAAGAACAGCTGTGTGCACTGATTATTGCAGTGTGATTGCCCCTGCCAGATTTTATAGCTTCTGGACTAGGAGAGAGCAGAACAGTTGAAAACCCTGACAGTAAGTAAATAAATGTGGCTGTTCATCGCTGTATCACTACAACATAAGAGTCAACTTGGAACGTCCGCTGCCATTTCCACCTCTGAGAATATTTATTTTGCGTATCTATATCCCACTTGCTTACCAGAGTTCTCAAGACAGCTTACAATATAACGATATTTCTGTTACTATGGTGGGAAAAGTTGTATGCAATTTCCTACCCTGTCCTTCTTGGCCTGGAAATAGCTGCCCAGGCCACCAGATGTTGGTCCCTCATTGCCCTAAGATTTCCTACTGGGCTGACACTGTCTCCCACAGCTTCTGATCTGAAAGCAGATGCAAGAGGCACTGGGGGAGCAAAGGTCTCCCTCAAGCCTCAGATGTTTCAGCAGCCCACATTAAAAATAAAAACCTTGCATCTGAAACAGTTGCAAAATAGTTCTATTGAAATGAAAACTCTGTTCTTAAGAGCTACATAGAACTATGGTATGCAGACTAACCTCCAGAGTATGTATACCTGAGGAAAGCCCATAGTACTGTAGTACCAATTCCTATGGTCTGAATACGAAAGCATGCTTTCTCAGAGGCAGATAGGAAGCTGCCTTACACAGAGTCAGACCATTGGTCTGTCTTGCTCAGTATTATACCACGTAGAAACAGCTCTCAGGGTTTCAGACTGGAGAATTCCTCGTCCTAACTGAAGATGCTAGGGACTGAATGTAGGAAATTTTCCATGAAAAGCAGGTGCTTTGCTCCTAAACTACAGCCTTTCCATATTTCTGTATTTGTGATTCAGTTTTCCCTCTACATTCTTAAGAAAGTCATATTATCTAGCTCAAGAAGTACACAAGGGTGTGGCTACTTATTAGGTTTGCCTTCTTTCAGTCTCTTCATGTTCTCTACCACCCGCCCCACACCCAACTTTTTTTGCGCTGTATTAGACTGCAAGGGAATAGTACCAATGTAACATCTACTGGAAGTACCCAGTCCCATCCATTCTGGGTCCCTACCTGCATACTCATAAGGCAGATCATTACTTATTTTTCACATTCATAGCAAATACTCTCACTGACTTCCTATTTCATGATAAACACATCACCAAAAACCATGGATGGGAAACTTGTGGCTCTTCAGAAGTTGTTGGACTTCAAACCCATCATCCCCAGCAAGCATGGTCAATGGTTAAGTATGATGGATGTTGGAGTCCAACAACATCTGGAAGGTCACAAGATCCCCATCCTTGCTGAAAAACACTCAAGCAAAGACGGTTTTTACATATCCTCTGACCATAATAAGAATCTTTGTACTATACAGAGTTCTTGCTTTCTATATTGTAATTTTTAATGACCCATTTGCACATATCTTTCCCAATGGATGAAATAAACTGAAAAGGAAAACATGGTAGAAAAAGCAGCTTAATCTGTTTTACCTGCCAATGGGAAAATTTGGTGTAAACAAGAATTTCTCTGGCAAGTGACAGCATGAACACATGGAAGTCAAAGATTGCTAACTTTGATTAAGATGCAGGTTGAAGCAGGCCTTCCATTAAAATTGCATGAGAGGGTTAGAAGCTGAACCTGGAGAGCATTCAGCCTATAAAAAGAAGTAAGAGCTTAGGAGTTTATTAATAGTGACAAGAAGAAATCTAAGTATGGAAGGAAGGCTCTACCACGATGAGATATTCTGATTCATACGGGTTAAAGATAAAGTGCAATTGGGAATAATTTGTCAAAAACAATAATAAGAATATGAATCCTAAGTATACATATTGAAAATAAAACTGATTATGAAATTTACTGGTAAGCAAATTTAGCAAACTTAAGCTCCAATCAGGAGTCAAGTTGAGCTACTTGTCCTGCAACTAACTCTGGCTTAGAAATCCTGGCTGCCTTGAATTGTTTTCAGAGGTGAGTTGTGAGAATTGCAAGATAGACGCTAAAAGTAAAATAAACTCTGCTTAACCCCAGCTAACTACTTTCCCCTTGCAACTCTCCATATCCACCATTCCCATTCATGGTTCCAGATGCAAGTTTGCTGTTCCTTACAAGCCCACTGAAAGAGAGCTATCAGGCCTCTTGATTGACCAGCATGGCCACTGATAGTTGAAAGGGATACGACTATGATATAGCTATCTCAAACTGCAAGAGACTGATGAATATCTACCAACAGAAAAACCCTAGTTCTCTTCCCATATTTTCCATCTGCAAAAAGGAAAGCAGGGCCATTTGCACATCAGTGATACATGAAAACATCTGTAAAGGAACAGCCAAACAGAAGCAGTTGAATACACATAGATGTTCCACGTCATAAGGGCCAGTTGTATGGAGCACCTATGTACATTTAGCTGCAAAAATGTAGTAGTAGTAGTAGTAGTAGTAGTAGTAATAATAATAATAATAATAATAATAATAATAATAATAATAATAATAATGTATTTGTATCCCGCCTTCCAAGACTGGGCTCAGAGCGGCTAACATCATAAAAACAACACAATATGCATATGCATAAAAACATACATCAATTAATTAAAATACATCTTAAAATTAATTCAGACAAGTTAAAATCTGGGCAGGTGGCAATTATCAGGTTGGAATTAAGTGGTTAATACTTGCCAGGACCAACTGTTTCCACTGATCATACAAGGACCTGTGAGCGGGTTGGGGGCCTCCTACGGGCTTGTTTCATACAAAGGGAAGTAAGTCAAACTTCATCCTGCCCAAAGGCCTGGCAGAACAGCTCCATCTTGCAGGCCCTGCGGAAAGATGTCAAATCCCACAGGGCCCTTGTCTCTTGTGAGAGAGCGTTCCACCAGGCCAGCGCCACGGCCGAAAAGGCCCTGGCTCTGGTCAAGGCCAGTCTGATTTCTCTGGGGCCCGGAATCTTTAGGATGTTGTTATTTGCAGACGGTAAGGTCCTCCATGGGGCATACCAGGAGAGGCAGTTCCGTAGGTACGAGGGTCCTAGGCCGTATAGGGCTTTAAAGGTTAAAACCAGCACCTTAAACCTGATCCTGTACTCCACCGGGAGCCAGTGCAGCTGGTTTAGCACTGGGTGAATGTGATCCCGCTGGAGTTTCTGGGTCAGTTTCAAGAGCAGCCCCACATAGAGTGAGCTACAATAATCAAGCCTGGAGGTGACCATCGCATGGATCACAGTGGCGAGGTCAGGGTGAGAAAGGTAAGGGACCAACTGCTTAGCTCGGTGGAGATGAAATAATGCCGCCTTTGTTGTAGCTGTAACCTGTGCCTCCATAGAAAGGGAGGCGTCAAATATTACACCCAAACTCTTGACAGAAGGCGCTGGCACTAACTGTTCCCCCACAAGGGATGGGAGTTGGCCCTCTAACCCCATATTGTCCCGACCCAGCCAAAGGACCTCTGTCTTCGAAAGATTTAACTTCAACCGGCTCCCACGTCATTCAGCCAAGGCTTCCAAACATCTGATCAGTGTGTCTGGAGCCGAGCCGGGATGGCCATCCATCAACAGAAAGAGTTGGGTGTCATCAGCATACTGATGGCAACCCAAACCAAAATTCTGGATAAGCTGGGCAAGGGGGCGCATAAAGATGTTGAAAAGCATTGGGGAGAGAATTGCACCATGCGGTACTCCACACACCAAGGAGTGGCGTGCCGACAGCTCCCCCCCCCCCCCGGCGCCACCATGTAGGTGATAGGAATGTCTTTCAGTATGAAATGGGGATAAAATGAACCCATGAAAGTAACAAAATGATTCTTCAATCTCTAATAGGTATCCCTTTACAAATGTTTGGGTTAAGCTTGAAGAAGTTGACAGGTGGGGCAGGTGGCAGAAATGGGACCTGCGGTGAATTCACATTCATGCTTATCCACATAAGACTTGTGTCTGAAAAGAGTTACTATCTCTAGGTAGTCAAGCTGTCAGTAGACTTGAATAGCTTCATTATTGTGAAGAAATGAAATATGATGAACCTTGAAGTAATCCATTAATAGAAAAACAGTTTTTAAAAGTCTATAGATAGCTATTGATGAGTATCTCTGCAAACTATATTAGCCAACTTAACAAAAAAGAACAGCTTCACTGAAATTACAGATGTTTCAATTAGTTAGCTTTCTATTTATAACACCTTTAAAACTGCTGACAATATCTGAATGGATATCATTAGACAAATGATATCTTCAGATGCATTATTCTCCCTCTCTCTCTCCCCTTCTCCCTCCCTCCATCTTTCCCCTTTCTTATTTTTAAAATAATCTTACATCTTCTAGCCAAAGGCGCTTGTCTATATGGCTGGACAGGTAGCCCATTTAATTAAACTTGCATTGAACACGCTGTGTTTGCTGTTGATAGGCATGGGTAAGACAAAGACAAATGCCAACTCAGCAGATATTGCTATTCAGAATTGTTTTTAAACATCTTTAATCTCTCATTCAGATCACATAATATCTTTGATTTGTCTTCCTCCTTCATCCCCTCCCAACACTCATCAGTTCAAAAGTGCTTTATCTGGAGTGGTTGGTGAGCAAAGTGGGAATCTATGCAGCCTATCCATCACTTTTTCTCTTAATTGAATGACACCAGAATTAGATCGATAAAATGAAACATGAGACAACTTTGCATTTCCACACTCACTTATTCTCCCTTCTCTATTACTCCCAGCCATCATCGTGACCAGAAACACTAAGCATGGCATTTGAACACTGTTGCCAAGCACGCAAGCTGTTAGTATATGAATAAAATTGCCAGGAAAACAATAACACTTTTACATTAGAAGAGGCCAAGAAGTCAATGCAAACAACATTAGCCATGCCCATTCTGAAGGGTTATGTTACTGACAAAAGAGAGAACCCACAAATTCTGTTGCTTCCAGAGTAACTCCACCCATTCCCACCTCCCTTTCCCAATTCCTTTCCAGCTGTGTCTGATTGTGTGACAAGTCGCTGATATGACCTCTCTGCTCAATTTTGCAAGTTTCACAATAAACCCAGACCAGCTGTGATTTCCTTGTATACAAGGTTCCTAAGCTCTCCAATGCATTATTGATAACCTCATCAATGTGCAAAATGCAAAGGCTGACACAGTTATAATCCAGCCTTTTCTTGAAAAGCTTTAGCATTACCAAGCGAATCAGCAACAAAAAAAAAGGAGAGAAGACAACTAAAAGTGGACATTTTGGTCAATTGCACTCGTAGTTTTTTTTCATCTGGTCAATATGATATGCTGGTTCCCCCTTCTCCTATCCTTTCAACATTATTTTGCATTTTTCCACTGTGGCCATATTTTTATTAATCTCACTGTGTACGCAGGAATTATTCACTCCTAAACTACCGGTATATATTTATATAAATATAAAAATATTATGCTGCCTTTAACTATTACCCCAATTATATATTTCAGATTTTCAGATAAGTGTACATAAATCGATGGCTAGCCAACCAGCTCAAACATACTTAAGAAAAAATGTTTAGTATGTGAACAGCAAGTAAGATTTCTTCTGACATAACATGGAGAAGTAACATGGAGATGGTTCTTAGCACAAGTGATCAAGTAGGAGTTAAACTGCACACTATATTAAGTGTGCTTACACCTCACCACTGCCCTTTTCCAGCAAAAGCAGTCAAAGTGGGCACTAGTCGAGACTGGGCACAGCACAGGGTAGGTTGGGGTGAAGGAGGTTTAACCCTTTCCACTTCACACTGCTTTCCAACTGAGTCTTGTTCTGACAGCTGCAAACAGCACCTGCAGGGGGAAACAGATCAAAAAGTGATCTGCTTCTAGCACCTTTGTTCAACACTCATTTGGGATACCATTGCCAGGAATGACAGTTGGGTTACTATGACATTTCTCTCTTCCATCACTTTGCATTTATAAAGGTAAGGATCCACTTTGATAGGCAGAGTTCCACAAATATGGAAATTAGGTGTTGATTAGTGGGAGCTAGTTATTTCCCAGGGGCAATATGAAGTTGAAGTTGTAAATGACCTTTTACTAGCTCAATCAGATCCTTTCTTCTTAACAAAGTACAGAAAAATGAATTAGCTATCAACTTTTCCAGTTTTCTAATTTATTAACAGCTAGAAGAATTGTCACAGTTGTCACAGTTGCATGCACGATAAATACTTTTCTCTGTTAAGTTTTTTCCCCCAGTACCAGAATAATATGTTGACAACAATGAGAAAGTAAGATGACTTAAGTTGTCTTCTCATCTGCATCACAGATTATTGTCACTTAAATAAATCAGTTTTTGACAATAGATGTTTTCATGTTGGAAAATATTATTAATAATACAGAACTTTTGCTTTAAGCCTAGCAATAATAAAATACAGACTTTAACAAAACAGATATATTCAAGTTAAACTTTTTAAGAAATTGGAAAACAGTATTAGGTTGGATCAAATCAAACAGGTATCTAATATGGCAGATTTCGACCCCCACCCCACCCCAAACCAGGACCAGCCAGCTCCATTTGGGAGAACCATCCACAAGGGGCATCATAACAATGGGGGGAGGCGTAGGCTACCTCTGAACATAGTACTTTTGTTCAGCTATAATGGTCAATATTCATATTAATGTGCACTTGAGTCACATGAGTTGTGTGTCATTGATGCAGTGTTGGGGATGGGTGTATGTTTATATGCACCAGTTCTCCTGTTATAGTCCTCAGGAACTTTTAAAATGGGCAGACAATGCATAATGTCACCTGTGCAGTTCTGAAGTGCCATGCCTGAATTAGAGTCAAATTCCCCCACCCAGTGTCAGGAGGAAAAGAAGCAAGAACAGCAGAGGAGCTGTGGCTCATGCAGAGCATCAACTTTACGGGCAAAACACCCCATGTTCAATTCCTCACTTTTCCTGGTAGGGCTAGGAAAAGACTTCACTCTGAAGCCCTGGAGAGCTGCTGCCAGTCAGTGTCAACAAAACTGAGCTGTTTTGACCTGATGTGGCATAAGACTGCTTCCTGTGTTCCTATAAAACAAATAAAAGGCTGTATAAGAACTATAAATTCTAAAAGAAAATATGGATTGTCATCTATAATAAAGTTGGAGTGGAAAATCCACCCTACAAACTTCTATGCAAAATTAGTAAGTCTGAACGGGGAAAATATAGAAGGGCAGGAGGCAGCTGGTAAAGACCAAGCAAATATTAGATAATGATTTTTTGCTATTGAAGTCTCCTCAGGGTAAACAACTGGTAATGCCAAAGAAATTCAGTGATATGATGTGTAAAAGTAGATAATCTGTACCATAGGTTGGTCACCTGATTCAGAATAAGATTGCATTGTATTTGTCAGTAATCTGCACCAAGAAGTAAAAACAAACAAACTTTCACTAGGGTACAAAGAAAAAAAATCATTGCAAATCTATTCTTCTTTGTCTGTTAAGTAGTGTTACTTAGTTTAAAACTCCCAAATGAATAATGCCATCATTTTGATTACTTGTTTTCAAGTATACTATTTTAAAAGGGACATACTTAAAAGGTTTCCATTTATTAGTATCAGTATTTATTTTGTTACTATTTTATGACAATAAAGCAATGAGGCAGTCATTTCACCAATTATTGCTAATGACACAAATACTGCAATTAATTTTGGGGAAGTTGCTTCTATTTTCATTTTTAGAAGCAACTACTTTCAAATTAATTGTGGGAACTGATTAATTAACACCCTTTGCCATCTCTTACTTTCCAGATTCTACCAGTTTGTGAAATGTTAAAGCCATATTTCCTCGAAGATAACTGGAAAATTCTGCTGATTGGATTTGCATGAAACAAATGCATATCACATTTTGAGTCAAGTTGTGTTTTTTTAAGAAGCAAAATGTTACATGAAAAAGAAATGAATATGGGGAAAGCTGTACCTACTGCAGAAGGATCAAAGCTATACCATTCATTACATAATCTATGGGGAAATTTTGGATGATGAAATTATTGTGGGAAAAGATCTATGCACAATTTGTTCAAAATTTGCTGAACATCAAAGCCATGAATCCCGACTAGGGATATAAAACGTACACCCATCCCATTCTCTTTTTTTACTTATTTACTTGGTCATTTGGGAGGGGGATGAATACTTCTTCATCCTATTCTTGTTCTGATCCCGGACAGTTTTCTTCACACTGATTAAATGCAATATCACTAACTGTCAGGGGTGGAAAGCAACGTCAGCTCAGATGTCTCCACAACGGCATTGCCTCATGCACTCTTTCTGCCCCAGCTTTGCCTGTTTCTGGCTTAGTAGCACAAGGTCATTCAAGCTTACTCAACATTTTAATTGGCACAGCTACTCAGCAGCAAACCCTCGCACAAGTGCCAGCCTCCTCCTCATCCCCAAACCCACAGGAGTAAAGCACACAATCGGCAGAGCGCTTCCGCAAGCCTGCCACACACGTCCACCTTTGTACCAGGTTCAGCATCCTTGCCTTCAGCCAGACATTTGTCTCATTATGCAGATTCAATCACATTTTGATTTAAACAAAAACATATTATAGCAATCCATATCAGCTATTTGCATGGCTTGTGTTTCCATAATGGCACGAAGGCCTATTAATAAAACCTACTTGACTGAGAAAATATTTGAAGAGCTCTGCCAAAGCTTACCACGGCAGCAACTTTGAAATTTCCATATCAAATTATAAACTTTGAATGCCTGAAGCACAAATAAACATTCTAAAGGCTTTTAGCCACAAGGAGATAAGATCTCTCTCTGGGGAGAGTGCCTCGAAACTGCTCCATTGCCTTTGTGCAGACTACTGGAATGTGCTTGCTTTTCATTTCTTTCTTTGTGTCTGGCTCTCAGGCCTCACAGGCAGTGTCTTAAGCCAGGCAGGGTCAGTGCAAACAGAGAGCAGCATTCATGGACAGATCAAGTTTATGTGAGAATCTGCTCCTCCTGTGCCCTCAATTTCCATTTGAATTGTTAATAAAATCTCAGCCTGAAAGGCACATGATCCCATCAGTGGAGAAGTCATGCAGAGAATCCTCCAGCTCAGAAAAACAAAATTTCTTTATCTTTCTCTCTCTCTCTTTTTAGGCATCCCTCTCCCGCATTCATGGAAATTATGCCATCTAACCTTTCCTACTCCTTAGCATACCCAACCCCATCATCATACCACCTGATAGCCGGTGAGGAGTTCGCCTTTAAAAACAACAACTAGACGAAGAAAACAGCAAACACAAAAGAAAGCATTTAGGAAGCAACAAAGAAACTAGAATAGCAAACACTTCACCTTTCTCAGACGTTACTGCTGTGGACATCATTCGGCAAACAGAAAACACTTTTCACATTTTACATGAATTCTGAACAGCTGATAAAACTGCATGGAAGAAATTCCCATTGCTTTCTGACACTAGGTGTCAGAAACTATGGATCCACAAAGATAATGCAAGGTCATGTATAAAGCAAAGAAAAGGGCCATCGCGCAATTAACTTGGTTGCCTGGTGCAAATACTGTGCAGGAACAAGAGCCATTCTTTGCTTTACGTAGCGGACATGCTTCTTCCTAACCTTGCCACGAACTAACTGGGCCTCTTGTTTCTTCTGGCTTTGCTCCTTGCAAACTGTTTGAATATATTGAACGCTTTTCAGAGGGATGGGCTGATGAACGAAAACATGAATTCCCTCTTACCCCTTAATAAGGGTTAAAGGGGGTGCCAGTGATCAATTGCAGAACAAAAGGAGAGTGACTGAAAATTCTAAACAATATACTTTGAGCCTGGCTCTCTAAACTGCATTCTCCATCTCCATCTTAAAATAGCTCTCAGTTTAAGGAGAAAATGTAACTCAAGTAACTAGTGCATAAAATATGCATGACAGCCACTAGGTTTCCTCAAATTATGAAATAGTCTTCATGGAACATTCCAGCCGTGAATGAAGTATACACATGATAGGCTATGTTTTCATATATATGTTTCCATATTAAATGTACAAATCTGGTTGCATTAGGCACTCATATGAAAATTATTTCAGATCTACTCTTAGTACCTTATCTGCAAGTAATTCCTAACCATGCAGATTGCCTTACTTCCAAAACCGTCTTAGATCTTGAACTGCTTTATGAAACATTAAGGGGCCTATAAAGTAGGACAAAGAATATTGGGAAAGGTTTCAGGAAGCCTGACTAACATTTATTATTTTAATTATTTAGTCTCTTACTTTTATATACCATCTACCATGTAACTCAAGGTAATGGACATGTGATTCTCAAGCAGCCACACACATCTATGCAATGACCAGATCCAATTCTGCTTAGCTTTCACAATGTGGTGGCCTAATGTGCCTTTAGAACATGCCCTGGGACAAGTTATGCCCTAATAGACAGTGGAAATTAGACCAGAAGGGTTTCTGTAAACAATGTAAGCTGCAGAAAGATGGGACTGGAATAATTCTTCAGCATAGAAGGGCGGTATACAAATTCTAATAATAATAATAATAGCTTAAACCACCAAGCCAAAAGTAACTCATCAGTGATGTATGGTGGTCTAACAAGAGCTCAATAAAGGAGTTTTGCCTGTAATTGCAAAGAAAGATGGGTTGTCAAACATCTAGCAGGCCACCATACCTGACTCATAGGCTGCATTTGGTCTAATGGATCATAACTTGGGGAGCTGGTGGCCTGCTAATAAATACACTGGGAAATTATTATTTGTAGAATTGCAGTTGCTTTGAATAACTTTCTAACTGGACGTCTATAACTTTTGGCTATGGACCCACTCCAAAAACTGTAGGCACTTTGGCCCTGTCTGTTCCCTTGCTAAGTTGGGTGTGTCAGCCAAGTAGGAGGAAACACATCCCCCACTTCTTTTGACTATCTGGTTCCTACTTGGTCCAGGCACCTGGGAAACTCAGTGGGGCCAGAATCAAGAAAGTCCCCTGTCTCCTCTAAGGAATGGTTTTATTCCCTGCATTGCTGAACGCCTCATCTACCACTCTTTGCTGCTCTGGACAGGAAAAAGAGGTAAGGGGTCTTCTTTGGCCCTTCATCTGCTTAGGAGTCCAGAACGCTTCTGCCAATGGCAGTCATATGGGCAGCCTTTATGCATCAGTTTTTAATGGAAAGAAAGGGAGTCTTTGGTGCTTACCCCTGGAGCTCCTTGGCCATATGACAGTTAAACCAATAAACAGACCACCTCCAACTCTCAGGCATCCGTCCAGCTTTGCATCTGAGAAGGGTTAATACAGCACCCGACGCTGCAGTTCCAAGGCTAGAACAAAGTCTCAGATAACTGGATTTGTCCGATGGAAGCAGTTTGCTTACCACGGTAAGTAAAGATGTGGTAGCCTGTTCAAAAGATCTCACTACGTTTAAAATCTCTATACTATTTCAAAATAAAAAGGGGGTAAAGAGAAGCAAAAGGTCATATGTTATTTGTTCCTTATAAATAGATATTATTTTTTGTCCTACTGGCAGCTCTGAAATTCCTGCACTTTCACTTATTTCACTTTCCAACCGATTTCTAGAAATCAAGAAGTGATTCAGAGGAAAACTGAAAGACAGTACAGATCAAGGATAGTTAGGGACACTTTTGACTTCCTTCTCTTTCATTTCAGGAAAATGGTAAAGAACAGTGTGAATGACAAAAATCAAGGTATTGTTCACACATTTGGTTACCTTGACATTGCAACTCCTTAACTCACTTAGACCTTTAGTTTATTTATAGAAATTAAGAGGGAGAGTTGAAAGGGAAGAAAGAGCCTATAAATAATTAAGGGATCTTGATTCACTTTCCTTTTATCTAAGAATGATCTAAGAATGATCCAAGATAATATGAATCAGATATATGATTAAAATATCTGTAAACAAGAGTGCCTAGTTTTCATTACTTAGAACCAACAACTTTTAAAACTACCCTGGATATCCTTGATTGTTTGAATATGATTTTGTTATTAGGGAATAATAAGTCATAATGCAGCTGTTGCTGCTAAAAACTTGGAAATATTTCTTTAATGTGAAATGACTTGGGTGTCTGCTAGTTTAAAAAGTAATTAAAAACGAATGTATCCTAAATGGACAAAATAGTGAGTGGGAGAAAGCAAAGCATCCCTTGTCTTGCTAAGACTGAAATAAGGCTCCAGACACACAACCCTCTTTTTTCCTTTTATCGCTGAAACTAATGAGTAATAACTTAGCTCTAAAAACTGCTATTACAGGCCAGTTATTATGGATAACATTTTCTTATTACATGAGCACAGTACGTATCAGTGAGAGGCAATCAATTGTGAACAGGCCTTAAGAAAAGCCTGAAATTATACATGAAGCAATGCCTGATACAGCAAACAAAGCAGACAAAAGACCTGGGCCTACACAATACTACTTTCCACTTTAATATCACAGAACATACACAAGACAACACATTCAAAGCCGGTGGTCCAGGACTGCACCACTTGAGCTGGCCTACGATGCTTCTACCTAATATATTATGTGCAGAGGGTGTTCGTTTTTAACGTGAAGAAAGAAACATTTAAGTAGCTGATCCCACCCCACTTCCAGCCCACTGGCAATCTGATGTGGAACGTTCCAGCAGCTTGTGATATTGCTGTTGCTGTCATAGGAGCCAATCCTGGGAAGCTGTGGGTACTTGGGCACCCACAATAATACACCGTATTTTTCACTCTATAGGATGCACTTTCCCCCCTCCAAAAATTAAGGGGAAATGTTTGTGCGTCCTATGGAGTGAATGCAGGCTCCTTGGCTTCAGTGAAAGCAACGCAAAGCCTCCAAAGCACAGAGGGAGCGCTCCCTCCGCGCTCCGGAGGCTACGCATTGCTTTCGCTGAAGCCGGGAGAGTCTTGCTCCAAAGGCTTTGGGTGGCTATCCCTGAAGCCTTTGGAGCGCAGCGGGACCTCGCGCTGCGCTCCAAAGGCTTTGGGGTTAACTACGCAAAGCCTCCGCAGAGCAGCGGGGTGCCTTCACCCCGCTACCCTGCAGAGGCTTCAAAGGCTGTCCCCGAAGCCAGAACAGCGAGATGGAGCACTGTGCAGCGCTCCGTCTCGCTGTTCTAGCTTGGGGATGGCTGCGCAAAGCCTCCGTAGGGCAGCAAGGTGAAGGCACCCCGCTGCCCTGCGGAGGCTTCAAAGGCTGTCCCTGAAGCCAGAACAGCGAGACGGAGTGCTGTGCAGCACTCTGTCTCACTATTCTAGCTTCAGAGTTAGCTGCGCAAAGCCTCCGCAGGGCAGCGGGGTGCCTTCATCCCGCTGCCCTCCGGAGGCTTCGTGGGCTGACCCAGAAGCCTCTGCAGGGCACGGGAATGAAGGCTCCCCGTGCCCTGCAGAGGCTTTGCACAAAGCTAGACCAGCAAGAGGGAGCACTGCACAGTGCTCCCTCTAGCTATTCTGGCTTTTGGATGGCCCCGTGAAGGCACCCCGCTGCGCAGCGCTCAGTCTCGCTATTCTAGCTTCGGGGTTAGCTGCGCAAAGCCTCCCCAGGGCTATCCCAGAAGCCAGAACAGCAAGAGGCTATCCCAGAAGCCAGATCCCTCTTGCTGTTCTGGCTTCTGGGACTCAGAATTTTTTTTCTTGTTTCCCCCCCCCCCCCCCCAAAAAAAAACAACTAGGTGCATCCTATCATCTGGTGCGTCCTATAGAGTGAAAAATACGGTAATCATGGGGGCTGGCACTCACAAAGTCAACAAGAAATGGCAGTAGGCGGCAATGGTGCCGCCTCTGAGAGAGAAGCAGTTGATCTCCACCCTCTGCAGCCAGCGAGCAAGGAACCCTTTTTTGGGGAGGGGAGCCTCAGATGCAGAGGCAGAATCTCTCTGCCTCTGCATCTGAGCCCCTCCCTGCAGAAAAGGGTGCCTTGCTCACTGGCTGCAGAGAGGAGGGAAAGGAGCCACCCTGCCGCAACACAGATGTGCAATGTCACACACTCCATGCACAGTGTTGCTTTGCATTTTTTGAGGAGCCCCCCTTCCCAAATGCAATGTAACATTACATGGGTGACATCACACATACTGCATGCAGGCGTGTGCGTGTGACGTTGCAAATCTGTTTTGTAGAAACGGGCACACACAATCCTGAAGGTGAGGTGGCACCCCCAGGTTGGTGCAGTTTGGGTCCTGGTAATAAAGCTAATTTTCTTTGATCAGCATTGCTAAGCACCATTTAAAAAATAGATTTGAGTGATCTAGAGAAGAGTGAAAGAGGAAAAATATCAAAGGGGGGGGGGGAATTAAAATAATGTTAAAGGTAAAGGACCCCTGACAGTTAAGTCCAGTCGCGAAGGACTCTGGGGTTGCGGCGCTCATCTCGCTTCTGAAATATACTCGGAGTCCTGTAGTGATTTCATGCTCTTTATTGCAGCTTGTAAAACAGTGTTTTAATTGCCCCCCAAACCTCAGGCATTTATATACATTATTTAAACAATGAGTCCCATCTGAATGGCTGATTCTGCTTCCCTCCTGGAGCCTGACTGGTCTTTTCCTGCAAGCCAATCAGTTGTTGCATTCTACGATCCTACTTGCCTATTGTTCTAGGATCCAAGCTTAGTACATAACACCTTACTGGCCGAGGGAGCCAGCGTACAGCTTCCAGGTCATGTGGCCAGCATGACAAAGCCACTTCTGGCAAACCAGAGCAGTGCACAGAAACGCTGTTTACCTTCCCACAACAGCGATACCTATGTATCAACTTGCACTTTGATGCGCTTTCGAATTGCTAGGTTGGCAGGAACTGGGACCAAGCAACTTGAGCTCACCCCGTCGTGGGGATTTGAACCGCCGACCTTCTGATCAGCAAGCCCAAGAAGCTCAGTGGTTTAGACCACAGCACCACCCGCATCCCAAAATAATGTTAAGCTTAGTGAATTCTGAAATACTTCTATACAGACACAGAGATTAACATAAATGCTTGCATTCTGAGTTGAGGTTATTAAGTAGACAAGGCAGCTAATAACAGCCTAAAAAGAGTATTCAAGTGTATTCTTTTCATGTGATCATCCAAATTATTCTCATATATAATTCAACACAATTGTTTTACATCCCTGAATGTCCTGAGAAGAATATCCCAGAATTTCCTTTCCACTTGTTCACCCACATTATTCATATTCATCATTTAACCTAATTGTAACCACATTAATCAAGCTCTTGCCACCCTATCAGCCATTCCACCATACATATTGAGCTAATGTTAGGCAGGATTTTATGACATCTCAAGGTACAACAACTGAACGGAAACCAAATATATTGGAATGAAACGACACATGGTTTTAAAATTAAATTAGAAAATCTTGTTCTTAATTCTGAAGGGACCTGCATATTGAGCTATATATTCTTTACTGATGTCTGGGTCAAGATCTTATCAGCTTTATTATGAAGAATGTCAATAATAGACTACATGAAGATAAAATGTTTAATTAAAATGAACACTGTATCCTAGTTATCAATCAGAAAACGAGGCCTATCACATACTGTCCTCCTTTTCCTATTAAACATTATTATTACACATTGTGGAATTTGTAAAAAAAGGGGGGGTTAACTTGTATATATCCAAAACAAAAAAAATTCCTTCCAGTAGCACCTTACAGACCAACTAAGTTAGTTCTTGGTATGAGCTTTCGTGTGCATGCACACTTCTTCAGATACCAATTCTTCAGATGCACACGAAAGCTCATACCAAGAACTGACTTAGTTGGTCTTTAAGGTGCTACTGGAAGGAATTTTTTTTTGTTTTGACTATGGCAGACCAACATGGCTACCTATCTGTAACTTGTATATATCCCTTAGACAAAATAGTTTAAAATTAGTTGCATCCTGGGCAAGTTAATATACTTCACTGATCTGTGCCAATTATGAAATGAATGAGTGTGGTCTCCTTTTCAGCAGCCCTCAACCTGAATTTCTGGCTAATAAATATTGTTATTCAGAACAGGCCGAGTCTCGGAGAGAGATCAGCTTGGTTACCAGACACTTCAGAAACTGCTTTGACTCCACCTACCCTTCAAAGCATAGATCAGAAGGTTATTCAGATGAAATTGGCAAAGGTAGGATTTCAGCTTCTCAAGGCACTCAAATACCAGCAAATGAAGCTGAGAGGAGAGTTCTTGAACAGAATTTATTTAGTGCTTTTATATCCCAACCTTCTTCAAGGAAGGCAAGAATGGGAATGGGATGCCCAGGTGATCTCTCATCTAGGCTCCAACCAGACCCAGATTTGTTTAGATTCAGAAAAGCAACTAAATAATCTGACCTCAGAAATCACTAGGACTGAACACCATTAGAAATACAGTATAAAGGCTGTCAAAGTATAATTTTTCAATCGAACTACTTCATTTGCACAATAATGTTATAAAATACTATACAGTAGCATGCTTTAGATAATATCTTACTTTTTTCTTCCTTTCCTTTCCATTTCCTGTTTTACAACTAATGCATCAAAGGTAATCATGCACAGGCATCACCTTCAAAATTTGTGGCCAAGCACCAAAATGTGGCCTCAGCAAGCATTGCATGTGAAAAGTTTTTTTGCCTGGTGCACACCACCAAACGAAGTCACCATTGCCATTTTTTATAAAACATACCTGTTGGTAGTCGTGGGGCCTATGGCTGCAAACACGTCCTTCACATCTTTCTATGCCCACTGCTAAACTCAGGGGGCTGTGTGGTTTTTTCCTTTAAAAGTGGTGTGTAGCAATGGGAATAGCAGTGCCTTCTAATAAACACAGAAACAAAGCAAAATAATAATAATTCACTATTAAAGTAAATTTAAAGTAATAATTTAAAATTTTGACCTAACATCAAATAAGCCAAATTATGAATTAATTAGAAACTGGAAGGAAGAGTTATAGAAGCAAATACTCCCAATTAATAGTGCATTCGCTTATCAGATTTTGGTTGAAAAGAGCAAGAAAGAATAGCCAGTACTGTAGAACTTAGGAGAATTGGCCTGACCCAGTCATGGCCCTTTACAAGAAAGGAATAAGAGCAAATTCAAGTTGATGCAGAAGCTGTAGTAAAAGCATAAAGGGCTATTAATGAATTACGCTACCTGATCAGTTCAAAAGATAGTGATCAGGTAAGAAGTTTCTCTCCTCTTGACAGCTCCTCTATTTACAGGAAAGGAAGTTCTCTTTGCATGACAGAAAGCTTTCTAACTACTGTGATTGTTGCATGATAAGTACAATTATTGTGCACGAAATGAAATGCTAATGCTCAACTAAGATTGGTTCAGAATTAATTCGCAATTGCGACAATTGAAAAGTTCTCAAATTAACAAAACAAATATTTTAAAACGTTGACCTGTTCAGCTGATGCTCCATGAGGACGAATGACCCTCCCAAGATACAGTACTGATATTCAAAGGCAGCAGTAGCAGTGTAGATCATGTGTGGAGTTATGCAATTAGACCTTGCCCTTAAACCTGAAAATCAATGTAATTGATCAACAAATAGACTACTGGCAGAAATGCTAGATGAGACCGTAATTCAGGATAGCATGAATGCGGTCTGCAGCCAGAACTAGGGAATGTAAGTGATGAGAAAGGGCAGCAAGAAAGGACATGGAGTGGGTGGAGGGGAGTCAGATACTATTCAATAGTAACTTTTAGTCTGCGGCATAAGATGTCGACAACATGTAATAATAATAAATGAGATCATTTTTACAATAAATAAATAGGTGATTCTCATGTTTACACCATAGGCTTATAGATAAGCTTAAGCTTTATCAGAAACAAAGGGCAATAGTGCTCTAGTTGAAGCATTATCACATACAGTGGTACCTCGGGTTAAGTACTTAATTCGTTCCGGAGGTCCGTTCTTAACCTGAAACTTTTCTTAACCTGAATGACCACTTTAGCTAATGGGGCCTCCCGCTGTTGCTGCGCTGCTGGAGCACGATTTCTGTTCTCATTCTGAAGCAATGTTCTTAACCCAAGGTACTATTTCTGGGTTAGCAGAGTCTGTAACCTGAAGCGTCTGTAACCTGAAGCGTATGTAACCCAAGGTACCACTGTACTTAGGAATTCTGAGTTGGCAAAATAAATTGCAAGTGAGGGTGTGCTCAAGAAGAGGCCACCATGGGGAACACAGGGTTCAAAACCCCTTGCTCCCATGGTAGCCTCTCAATCTGGATCTCATGCACACTGACTGCAAAAATTACCTGCGTTTAAGGGTGGGGTTGTGTGAGTATTTTTTCTTTCACAGAAGAAACTGGTTAATTTTTCTGAGCAGGAAACTCATTGCACCTACTAGAACAGGCATGTCCAACTCCCAAGAGACTGCGATCTATTCCCACTATAAAAAAACTGGCAGTGATCTAACCATTGGATTGACCAGAGTTGTTGAGCTTTTGACATTCAGAGGCATACACCCTGTAATACTAAATGGGGCACAAACATCTTCACCCAGAGCTTCTAACAGTACCTCCATCTTGATATGATTTAGTTTCAACTTCTTCACCTCCACTTAGTCCTGAAATGACACCAGACTAATAAAATCTCTAAACCTGGATGCCTCATTGTCTACAAACCCAAAATATCTCCTTCTCTTGTGCACTGTGACATCATGTGTTGCTTTGTTAAACTTAGAGAGTACAAGGTCATCTGGGAAAGATCTCTAGTGAGACATTCAAGTTACAACACCCCCGGCCAGCAATTTTCATTTCAAAAAGCCACACAAACTATTATTTATAATTTCATTTTATTCCCTTTTATATCCCACTTTATGGATTTTCAAAGTTCTTAAGTTTATATATATTCTTCCTCTCCCTCTTTCTCATCAAAGGTTTCTAATTTAGCTTGTGACATCAACAAAAATCTGGAAAGGAAAAATCAGGCCAAACCTCCCCAACAGCTTGTGATTCATTTAAGTATTGCAAATGAGCCTTTTCCTTTTATAATTTATACTGATGTTTACCACAATTGTTGAAACACAAAATGGTTCAATGGCCATCAAATAAAAACACTTAGAATTTATATAGCCTATTTCCAACTCACTTCAAGTGTTTAAAGAGCTTCACATGCATTGCAGCAGCAACATTTGCAATGACCATGCCAGGTAGGAGAGTATTATCATGAACAAATTCTGGGCTAAGGAGAAGGGATAAAATATTGAATATTGATTAGCATACAACATCCTAGTAAATTTGTTGCCAGTTTGACCTTTGAGCAAGGGAATTTTCTACGGCACAATCACAGCCCCTCCATTCACCAGATGTGCAAGTACAGTAGGCTATGCTACCAAAACAAAAAAAACCCCACATCCGAATTATATAGGGTACTTTTGTAGGGATGCGGTTGGCACTGTGGTCTCAACCACAGAGCCTAGGACTTGCTGATCAGAAGGTCGGCGATTCGAATCTCCACGACAGGGTGAACTCCCGTTGTTTGATCCAAGCTCCTGCCCACCTAGCAGTTTGAAAGCATGTCAAAGTGCAAGTAGATAAATAGGTACTGCTCCAGCGGGAAGGTAAACGGCGTTTCCATGCGTTGCTCTGGTTTCGGTGTTCTGTTGCACCGGAAGCGGCTTAGTCATGCTGGCCACATGACCCGGAAGCTGTCTGCGGACAAATGCCAGCTCCCTAGGCCTATAGAGCAAGATGAGTTTGCAACCCCAGAGTCGTTTGCGACTGGACCTAACGGTCAGGGGTACCTTTACCTAGGATGCTTTGTAAAGACAACCACTGATATATATTTTTTAAAAAAGATACTGAGAAATATAATAAATGTATCTCAAAAAAGATACTAAGCAAATAGATTTTGATTATATATTCAAGTATTTGCTACATGCAGCCCATCATTTATAGCCACCATTTATTTTTCATACAGAACGTATTCACTAGAAAGTAACAGATCACCAAGTTCTTACATATAAATGTTGCATAATTTATTTATTGCTCCCCCCCCCCTTACTGGTCTAACAACTTATACTTTATTTTTGCTTCTTAGCGCTTCACTTACTCATGTCCTACATCTTTTTGTTTCGTGTTTTTTTGTGTCTGTGTTTTTAATGCTTCTCTGGGATTGTTCCCAATAGCTGACCCTGTGCCCCCTTGGTCAAGGAATCAGGTCAAGTGCATGACATCCAACGCTTCTCCCTCCTGATGGTTGTGTACTGCTGCTAGGTTCCCTCCACAGCATGTTAAACATCTGTGCAAGTGAAAGCTTAAATATGGGTGACTTCAACATAAAAGCTGTTTGTAGAAACTAAAGCCAGTAGCAAAACCAGCCTAGAATTCTCGAAAGCAGTACACAAATTTTAAGCACAATAATCCATAATAAAATATGGAGCCTGCATCTGCATGGTTATTTCCTAACACAACATAAATCCTGATCTTGCTTCATTTCCTTTTTGTCAAGAGCCAATAATCTGTATACTCAGGCTTTAAAAGAGGTTTTCCTTTGCTTAAAAGCAATGGCTGCCACAGTGACCTGGGAACGAAACTTCAATAGAGTTATTGTTAACACACACTAGGAGTTGTTCGAGGATATTTTAGTAGGTGCCACAAAACCCACAACTGTTAAAACAAAGGAAGATGGAGCTACAGTCTTCACAAGCCTTTTGATTAGAAGACAACCGTTGGAAGTTAGTATAAAAATAAGCCTACAAATGGTAAACAATGGGAATTTAATATTAAGAAATATGAACGAATACCTAAGTAATTTAGTCAAGCAACAAAATATGAAGAGACCCTAGAAATATATGTTTATTATAACCAAATTTTCTGCACCAGTTTTTAAAAAGTGTACTAACTCATCCACTGTTCTGGAGCAACACAGCAGCACAAGAAACCCTCTAACTCCAGTTTCTGGATTATTTTATGTACCTAGATTTTTTAAAACATTTTTGGACTGACCACTCAAAAATTGCTGGGGTTTTAAAACACATAAACGTCTTTCTTTGGTGCCTGCACCACCATTAAAATTAAGAAAATCCTAAGGCAGTGTCTTAGATCCATCCCTTGTGTTGAAATAGCATTATTAGAAGAAAAAAATCAAGTTCTTGACTGCTCTGCACCCTTTCCACAGACTGCCTGAAGGGAGCTTGTGGACCACGAGATGAAAGTTTGAGCTATCTACTACAAACCAAGGTTAGGGCTGGGTGATATCTGATTTTGAATATTGTGATATATCACCAGCTAAACATCGCAATATACCAATATATTACAATGTCTGAAATAAGGATGGAGCTATGTAGAGGCATTGGCTGGCTTCACGGCTTTCCCTGAATCGTGATTTTTGCATAACACACAATCACGTTCATGATACATTGCCAGGTCAAAAATTATGAAACTGATATCACCATATCTTGGGGCTACCTCAAGGACTGCCTCTCCCCATATGAACTGACCCAGACCCTGAAATCATAATCTGAGGCCCTTCTTTGTGTACTCCCTTCCACAAGAGGTCTGATGGGTGACAACATGAGAGCGGGCCTTTTCTAAAGTGACTTCCCATTTGTGGAATGCAGGCACGCCACCTTGCCCCCGCGACAGTGGGTGCCCGAGGCATGCAAGCATGTGTGTGTGACGTCAGTACACCCGCAGCATGCTGATGTAACTCGTGCATGATGCAGGGGCGTGCCGATGTGACACACACCTGTCCCGTGGTGTGTGCATGCCACCAAGTGGAATCTTGGGGGGGGGCACCCCTTCCTTTATAATTTGTGGGAACCCAGGGCACCACATAGTCTGGTGTCTATGGTGGAATGCTCTCCCCAGTGAAGCCCGCCTGGTGCCTTTGTTACATATAGTTTGGTGAAAACATTTCTTTACAACCAGGCCTTTGGCTGATTAAACAACCTATGGCCTTTTTATTGTGTTTGTGAAGGTGGGATCATTGGGTTTTGGTTATGTATTCTGTGTTCTCATTTTGTATGTTTATGTTGTGACCCACCCTGTGCTCTTCGAATAAAGGGTGATATACAAATTTAATAAATAAATGATAAATGATAGGTTTGTCTGTGCAGAAGTCATACTGGCTCAGTAATTTCTAGGCTCTCCCCACCATTGTTTTTAAAAATTGTACTAAATTGGCTATTTTCCCATCCTCAGGTATGGAGGCTATCTGAAGAACAAGTTACACATTTTTGTTAGAAGATTAAGGATTTCACATTTGAGTTCTTTGCAAATTCTCAGGTGGATGCGATCTGGATCCAGTCTTTCCCAGCCCTGCCGGAAGATGCCACGGACTGGAACTGGAATCTTTTGGGTGCAAAGCATGTGCTTTACCACTGTGTTATTGCTCTTCTCCCAATGCCACTTCATCTGTAATGCTACTGCGCTGAGCATATTGCATAAAACACTGCAAATGAGAATAAATTGGGTGTTTTTTTAAGTAACCTGGACATTCTTGACATTTACTGAAAATATTGGTTAATATTGTGTCAAACATTTTGTTCTGAAGATTTATTAATGTCAGTATTCACTTGGAAATTAGATTAAATTTGGGAATTGAGAAGGGTACTTGACAGTTCTTGAGATTTGCTTGTAATTGTCAGTAGGCATGATAAAATTGCCAGTAAAACATTCACTGTGGTTCTGACAATCAGCATAAATATACTTTTAGTCATTCATTTTTTCAACAATTCTTTCAACATTGCATGTGATTCCAAAATTAATCTATGCCCTTATTTATAATTGAAGAATTATATATACTCTCTTCTGTTTCAGCTACATCCTAAGTTAACATGACACCATGCATATGTTTGTGGCATGGCATATCAGTGTTCTGTGTATGTTGTCTAACAGATCATTTTAGTTAGGACGTTTAGCCATAATGGAGATAAGGATTGTGTGCAATGCTGTTTTTTTGCATCTGTTTTTCAACAGAGCTGAAAGCTTATCCAGGCTATCTTAGTTCAAACTGCTATCTTCTGTTGAGGCCTTGTGACAGGAAGCAGCCATCCCCCATCACTGTACAAAAAGGAGAGTTATTGTTTAGAAAGTTCAAGTTTGTTTTACTAAAATGTGGGTTTAAACTGCTGTTCGCCTTTGACCTTTAAAGAAAACACATAGACACAATTATAGTTTACTAAGCTGCCTTGGAAAGAAGCATCATGATTGCATGCTATTTAAAAGTTATAGTGCTCACGTCTTAACGCTCTGTAGTAATCAGTGCAAATGGCTAAAAACTAACATGAAACTGGTATTGGTGATATTAAATGTAAGTTTGTAAGAATGCAAATATGTACACCCTACTACTACTACTACTACTACTACCACTACCACCAAAGAGTAAAAGGTTTGCTACTGGGACTATGCAACTGCTGTATAACCAGATATGAAAGTGGGTTGATGTACAATGGTTGGGAAGAACAACCAGTCTACACAAAATAGCCAATATGTGATATTTCACTTTCCACACACTTTCTGCTGGAAGCCAGAAGCCTGTGAAGATAATAAATCATCTGGAAGACCAATTTCATGCATTCAGTCAAGTAATAACCAGATCTATGATGCATCAAGTGAATAACCCAACCTACATAAAAGTGTTTCAGTAATAAAGAGGGGTGGAACATTTTATACTAAATTAGAATTTTCAGTGTTTGCTTCATGATGCAATTAGATTTTGAGGGGTTTTAAAAAAATGAAGTAATGGAAACATTCTGATGAACACGACTGTTTTGGCACTCTTCCCATATTTAACAGCATGTAATGTTTATGTCATAATGTTTATTTGGCAAAGATATCTGCAGCACAACATGCCTTTTGATAGTTGTGGCAAGTACTATAAAATATATGTTGGAATGATCTTAGAACACAATTTGAATGTTTTGAAACTCTTGCCTTTAATCTCCACATCTTTTCTTTTGTATTTTTATACCCGTCTGCTTATTTATCTTTAAACTTAAAGGTGTGGTTTGACATACATCAATCTTCCTTCACTTTTGTGGTCCAGCACATTTCCTAATAATATGGTTACTGTGTAGATGGAGGGTTGCCAGAAACTACAGTACAACCAATAGAAGAGTACAGGGAAAGGAGAATTTTGTTAGTACAGTAGTAAGTACTTGGTGCAATACAGGTTTGTGTTTGCACCTTGTCAACAAGAAATTTGTCACTCAAAGACACTACAGTACAAAATTAAGACAAATACTAACAACATACTTTGAACTTTCCACAGCAATATATTTCACTCTGTTGCAACAGGCACACATAAGTATGCCACCTAATGGAGCTGTCTAATCACAGCAATGCATTCTGATGTTTAACAGTAACAATTTGCAAAGTAGTTACAATTATAAATGATACAATGTTAAGTGCTTTTCACATTAATGTCATAATCAAAAAATATGTTTCATTAAATGTTTTGTCAAACTACTTTTGTTCATTAAGAAAGCATGCATATTTTAATGGTATTTGTTACTTATAGCATATACAAATGAACTGATGGTTCAGTGCAGAAAACATATTTATATACATGTATTTTATATGCCTCAAAAGCAATTTTTAAGAGGAGAAACTGCTACCACTGTCTTGTATTATTTTCTTTACAGAGCTGTTTGTATTACAATCTGTCTCAAGTCCATGCACATATTAAAAGAATAGAATAGTAAAATCACAATGCAACAAATAAGATGCCGCTAATAGCCCAACTGACATCATAAGTTAGGCTCCCCAGCACTATCTATTCATAGATAAATAGGTATGATTGTGTGCAGAAATGTTGATGCTCATGGAACATGGCTTGCTTAGACCATCCCAATTTTGGGATCACCATCCATAGTTCGTACTGTGACCAACAAGGCTAGATCATCCTTTTTTTAAAAAAGCAAATAGTTAAAATCTATACTGAATAGGTGGATTAAGTTTTTTAAAAGATGTCTGATCATGTTTACAATAAAAAATCACATTTATAGCATACTCCAGCTGCATACTCCAAATCAGTATTAAATCCACCTGAAGGCAAATAATAATAATAATAATAATAATAATAATAATAATAATAATAATACCTTTATTGTCATTGTACAACCTGTGCACAATGAAATTAAACGAGCCTCCCTCCCCCGCCCCCCGCAAACACTCAGGCTCGTTGCACTCTTGTGCTTATCAAACAACACACAACCTCGCAAGCAGCAATTTCACTACTTCCCCAGTGATTTCTCCAAATACAAAATGACCAAATATCAACAACCAGGGTATGATTTGTATTTATTTTAAAAGCAATATATGCCATTCTATCCTTCACACAAAATGGGCATATTGGTAGATAATATGGCCAATCAGAATCTCAACCAGGCCCTGATAAACATCTCCCCTAAGGGCAGGGAGGGGGAAGGTAATCAAACAAGATGTAAGCAGCCAGACTCTTTTGTTCCTTGATAAATATTTGCCTTTGTCTTTTGTGATAAGGTCTGCTGCCTGCATTTCAACCTCAGAAAGGCCCTGTTGTTTCTGCAGAGAAAACATTTAATTAAGATCATTGCTGATTTTGCAGCCCCCCTGTGTGCTAAAGGAAAGCCAAGAAAGCAGGTAGGAGGGTTCTTTTTTTGGGGGGGGTGTGTGGAAAATCAAGCCAACCTCCTTGAGTTGTAAACAGGGAAGAACAAATGTTATGCAGGTTCCACAACAAGGAAACACATGCCCTCCTGCTGAAAGTGCTGGGGGGGGGGGGAGTTATCTCCTGGAGATCCAAAACTGCAAGGCTGTGGGGCAGCCTACAGAATCAGGGCTTTGGGGGAAACCAGGAATGAAAGTCGTGCATTTAAAAGGCTTCTGTGAGATACTAAGGACAAGGGGGTAGGGAATAGAAGTGCACAGATATTCTAATAAAGGTACTGGCAGTCAGTGACAAAACCATTTTTGCTCATATCTAGACATGACAGTGATTCTCTCATGCTATGAAGAAAGTAAGAAGGATAATGTAGAAAACGGATTTGGTGGTTTTCCCAAATTCTTAAAAGGTCAGTTCTATTTCTTTCTTTTTTACAATATCTTTCAAATTATGCCACCATGTGTAATGTATTGAATGAGAAGCATATAGGTAATTAAAATCAGTGCACATATGCCAGCTAGGTTCAATATACATCCTGATTTTCCTGGACATACAAGGAATACCACAGTCAGCAGCAGTACAGTGGTACCTCGGGTTAAGAACTTAATTCGTTCTGAAGGTCTGTTCTTAACCTGAAACTGTTCTTAACCTGAGGTACCACTTTAGCTAATGGGGCCTCCCGCTGCTGCTGTGCCGCCACCACACGATTTCTGTTCTCATCCTGAAGCAAAGTTCTTAACCCGAGGTACTATTTCTGGGTTAGTGGAGTCTGTAACCTGAAGTGTCTGTAACCCGAAGCATCTGTATCTGGAAATCAGTCAAATGTCTGGTAAAACCCAGACGTATGTCAGCCCATTTTGGCAGTGCGGGTTTTTTCCATAAAAATAGCTCAAAAACTGCAATTTTGGGGGCCAACAACACAAAACTTGACCAACTTTGCCCAAAAAGGATTAACAATTTTTCTGTCCAGATTTTCACTGTTTGGTGTATGGTAATCCTATGCTAGCCTTTCAGAAATAGACTGCATATGCGATAGAAATAGAGACTCCAACATCACTGAGCTCCTTATGGATTTTAGTCACAAAAGTTAGTTATTTGAATTGCTATAAATAGATTTTCAAGATGCTGTACTTAAGATTCAGTCTTCAGATTCAGAGGCCCTTTTTGTTGCATGTATTTCGGAAACAATAACCACACTGCCTTATGTCTTTCTTGCAATTTGTGTAAATTTCACAACAAAGGAAGCAATAAACAAAACCAGAGTGCAATGGGATTAAGCCAAGATTATCTCAATTGATCTTCTCCACAAGTGTAGGGAAACCAGACTCCCTTAAGAGCACTCATGATGATAATGAATAGCAAAAAATTACTCGACTAAAATTACATCAGCCTAAAGTTGACAGTAAGAAATTATTATGTTGAGTGTTGGGCACACAAATGTACAAGAATGAAAGCTGAGGACTTTTGACACTGGAGAGGTACTTCCTGCAGTCTTATCTTTGCCGCAACAGCAGGGCTGCTATAAACAAAGATGATTGTGAAGCTCAGGCTTAGATATCCATAAGAATTCTCTGAGATAGTCAGTGGAAACTTAAAAGATCTTTTTAAATGTAATGTATTTTCAGAACTCTCAGAAAGCCGAAGAGGAAACAAAAACAGGAGTGCAAAGTAAGCTTACAGTTAAATGTAGATGTAGAATTTGAAGCATATTTTATCACTCTGAATGCATAAGAACGCTGCACTGATATGAAATTAGTCTTTAAAGAAAAAAATAAATCATTGCTTAGAATTAGAGAGCCTGCAGAGTGTCAAAATGTTCAAAACCAATTAATAGAAAATATCAGCATCATAGGTTGGAATAGACAGTCTCTCAGTGAGTAGCATTTTCAGAAGTTTATAGAGAATGTAAAGTGAGGCAATAATTTAAAAAGAGGAATGTTTCTAAAAGAAGAGCAAGGAAAGCCGTGTTCAAGTGAACACAGGAAGGTATTGTCCATGTGTAAGACCACTGGGATACAGACAAAAGCCTTTCCCACAATACCCATGTGCCTGGATGATCCTCTCCAGACCCTGTATGTTTTGCATGGTGGTCTGAAGAACGTTTCCAAGTATGGTCCGTTGAAACCTGATTAAGATGTGGGGATATTTCTAAACAATTTCAAAAGGACACTTTTGACACTCTTTTCAGGCCTTCGTGCTACACATAAAGGTAAAGGTAAAGGTACCCCTGCCCGTACGGGCCAGTCTTGCCAGACTCTGGGGTTGTGCGCCCATCTCACTCAAGAGGCCAGGGGCCAGCGCTGTCCGAAGACACTTCCGGGTCACGTGGCCAGTGTGACATCGCTGCTCTGGCGAGCCAGTGCCGCACACGGAAACGCCGTTTACCTTCCCGCTAGAAAGCGGTCCCTATTTATCTACTTGCACCCGAGGGTGCTTTTGAACTGCTAGGTTGGCAGGCGCTGGGACCGAGCAACGGGAGCGCACCCCGCCGCGGGGATTCGAACCGCCGACCTTTCGATCGGCAAGCCCTAGGCGCTGAGGCTTTTACCCACAGCGCCACCCGCGTCCCTTCGTGCTACACATACAAAGAGCCAAAGAAGAGCCTGTACACCCTGGGGTGGGGTGGGGGGCAGAGACTACATGTGTACTCCTACCCTCATTTATGGATAAAACCTTCCCATGTTCAGGTGAACATGGCTTTGCAGAGTCTGAAACAAAGATACTAATGCAGCCTAGAAGATTGGGGATAGTTTATATGTTCAAGTAGTATACATGAATCTAGTAATCAAACAGTTCCTCCTAGACTGTGCCAATTCAAGTGGGAGAAGTAACATGCCTCAATGTTCGTCCATTTATAAATATTTCCTACATATCCAAAGCTAGCATGCCAGGAGGAAGCATTCAGCCTTGCCATCTCCCTTATATGCTCATTTTCTATGAGCTGGATTTCCCCCTTCCTACATCAGTAAACATTCAAGCGTGTAACACAGGACCTGAAGAAGAGCCTTTCCCACTTGATTGTAAAGTTTCAAGTGGAAATGTTGGACGTCAACAAAGTCATTTCATGACAATGTGAAAACATCTGGGAAACCCAGACAAGTTGTAAAATCAGAAGCGTGTGTATACACTATGAATATTAAGGGTTTGAGGGAAGAAACTAGTCTATAAGATTTAAGACTAGTTGCATCACGCATCTTTTATGTTACTCCTCATATACTTCTAATGTCAAGCCCTCATGTTCAACCTATCTGGCATTCCATCAGGAAGATATTCAAACTAAAAGAATCTCTGATTATTCATTAGTCTTGGTTTGCAACGATTAGGTGATTTTCTTCATAGGTTAACAACTGGCTTGCGATGTAGTGATTTTAAATTGCCCAGCCAGTGATGGTCTCAGTTAATGAGGTTCGGACTGGTATGGGGGGCACAACAAGTATGTTTTCAACAGATGGGGGAAGCCTGGCAGCTTTGAATAGGGCAAGGCCAGTATGCTAATGGGTCAGGGTGCATGATCAATACAGAAAAAAAGAATCAAGTCAACATACCTGGGAGTGAACCAGCATATAAAAGCCTAAGTGAGTGCCTAAAATACCCAAGGCCTAGAAATTTTGCTCCAAATAAGGTTTTTCATCACAAAATAAACCCCAACAGCAATGATAGCCTGGAAAGAGGCAGGGTTTCACAGTGGTTAGAATGCTGGATTTGGAACAGAGAGGCAAGGGCTTAAACCTCAATTCTCAGGGAATTCTCAATTCTCACGGTGTGACCTTGGGCAAGTCATATATTTTCTGCTTGAGGCAGGACAGCAATTGACATACAAACAAATCCCAGTCAAAGTGCACAGGACCCAAGGCTGGCCAAGTTATTTTGGAGCCTGAGGCAAAAAACACTTTCCAGAATACCTCGCTGGGAACAAATATGCCACAATAATAAATAATAATTGATTTTCTTACATCTCATGATATCCAAAAGCCGCTGCTTTTGGGAAACCTCACTTTGCCTAAAAGTAGGGCCAACCCCACACACCAATCTAACTTACTTCACATGATTGCTGTGAGGATAAAATGGGATAATTCAAGTGCATGTCACTAGGAGCTCCTTAAAGGGCTGGTACACACACACACAAATATATAATAGGTAAGTAAATAATTCAAATAAGGAACTTTGTAATTTTCTACATATTTGTCAGGAAAACATTGGGCAACGAATGCAAGTACTGCAAATATTCATTGAGTTACACAGTAATAACTGTGCTGTGCCAAAACAACTTACCATTTGTGCAGTACGCCTGATGGTTAAATAAGAACTCTGTGTTGCCAGCTACATGGTGAAAATCCCCGAAGACCTAGAAAATGAAGGTAATAAAAACCAGTTAAAAATCCACACACGTTTCTAAGCTTGATTCAAAGGTTGCTAATTTTATTGGATTTTTGTTTGGATATCTATTTTCAAGACTTCAATAAAAGGCTGGCTTTAAAGCTCAAGCGATTACTTCCATTAAAAATATCAGTGATACCACGCCTGTAAAAGCCAACATACTTAGGGCCATGAAACATTAAGTCCTTTATTTGTTCATATGCCAAGTTTTGCATTCACAACCACCCTCCAACCTCTCTGCCCTCAACCCTGAACTGATCATGCTGTGTAGAAAGAAAGAGTAATTCATTCCTCACGTTAGCCTATTCTTGGGCCTCTCTTCTGAGCAAAGATTATTCACAGTAAACAGCTATTATTTCTATGCTCAAACAACATAGGATCAGAGATAATTCTAAAGTCACTACATCAATTTTCTCATTTGGCCATTATAAAAAAATATCCTGATCTGATACACAAAAACAAAATGTAGATAATACGTGCCCCACCCCCTGCAATTTACAGTAATAAAAACTAAGCATTCAAATTATCTCATGGAAACTAACAATCATGATATGCATAATTCTGAATTTGGAATCTGACTCCAAACTGATGGGATATTATTTACAATATGTTCTTATATTCATAGCTGCAAGCATTCAAATGGTCTTATGCAAACAATAATTATATCCATATTGTCGAAAGTGGAATTCGATGACAGAATATAACATGTTTTTATATTCATTACCACAAGATGCTGTGGTAACCACCAACCTACTTAAGGGTTAGACAAATATGGCTCCTACTGGCACCAACAGGAGCATGTATCCTGAGACTTAATGCCGCCGAGGTAGTAACTGTGAGTGGGCTGGGAAACGGCTAGCTCTGCCCTTCCTGCAAGCCATTAACCCAATCCTGATGGCTTTCCCCACGCCTGCTAATCTACCGATTTTTGCGTCTTCAGACCCAGAAACCTCCCCCCTAAATAAATTCACACTTGACTCAAATTTTGGTTTTGGTTTTTGGCAGAATTTAGGCCACAAGTTTATTGATTACAGAAAGTGAATGGCTGCATAGGCTCTGGTTCGACTAGCTCCCTGCCATGCAGGTAGTGCTGCCCCCGGGTTCCAGCATAGGTCAGCCGAGGGTGAACACCTGGATAAGCGGAAAACTGGAACAGGCTATCTCCGCCACCCAAATGTCCCCGTGGACTCAGGCACTGGCATAACCCCCTCTCATGGGTTAACCAAACCATCGAGTCCTTGGATTCCTTTAATGGAATACCCTTCACATAGGGATGGCGAGAGCATTCTCCCATCCCTATTACCTGAACCAGAGCCTATCTGCAACCTTACAAGTTGTGACAATTTGCTACACAGCAGGCAAAACCCAAATGGCACCAGCCAATCAGCCAAGTGGGGAAAATTCCTGCCGTGCCCCTGCCTCAATGACAGACAACACACGACGGCATAGCAAGGTCAAGTGCAAAGCCCTAAAAATAAGGAGAGATGGGCGGGTGTTCCAAATGCATGCGCCGAAAGAGGAAGCTCTGGGTCACATGCATAGGTATATATAGGTCCCTCAAACCATTTGGACTGCGTCCCATTGGCCAGATTGCACCCAGCTATGAGGGACCTACCAATCGGGTGTTGTGGCTGACCAAACCACAACACAGGGTGTCGGTTTCCAGGTCTCACCGCAATATGTGCCCTCTTTAAGGGAGGACCCGATTTATTTCAACAACTACAAGTGGTACGTTCACTGTTACATGTAGTTTGGCCCAGAGTGGAATTTCCGCATTAAGAAACTATGGTCCACTGAACACATAACTGTGGTGGCAAATAACTGTGGGTTCCTTTGAGGTTTGCGGGTGCAGTTTCTGGAGGCATCTGTTTGGACGCTGCTTAGAATTCTGGACTGGATGAACCATTGGTTTCATCCAGGAGTGTTCTTCTTACGATGGTTAAACTGATCTCTACTATGAAGCACCTTGCTGTTCTCTGAGTATTGCCACACTGTGTAACATATTCAGAATAGGGGTCAGCCATGTTAGATTCATGGGTCTCCTAATGTCTACCAGATTTGATTTGCCAAAGAGAGGTCGTGTGAGGTATGAAGAAATGGCTGGCAGGCTAGACATGCTCTACAGACATTAAACTGTCTGCTCTTGATTTACTGAATCTCTCAAATTACAGCTTTTCATGAGATAAAAACATACCTAACAATGTCTTTCCCTAAAAATTAAAATAAAAGAAAGCCTTGAAAAGACATGCAGAAATCAAAATAAGCAATGTAATTCATGATCATTTGTTTTTAAGGGGACTTTGAAAACAAAATACTTGGCTTGTTTGTTTTGGTTCACACTCAATGGGAAATTTGGCAGAGGGGGCATACAAAAATCCAAAGAGGAAGAAAAATCAAAGGTGGGAAAACATTTCTGCTTGCAATGGAAATTTTTATTCAGAACCAACACCTCTGCTTGCATTGTGCAGGGCCAACCGGGTTTTTTTTTTATGACCCATGCAGGATGTTAGCAACAACACATAGCATTAATGATTTATATCCACAAAAGGTCATTAAGGGTGCCTCTTTGATTCTTCATTTTACTTATCCTGTCAATAAAGTGCTTTGTTAAACTCTTACGCTGGCCTCTTCAGGATAAAAGGGGCGGGAAATAACAGCAACAAAATGGGGTTGGGGGAAGGTGAGATTATACAGTATCCTAAAATAAACATACTGCGGTATCTCTAACTCACAGTCTCCCTGTAACTGATACACAGCTTTTAATGAAAGTCCAGAGATATGCTTTTGTCTTCAATTAAACCACAGCATGATTTTGACTGGGAGGCCCTTTCACAGGATCCCACCACAATGGAAACAGGCACAGATCCTTCATTGTAAATCTTATTCTCATTCTTGAGCAAACAAAGATAATTAAAGTGGCCCATAGAAGAAAAATGGCAAGGCCATAAACACAGCAGACAAGGCAAGTAATAGTCTAGCAGACAAGGCAGGTAATTAAAGTAGTTAATTTCCAAAACAAAAAAGCAAGTCCATAAACTTGTTGGCAATTCAAAACTGTTCTTAAGAACCGTTTTTTTCTTAAAGCAAACATCAGTAGGCAGGGGAAGGGGGAAGGGAGCCATCAGAATGCCATTAGATGCTACATGACACATCCATGAATCAGTCACCTACTTGCTCCTAAATAAAAACACGTAATGCCACAGAAGGACTAGAAGCCATCCCTGTATTTACAAAATTAATGTTTAAATACAAAAAATAATAATAAAGAAGCAATGTATCATCAGCCTAAGTTCATTTACATTGCATTTTTGAAATTTATGCTAGTCATTTACAATCCTAAAAGAATAGGATACAGACCATCCAAGTGTCCCCATTTTCCAGGGACAGTCCCGGATTTACAGATGCAGTCCTGGTTTCTGATTTGATCCTAGAATGTCCCGCTTTTCCTTAAGATGCTCCTATTTTCATCGGAAAAATGTTGGAGGGTATGGGATGCCCAAGATAACATGATATTTAGTAAATCAAGGATGGGGAACTCTGAGCCCTTCCGATAGACTGCTACTCCCATAAGCTCTCTTGCGGTTCTGGCTGGGGCTGATGGGAGTTGGAGTCCAACAAAACCGGGTGAGCTAAAAGTTCTCCCATCTCTGTCTTCCCATATATAGAAGGAAATGCAAGGTTGTTATAGCACAGCTCCCAGTGGAGGATTTGTAGTGCCTCATCACAATCTTGAATTTCCATGAAGTCGGGAAGGGGTAGGGGAAAAGAACAAAAGAAAAGGACAGCTACATATCCGCTGTGGTCATGGCATAGGAGCAAGAAAGGGGAGACATGGACAGGTGAAAAGCAGTGGTTTATGAAAACAGAAATTTGTGTAAAGCGGGGAAGGAGGAAACTGAAAAGAAAATGGTGGTTTTAAACAGCAGATGTGAGTAAAGCTATGCAATTGTTTTCACCACTTGATGTAGAAGGCTGAACACATTAAGTGCGGATCAAATCTTTCTTTTCTTTCATAATATACACCTTCTCTACTCCCTCCCCCCTCACCCAATGTTCTTAACTAATATGGGGAATATCTATTTTCTTTTTGTATGTGTGCCATGACATTCTGGCCTTGAGCTTATTGACCTTTTTGAATTCCCACCGATACTAAAAGGCATAGTCAGACTTTTCTGAAGTGATTGATACACTTCTCTTCCAATGACTGGTTCTGTTTGCACATGTTGAGAGGCTTGATACCTCGAGGGAATTTGCAGGCATATCAACTAAGACCTGCTTCACGGGTCTGTTGGAAATTGTATCTACAAGGCGATTGTTCTGCGGGGCAACCCATTAGTGTGCACAGCATTTCACATGGATACTACCAGCCAATTTCCTCCACACTGCTACAAATCTCCAGAATATATGGTTGTGAGATTACCAAAATATATATTTAAAAATGGTAGGAGTCAGCCTGATGTTATTTTATCATGCGATTTCACTAATACAGGAAAATGCTTAACTTTTGAAAACTTCCTATTAATACAAGGGGAATCTGCAGCAAAATGTTGCAGCGTGGAGTCCCAGGATCATCTGTTAAATTTGTTCACCCATCAGGCCTCCTGGTTCCCTCTCCCCAACAATTATTCAGCATCCCATGGTCATTTATCATGCTCTGTCTTCACTGGGCTGTATTGGGTTTTCAGACACCTAGCCTTAGGTCCATCTTCTTTCTTTCTCTTTTCTTCCTTCCTTCCTTCCTTCCTTCCTTCCTTCCTTCCTTCCTTCCTTTCTTTCTTTCTTTATTGCTGCTTCTCATAGAATCATCGAGGATCATCTAGTCCAACCCCCTGCAATACAGGAATATGCAGCTGTCCCTTATGGGGATCAAACCTGCAACCTTGGCATTTTCAACACCACACTCTTACCGACTGAGCTATCCACCTCTACAAACCTTGAGGTTCTACCTCGGCCTGCCAATACATTCCTTTGGTGTATGGATGGTGCCACTGTGGCCACATAAAGATAGGCACCCAGAGATCAGAGAATGCTGTTAGTATGATTAGTAACAGCTATAATTCTGTGCATAATTACAGCCATGCATTTCCTTACACAAGCTATGGGATGAGGTACAACAGGTATATAGAAAAACCAGTTCTCCCCATATTCACAACAGAAAGACCATACACCAAGGATGGAATTCCCAGCATTAAGGAGGCCCTGTCCTCCGGCTGTAGTGCAGAAGTCAATCAGTAAGCCTTGAGAAGTAATATAGACAAGAGTTTTAAATTTATAAAATATTTTTCATATGTTGTCACTGCTTAAAACATACACATACAGTGGTACCTTGGTACTTGAACGGCTTGGCTCCCCAACAAGTCAGCTCCCGAATGCAGCAAACCCGGAAGTAAGTGTTCTTGAGTGCAGGAAGCTCCTACAGCCAATAAGAAGCCATGCCTTGGTTTTTGAATGGTTTCAGGAGTCAAACAGACTCCTGGAACAGATTCAGTTCGAGAATCAAGATAGTGCAAATATTATAATATAGACTGTACTGCATTTATACATGGCTCTGAATTAAGAAAAAAATACACCTTTTAATTTATTGCATTGTCAATAGCTTTTACAACACTTTGGCTAAATTTGAAGACCAGATTCTCTTTAAAGAAAATAACATGAAAAACAGTTCAGTTGTATAACTTCCAAATAAGCCAAGAGGCAGAAAAATGGATCCAAGATGGTAAAAAGATTCTGTTAATGATTTTGATTAAAAAGAAGAATTTCTTGAAAGGGCTAAATGAACAAATCACTAGGTTGAGGGGGAGAAGAATGAATAGTGTGGTATCGCTGGTGATAAATTACTTTCAACTATACTGAGGTCAGATGTGGAGAGAAGAGAACTGATTAACTAAGCCTGATATTAAATTGATTAAAAATCAATAACTGATCATCATAATTCATACAACTGGAAGATACTTGAAAGGTCATATACTTCAAGGATTAGTGGTTAGTGCTGGTGACATAAACTAGCAGTCCATTCATATGGCCTTTTGTTATTTTTTCTGGAAGAATTAGCATCATGTACCTGGGTATAAACCCAGCAGACCCAAATGGCACATCACACTGATGGGATACAAAAGTTCCAGCATTGAAGAATGAGCCCTACTATTCAATTCATTCCAAGGTAGACTCTTTGAGGCACTAACAGGAAGGATGTGAACAATAGCCTTGTGTTTTAGATCTACCCACAAAAAGGTGCTTCTGAACCAGTTCTGTTCACCGAGGTTAATATCCAATCTCCTTATTAGTACAAAAATATGTCTGGGGTTCCTAGATGCTAGTTTGGTGTTGTAAACCACTGTTTATCATCATTCCAGCTGATCTGGTTTTCAAATCTGAATATTGATATTGGCTGCAACATCTTCTAAGTTCTGCCACCTGTTCAATGCAGATTTCTGTCCAGGCTCAGTTTGAAGACCTCCAGCAAACGAGAACTCATCACTTCCTAAGGCAGTCTCTTCCATTGATGCCATTGGAAGGTTTAACCCAATGCTAATTGCCACATCGGGGGTAGGGAGTTCACCAATTTCATGACAATGGAGGGAAAACTTAAACTTCTCCCCCCAGAGAACAGCAAACCACCCCCCACCCCCAGCTTATTCAAGGACAACCTTCTCCCGCCAAGGCCTGGTGTGGGTGTATCACAATGCGATTGTTGATCACAAAATTAAGATGATGTGTACTTAGGTCCTGACAACACAGAAAAAGAAAAAAAAAAGATAAATGGCAATAATGAACTGACAAATAGCCCTTAATACCAAAAGTTAAGCTTAGTTTCTCACAGAAATGTGAAAAATAATTCCACAGCACAAACAGTATACATAAAATAGGGTTGCCATACGCCTGGAATTTCCCTGACGTATCCAGAATACTGCAGGTGGAAGCAGCATCTGGGCGGAAATCAGCCAAAAAAAAAAGTCCAGGAAAATCCAGACATATGGCAAGCAAGGTCAGTAGTGTTGGTTTTGCTGATTTCCCTCAAATTGCTCAAGGTAAGTCAAAAAACAGATTTCCACTTTTTGAAATATGGCAACCCTAGGAGATACATACAAGCCCCATCATGCAGGATTTAAGCACATACAAACAAATGCAGGCAAAAATCCAAGGTCCTAGTTTTCTAAAGCTTAATATTCTATGAAATCAGGACCAAATTCTTGCTTGTACTGTTTCTAAAGGAGTCAAAATTCCCAGCCAACTTTCTCTTACTGTCATCCAGCTGTTTCACCTATTCAAAAATAGGTCACAGATTTTTAAAAAATCAAATGAGAAAAACCACATAAATATTCTCTTCTCGTTACACTTCTACCAAACATTAAAAACTTTACCTTTCATGAAAGGCACAAATGGAAAAGTTTAAAGCATTATATTGTAAATACTTGAAGGAAATTAAAATTTAAGTTATAATGCTGGTTCCCAAGTCAAAATAACTTTGGTTATTGTATCCCGGGCATAGGGTGAGAGCTAAATAGTTACATTAAGGTCTTCTTACATCTGGTACACACCCAGTGTAACATTTGGGCTTGTTTGTTCTGATTCCAATGCCATTATCACAAACCCTTCTTAAAATGCTCTTTGTTTTCAAAAGTGATTTCCCACGTACTCTGTTTGGGTGTGTGGTTCAAAAAACAAAAGTCTCACAATTCTTAGATATGCAGAACAGATTTCACTGTTACCTAAATTATGGGCAAAGTAATTATTATTTCCTTCATATCCCTGCCCCAGTCATTCTTACATCATTTTATTTGTTATATTTACTACTCCTTCAATTCTCTTTTTGTTATATCCCCCTTTCCCCACTCTTATATTCCATTTATTTGAATAACTTTTAACAATGTTTCTCGAACTCGGTACCAAAGTTGAAAGACCACCTCTCCATATTCAAGCCTTTAAACAGGATGTGAAAACCTTTTTGTTCACTTTTGATTTTTTATGATTTTAACTGGTCTGCTGAAATCTATGACGCTGTTTCTGTTTTGTTTACTGTAATTGTACTTTTAAATTTCTATGGGATCTGATGTCCATTTTACTGTATTCACTGCCTATTTACTATATTTATTAGATTTATTAATTTTAGTGCTTTTGTTTTCTTTTCACATTACGTATTTTAAGTATTATTGTTACAGATTTGACCTATGTACACACACAGGGACTAGAAACTGAAACAAAGAGAAATGCTATTTTTTTGGGGGGGGGAGGCTGTATGCCTGAGTCTCTTCCAATCCCTGGATTCAACAGGACTCAATTGCTGCAAGAGGCAGACAGGTTTCTTGATAATGGCTCCCAAAGTATGGATCATTAAGGTAACAAAGGAACTAAAGTGGACTCTGTGTCAGAGGACAAGTGCATGGCCCCCCTCCCTCACCTGCAGGGGAGCCAACTTGGGCCCGTTTATGGGTGCCCAGTGTGTGTGATGTCATGATGTCACATGCAGCATGATGTCATGACGTCACGCATGCCCCCGGCTTCAGAAACTGACTTCCGGTGGCACCGGAAGTCAGGTTCCGAGATCTCATGGGAACTTGGAGGTCTTGCAAGTGCTCAGAGATGCTTTCTGAGGCCTCACAAGGTTTCGGAACCCAACTTACGGTGGCAATTCCTTTGTGGGTGCTCAGGCTCCCAGATTTCCCTATAGTTTGTGCCCCTGCTGACCTTGTTGGTGGTTAGAAAGACAAAGGTCAGAGTTGAGATGTGTGAGCTAGAAGCAGGCTGCAGGCAGAAGCCTGAAAGGAAGAGAGACATGCTTGATTTCTGCTTGAATCCAAGACTGTGGCTATGGGAGAAGGAAGGCCCTCTTGGGGTGTTGCTATGTGTAAATAAACCATATATCCTAAGGACACCACAGTCTTCGCTGTTTCACATTCTGAGGAAACTGAACCCTGGGTGAGTGCCTGGAAACCCTGGAATCTCGCACTGCTTGGAGATTGGGCTGGTGTGCAACAATACAGAAAAGCAAGCAAGCAGACTAACCCAAACCCAAACAAGAAGAATTATGGGTACTCACACTACCACCTCTATTTTAACTATTCAGGGGAAACAAGTAACAAAATATTCCTATATATCATGTTTGTGATCACTTTTAAGATCTTTAGGGACAAAATACTTGATGTGCATTTTTTTAAAAAAGAGATGCAGTAACTTTTCTAACGTGAAATTAAATTAAAAATTAGGATAAATATAATTTAAGAAATTCTACTGCTTAATTCTACTTCTTAGGTTTTCTCTTAATTAGATTTGATTGACTTACTTAAAAACAGTTCCTTGCAATTTAAGAGTGATTTACGTTTCGTTCTATTTATCCAAGCTAGGTAATAAAATGCTCTTGCTGTTTTATATGGGTTCAGCACTTGGTATGAAGATAATCCCAGCAAGGACACATTACATTAAGGAGCAAATCTGTTTCTTATCTGAGTCATGTTCTGCATGTTTTTACCTGTAATTCTATTCTAATCAGACATAAATGTGTATTTAAAAAAATAAATACTCTCAATACTGCCAATATTTTCTTTGCCAATGCACTTAAATCTGAAATCTGAAATGGAATCATAGAACTGTAGAGCTGAAAGGGACCCTGAGGGCCATCCAGTCCAATCTCCTGCACTGGAGGAATAAATATGTTATCACTGCCAAGTTGAGTGCTATAATGATGAGGATGATCCCACCCATCTGGCTAGGTAACCCCAGTAATTGAAGAAGAGCAAAATCCAATAAATAGCTAAACGTTGTGTCAGGGAACTGCCATCGGAGCCAGAGGTGGAGGCAAGGCTCCCAAGCGATGCTGGAGAAGGGCCCAGCAGGGAGAGAGGGAGCTCATCGGCTGGGGAAGGAAATCAGCGTAACACCAGGGATAAAGGGGGGCAGATGGGGGAATCGGCGAGGGGGCTCTAGGACTCCTCGCCGGAGACCAGCGGGGAGAGCATGGGTCCTCCGCTGCCCACAGCCACCCTGCGCAGAAGACTTCCGCGCAGGGAGAGTAGGAGGAGACTTGGCGTCAAAGAACTTCTTTGCTGGAAGAGGTTCAAAAAACGCCCACTGACGGATTCTGCTAGCGACTGAAACAGCCACAAAGTGAAGGGCTGTCCAGACAGGAAAGGTTTAACCAGGCAACCTAGCCAGGAGTGGCGGCAACTTACGCACAAGCAACCCCTATAACCATTACACGTTGATCCAAACATTAATCAAATAATTTTAGGATCAGGTCATTTCGTTTAGGAATTCAAAACAATCTAAGTCCTCAAGCAGACAAAAACATTTTCAAGTTTAAGAATACAGTGTCAATAACCCAAAAGGAAAGTACTTTCTATAGCAGCTTTTTGAAAAAGCAACCCTAATATCCACCCATAGCAAAATCATCTCAGTTTCCTACTTTTAACACAGAGCCACAAGGAGGGCTGGAAAGTGGGCAACCAAGCAATTTGTTTGATCAGTTTTCTCAGGAGGAAGCGGATTCAGGAAGTTGAAGGAGCTAACTAGACTAGCCCTTTAGACACCTTTCCCTTTCCCCTAGTTTTGAAACTTATTGTAAACTTTCTTTGTTGGTCCAGACCACAGCCAAAACATTAGGATAACAAGATAAACACAATACTATTCTAATGCTCAGTCAAAAGCAACCAGAACAAAGAGTAAATTTGTATAATAAGGAATATTGGATAACACAATGACGCACCCTATTCCAGGACTGTTTTACTTTTTAACTGAGCTCATTTTTCTAATATTTAAGTACCTTTAAATATGTTGTTGGTATTTAAAAATACACACACATAAAAGAAAGTAACCTCTTGCACAGACAACTCCCTGTTGATGAAAATGACTGCAGGGAATCTGGAATTTGAAAAACTAATATTTTCAGGCATTCTTGCCCAGATATCAGAAGCAGAACACAAGTTCATAAAAGGTCGAATAAACTTGCAGAACAGTGAAATGGCCTATCTAGTTGGAAGCAGCATCTCCGTAAAGCCAAAGTTTTATTTGTCTCATTGGCACTATCTGCTGTTACCTGGTATGCTGCTAACTTTTCTACAAGGTAACCAGCATGCTTAGAGCATCATGTTTACTGAGAAATATACTTTGAATTTGAAAACTAAAAAGCCACTGCTTCTGGGAGTCCCTTTCATACAGATTTCTCGATGCACTTAATTCTCTTCTAGAGAAGAAACTGCTTGATGGATTGGATAACAAGTTCACAGTATGCTGAGAGGAGCATCTGATCACCCCAAGTAAAGCACAAGAGATGACAAAGTGCCTTACATGTGACTATAAGGCACTGACCCATCTGATAGGGTTGTTATGAGGACAAAATGAGGAAGAACCATGTTTGCTACCCTGAGTTCCTTGTAGGAAAGGGGGAGGGGCTTTAAATTTAAAAATAAAAATAAAATCCACTGACAAATGTGGTATGTGCTGCTAATGATTCACACTGGAATCCTGAATAATCATTTTCCATGTATACCTTTGTTCACTCTGGAACACGCACACTACACCACTAAGTGAAAAACTTAAGAAACTGATGCACTGCTGTTTCCAAAGTCACCTAGGGGCTTTTGACTTTGAGTACTAAAAATAGTAATAATTATAGCATAATATTAATAAGGTAAAGGTAAGGTAAAGGACCCCTGGACAGTTAAGTCCTGTCAAAGGTGACTATGGGGTTGCAGCGCTCATCTCGCTTTCAGGCTGAGGGAGCCAGCGTTCGTCCTCAGACAATAATATTAATAATATTAATAATGTTCACAGCTACAGAATTATGCATCTTATTGCCCAACCTAATTTTGAGACTCTGAATTTTAAAAGAATTTAGGAAACCCTAAATTAGATTTGCAGTGAAAATTTGAGTATGTCAAAATATAATGTAATAAACTAGGTGCTAAATGAAAGACAAAATCTTTAATTATTTATTGAGATTAGTCAGCAGCTTGACCATCCACTATTTACTCTCTATACAGATTTGTAAGCTACAAGCCTGAATACCCTTTATACATAAGATGTCATAGCCCTTTTCAGATGACAATCAAACTAAATTAATCAGATGACAACCAGACAGAACACAAGTGTCAGGCTTGCACTCACTAGCCCCCAACCTTCATAAGTTCAACCAAACTTATGCATTTAGACTGTCTATACAATCAACGGGAGGTAGTGGAAGACAGGAATGCCTGGCGTCCATGGGGTCACAAAGAGTCGGACACGACTAAACAACAACAACAACAATGCAATCTACACTCTACAATTTTCAAAGACATTGAATTATGTAGACAGATATCACGCACATACAATTTTCCCTGTGCACGGACTCTGTGCACTGGTAAGAACAATCATGGAGAGGCCAGTTCCAGACCGTCTAAGTATCCCCTTTTCCAGATTTATAGAAGCTGTCCCAGCTTCTGATTGATCCTGGAATGTCCCGCCTTTTCTTAGGATGTCTCCATTTTCATCAGAGAAATGTGGCAGGGTATGGAGATAAGTAACTATACAACCTTTAGAAGACATCTGAAGGCAGCCCTGTATGGGGAAGTTTTGTAATGTTAAATGTTTTATTATGTTTTTATACATGTTGGAAGCTGTCTAGAGTGGCTGGGGCAACCCAGTCAGATGGGCAGGGTATAAATAGTAAAATTATTGTTGTTATTATTATTATTATAGAATAGGACAGCCCTAGGGTATGCAATTACCCTTCTTCAGGCATTTATTCAACACTTGGCTTTCATTTCTTAAGAATATTCCTTTGCACCTCAAGGCTCCCCAAAACCACTCCCCAGAATAAAGACAAGATGACACAGTAATAAGATTAATGTTAATGGGCGTAATTTAGGCCACAACTTTATTGATTACAGAATATATTGGCTTACGCATTGGCAAACAAGACTATATATGACTTCCGGCCCGCTTTACTGGAAGTCTGTTAAGGGTAAACCCCAAAGGGGGAGCCCTGCCGACGTGAAGCGACTCGGGTCGTGGCATGGCCCTAGCCCCTCCGTGGGCTTCAGACAAGATCCAGACCCTCAGATTCCTTTAACGGAATACCTTAGAGGATGGAGGGGCAGGTGATGGCCGCACCTCACCTCCCCCCACATCCCTATTCCAATGCCTAACTGCCAATTGAACCCTAAGCTTGCCGCCATTACCCTCGCACCTGCAACCAACACTTTATGCCCTTAGTGATATCAGCCAACCAAATGTCAATCATGCCATTGATAAGATGAATGCCATCCATTCGATATAAGGCCTCATTGCTGTGCACAATTTCTGGGTGGCAAATCGCCTGGCCACCCAAGGCCAACACTTTTCGTGTCACAGCCCGATCCATTTTTTTCCTAGCCTTATTTGTGGCAGCTGGGCAATGACTGTCCTGCCATAGATGCCTTTCAAGAAGCTGTGACCATAAAATGGTAGTTTTTGGGAAAGTAATAGATAGGTCAGCAAAAGGGAACAAAATGGCGTGGCGCTGTGGTTTAAATCATTCCAGCCACGCCCTCAAGCCTCCTGATTGGGTGCTCAGTGCTATGGCATGGCTAGGACACTTCACAGTGATGTGGGATGTTGTCCCGCCCACACCGAGGTTGGAGGAAGCGTGCCCAGGAGGCCAGACTGCAACACGCCCCCGCTGTGAGGTGGAAGCGACTTGTGGAAAGGTTTAATTATTCAAGAGACATGTTCCTAAACCATTAAATACTGCAAGGCAGTACCCTACCCGGCCCACAATTGTTCTGAAAATTTAGTCCTGAATTTTAGCTGCCAGGATGGACCTACTGAAAGAGGAAAAGCCATGCTTTAGTACCCCAGAAGTTGGAAGGTAGGGTAGGTCCTGGAGAAAACAGCACCTATTAGTATCAACTATTCATCAACTATGTTATCTGATGCTGTACAGTATATGAGACAAGACATGATCTCCCCTGAATGGCTTGCAGTCTGTAAACACAATTTCAAGGAAAGATATCCTGTTCCACAATCAAATAATGGAACTGTCTGGAGAGGTAGATACACAGAACTGAAATAGAAGATAACTGAAGTTGGCTTCCTAAAACAAATGAATTTTAAAGCACAGTATTTGTAATTGGATACAGAAGAAAGGGCAAGTATTTTCCTGAGCATGCAGTGCCTTTCAGCCATAAGCAGCAAGTTCTGTCTCTGCACTGATTTTGTAACAACTAAAAAATCTGAATTTTTACAGTGCACTGCTCTGGCTTGAAAATATCTCTAGTGTCTTCTGACTTGATAGTGCCATCACACTGAACTGCTAAATGATTTCTTTACTTGGGCTGAGAATTAAAGTAAACTTAATAGCCAGTAATACTGTTTAGTATTTGTAATATTTCTGAGCGCCCAAAGGCCTTCACAATCATTATCTTGTGATCCCTAAAACAACCTTGTGAGTTAAGTATTGTTATCTCCACACCATAGCTAAGACTTAGAGGGCCTCTTGTCTAAGACAAACTAGTGGTTTTATGGCAGAGGGGAGAATCAAACATGACACTTTCTGATTTCTTGTTCAGCCTGACAAATTGTTTTTATTTATTAAATTTATATACCACCCTTCATCTGAAGCCCACAAGGTGGTTTACAATATAAAACAAATGGTTTCTGAAGACCAAACTTAACAATATATGAAATGTGTGAATGTATTTTTCACATTATATTGCACAATGGGTGTGTAATCAAGACTGGATGTGGATCAAGACCGAGGATGTGGACAGGTTGCTTGGATGAGTGAAACCTACAACCTGTCTCCTTGATCCTTGCCCATCCTGGCTAATAAAAGTGAGCCAGGAAGGGCTGGGTGATGGGCTCTGCGGGGTGGTGAATGCTTCCCCCTGCGAGGGAGCCTTCCCAGACCCACTGAAAGAGGGGGTCATTAAACTGCTTCTTAAAAAAAATATTTAGACCCGGCCAATTTGGCCAACTATCGCCCAGTCTCAAATCTTCCATTCTTGGGCAAGGTGATTGAGTGGGTGGTTGCTGAACAACTCCAAGCACACCTGGAGGATGCAGAACATTTGGATCCCTTCCAATCAGGATTCAGGCCTCACCATGGAACTAAAATTGCCTTGGTCGCGCTGGTTGATGATCTCCGGCAGGCTAGGGACAAAGGTGAGAGCTGTTTCCTAGTTCTGCTGGATCTCTCAGCGGCCTTTGATACCATTGACCATAGCATCCTTCTGGACCGGCTAGAGGGGCTGGGAGCGGGGGGCACTGTTATACAGTGGTTCCGCTCCTTCCTCCCGGGCCATGTCCAGAAAGTGGTGTTAGGGGATGAGTGTTCAGACCCCAGAGATCCACTGGGTTCCTACTGTGCACTCTTCCAGTTGTCTTGAAGTAGTGATGGCCACCAACTCTGATGGCTTTAAAAGAGGATTAGAAAAAATCACGGAGGATAACGTTATCAATTATTAGTAGCCATGATGGCTATGTTCTACCTTCACTATTGGAGGCAGTTTGCCAGAAGAGTGTCGTACCATGCAAGTCCTCCTTTCAGGTTTCCCATGGGCATCTGGTTGGTTGCAGTGAGAACATGATACTGGACTAGATGGGACACTGGCCTGATCTAGCAGGCTACCCTTGTGTTCTTCATTTCAATGAGCTTCCGAAAACAGTCTGTTCTGCTTTTAACTGATATACTATTGAAAGTGCTGCAGTTTTGTTACTTTTTAGTTTAGTTTTCTGCCCCTTTAACTTTTACTTGGGGTTTTTCCCCTTAAGTCTTCTCCCTACTTTTTCTGGTTGCTTTCAAAAGAAAAGTGGAGTACATATAAAAATAATAATGATAAGAACAATAAATCAAGTTTAAATGCTACCCAACACAAGCAACAAAACAAATAATGTATTGGGAAAAATACCTCCCAAATCTTTATTATTCATTCTCAAGCAGATGGATCCAATAATGTGGATAAATATGTTTATATACAGGAAATGGAAGCACATGCAGTTTGCTTGAGAGCAAAAAAAAAAAAAAAAATCTGTAGTCCATACACATGAAACAAATTATATGTTGGTGCTTTTGCCTAAATTTTAGAGACCTGCCGTTCAAAGTTATTAGCTGATGATATCTAACATCATTTAGACAAATATAAACTCCAAATGGACTTAAACAGGTGGTGCTAGAAAGGGTGCAATCAGAAAAGTACTTATTTCCATTTATGGTGTGTACCTGTGAAAAAGTACAATACGTCTGGCATTTAGTTTTGAAATTGTGGGTTACCTTATCCCAGAGGACTTAATGGTACTTTTGTGAAATAATTTTGAAAATGTTTACCTGCCTGTAAGTATTTATTTGTGACATTAAATAAGTGCTGTTCTGGCTGTTTAATTGAATGCTAATGGCATCTCTTCTGAAGTGCAAGTGAAGTCAAGTTAGGCACCTTTTTTAAACAGAAAAATTAGCATCTCAAATTTTAGTGAGTTTAGGAGACAAGTGTAACACAGTCACATTTATCAGCATTTAGCGTGTTCTGTAACACACACATATGAAAGATTTAGAAATATCTGTAACTGTATATCCTACGGGTTACATTAATTATCTGTATTTGTTATACATTTTAATGTGTTAAAACATAACGTGGGACCTGTTTACGTGATTTAGTACACACAGATGCTTTTAAACACCTCTTTTGTTTTATAGTGTTTAATAACTTTTCCTGCCTTTGTGTGCTGGTGAATACAGATTCCTCATGGCTACAGCTGGACACATGTGTTTGAGGAAGCTCTATTCCTTCAATATCCCTCAAACGAGTTAGCATTCAAAACAAGGAAAGTGTGCCTTGTCCTCACTCAGTGTGTGTATCTTACTTCCAACTATATTTGTAGACATTCAATAAATAGCAGAAGAGCTGTTTCAAGAGATAATAGTGACAGAAAAGAGAATCACAACAAAACTGGACAAAAAGTCACCTAAACAGCAGAGCTGGGCACGACTTACTGACACATTCCATTTATGAGAATCAGAAATTAAAGGGCAGTCGGTAACCTGGTATGGACAAAATTATGTTAAAATCTTTATGTCTTTGCTGCAGTTAGGAAAGGGTGCGTTATGCCAGGCTTCCTCAAACTCGGCCCTCCAGATGTTTTGAGACTACAATTCCCATCATCCCTGACCACTGGTCCTGCTAGCTAGGGATGATGGGAGTTGTAAACCAAAAACATCTGGAGGGCCAAGTTTGAGGAAGCCTGCGTTATGCTGTGCTAGCACAAGACACTATTCACTGTTACAGTAACAAAGTTGGGTGGCTGTTAAAGTTGCTAATTCTTACTGATCTGGCTTCCCAGGGCCCAAAGCATGGTTGCTATGCCTCTCTAACTCTTATGAGACCTGTTGGAAGTAAATGATTATAAATATCTTTTTGATTAAAGGAATATACATTTTTATGTATTTTAAAAATATTTCAAATGCTCTTCATCAAAAGATTCCTGGGCAATGTAAATAAAAATAATTCACTGTCCCAATATCATACAGACTACAATAATCTACAAAATTGTGGGGCAAATAGGAAGGTCTTCAGCTGGAGTAAAAAACAGACATACCTTCTTAGGGAGGACATTCCAAAGTTGAGTTGCCACCTCAGAAAACTCTTGCTGTCACTTAGAGGAGAGGTGTTTCGGCCATCTTTTCTCTTTAGCATAAATTTTGCTCAATGAGTTACATTCAACAATGTTATGGAATTTCATTTCCTAATCATCCAACCTCTAATCTCTCAACATTAGGTTCCTCCAGAAGGAGAGGCAGTAGCTATACCCTCAAAAACTGTTAGTTGGGTAAAAAGTTGGGTTTTCCCCAACAGCATAATGCCACACAAGTCTACCCAGAAGCCCCCTCCCCTGAGTGCAGATGTGCTTACTTTTAGTTAAGTCTGCCACCCAAGCACCTATATTGGGTGTGGGAAACCTTTGGCCCTTCTGATGTTGCTGAACTACAACTCCCATCATCCCTGGCCTTTGTTATAGTTCAGTAACATCAGGAGGGGCAAAGTTTTCCCTTTCCCTGGCCTAGTCTTTAGGACGTAAGTGCTTACTTGAGGACTGATAGCTAACAAAAAGGTACCATTATTAATGTTTAACAAGGGCACTTTATGCTAATATTTCATTTTCATATCTGAATCAAAGTATGTTTTGGCATTGTTCCTCATGTTTCTGAATAGGGGGGTAGTTACCCATCCAAATGACTTAATTTAGATATTATCTTGGAGAAAATTTGAGCCAGTATGTGTTGAGGAAACAGTAACCTCTATATATTGAAACCTATAGTCTTTTTGGCTACCTGCCTTTCTGACTTAAGGGTTTCCTTACAAGTTCAGAAATCCATCTCAGTCCTTTGTAATACATATTATCTAGAAATCACACATTTAAACGAATGTGGTAAAGACTGTCACATTCCATGACTTTCATAACAAAATTGTACTGTGCATATGTGAGAGAGTACCTTGTCTGCTATAGCTTATCAAGATCTTTATGCTTTCCTGAGAGCAGCTAAAGGGGTCCGAGTAAAAAAATGAGTAACAGCGATACGTAGCAAAGCATTACAGAAACACAATGCCATAGCCCTGAAGAGCAAAACATAATTCCTTTTATGACACCATCAGGTTACAGTACAGATATTAAGAGTCTGTGAGGTAATGATGAATTTAGGAACTTCCAGGTGGCTGATGGTGTGATAGACCCTTTCATGGTAGACATTTTGCACAGTCATTTAATCAAATGATAAATGCAGTTACCACCTGATTGCAGCAAGGTTCATCATAAATCTGGAGAAAGTTTAGACAGTTTTTGTACCCATCAGAGCTGCACTTACCCAGGAACACGTTGAATGACTCCAGGGAGGTGCCCTTTGGACAAGGCAAATGCTTGAGCAGTGACAGTATGACATGTGAAAGTGGTGGTTTGCATTTTGGTTGTACATTAGAACACAGATGCCATTAAAAGTACCTGCAGATTTGCACCAGTTTTAGGTACCCTTTCCATGCTGCCCCACCATTCTGGGAACTTCTTGCATGTGGTCCAATCATTTATTTATTTTTCAAAAACACCTTAATGGAAAAAAGCAAAGAGGTATGCTACTGCCACTGCTAATAGCCCCTTCCACAATAAACTGTTCAAGAATTTCTACTCCGACTAGTGAAAATTCCATGAAATATCCTCCCAGTTTCTCCCAAATATAACAGGCATCCAGATTCCCAAGTAAGCAGATAATTCCACCAGAAAGATCCATTTGATGCCCACATTGTCACCTTGTTCACACACGTATTCACTGTGGGATTGCATCTCGTGGAAGCAGCTTTGAGGTTGCTGGGAGAATGTGGGGCCAAAGGCAATGATACTCAAATTTATTCAGGAAATTTGAAAAATGAATCTCTTGGCCCCAATATGAGGAGTATAATTAGCATTCATAGGTTCTCAGCTGCTCTTCGTTCTCAGTCCTAAACTACTTTAACTACAGATCACTCTTCTTTATAGTGGGTCCCAAGAAGTTTTGGTGGCTATTTTTATTTATTTTTTTACACTCCCTACCAGGCTCTTTAAATGAGACTTTTGAGGTTGGAGAAGCACTTCAGAAATTGTTTTCTCCCCACTTTGTCACAATGAAGTGGGAGGAAACTTATGTTCAGCGTAAGTACCTGAAATGGCTGCTGGTATTCTTTGCTTCACATTTCCCCTCTCAATCTCTGATTAAAAGCGTGCTCTGAAAACACTAAAAGGAAAATAACCCATAAAGGACATTGTGCTGGAATTCAAGCTATGCTTTCCCTCTGTCTAGCAGAAGAGTCTGCTTAGGTCTCAGCCCACAAAGGAAGACGATAATCCCGCTAATGATGGGAACATAAGGCATAAAGCTTGGTCAGAAATTTGCTATAGTTTTCAACAACTCCTTGGAGTCTTTCCCCTGACTGGAATCATTTAAAGCAATCAGTGCCCCTCCCCCACCATATATACTATCTCGACTGGTGGACATATTGGAAACCTTTACGTTAAAACAAGAAGCTTGAGAATAGCTCCAGCAGGTGAACAACAAGAGACCTGTACGTTTAGAGGGCTTCTGCTAATGGCTGTTTTGCAAAACAACAATGACCAGCACAAACACTTTTATCTCTGGTATATAGGTATATTCTGAAACAAAAAGAATATTCCTCACAATATATTGCAAACCTATAATATTTTCCTTTAGTAATAAGACATCCAGCCAACTGCTTTAATTCTTTGGCAATATTGCTGTACTTATTTGTTTCCCTCTAACAAAGCTGGAAATATTTTATAGCTTTAATATTTCTTTAGCACTTTTTTACATTCTCCATCACAGAGGAATAAAAGCCTATAAATTTAAATTAAAGGGAGTTGCAGTTAAGTTGGTTAAGCACTTTGAGTTTGTTTGCTTTTAAAAAAGAAAGGATTTTAAATTAATATTACACACACAGTAATTTTGGCATGCACGGATGATTTATTACTCTACATTTTACCACTCAGCAGTTTTTGCATACATATTTCTTAGCTCCCTGTCATCTCGTAACATTTAATGCAGTTGTCTTTTTAATAAACCTGCTTTTTTCAGACCAGATCCTCTCTCATGCTAATATTAGATTGTATTTATTACCAATGTATTAAGTGGCAACATTAACAAATATTTAGGGCAGGACCTCTTCCACATCTGTCAAATAGATTTATACTGAAAGCTTTAAGACCTTTTCCTCCCCACCCCCCCAAAAAAGTTGCTTGAGTGATATCATAAACAAAATACAGCAAGATATGCAGAATCACATGTGCTAAATATTCTCTCTAAGCAGAATCTTAGCAAAAAATGAAGTGGTTTTGATTGTGCATCTTGGAACAAAGGAACTCAAAAAGTTGTGATTACACTTGAGTTCTTAAAGCCAAGAAGGACAAAAGAAAACTAAAAACCAACTGTCAATGGTACAAGCCACATGGGTAACAAAAAGTGTAGAACTTGGATTCAGAGACAGTTTGGAACAGGAGGGAGAGGAAGGGTACTCCCTCCTCCTTGTTTCTTCTTGAAAAATAAAGGGCTCAGAAATGAGCCTTACTGGCAGGCAGATAACTTGCAGGCCCTGACCCTTTGACTCACCAGGAATTCAAACACAAAGCTCTTTTCATAGTGACTGTCCTATACATTCTCAAGATAAGGCGGCAAAATAAGTCCTAGCAGAGGACTGCACAAAGCAGAGACTATGTAAACTGCTGCTCAGTCTAGATTGTTGTTTCTTTTCTCAGCAGATGTTGATGTACACCTGGGAGTGTTTATGCATCTACTCCCACCCCCCACCCTGCAACACACACACACACACACACACACACACCTCATTTGGTTCTGAACAAGAAACTGCATGCTGATAATTTAGGAATCATATTCTCTCCGTGTGTGTGTGTGTGTGTGTGTGTGTGTGTTCAGTAATGTGCAAGAATGAAGGCAGACATTGTACAGTTCAGAAACAAATCTTTCAGCAACTCTTCGTCCTCACCCACCCTTCAAAAAAATTCATGCACACTCAGAAAATTGGGTACATTTAAAAACCAAGTTTTCAAATATTGACTCACCGTCAGAAAGCAACAGTTGCCTGGAGTTACTGGGTACTTTCTGCCCTGCTCCATTGCACATTTCCCCAAAGGCTGTCCGGAGCTTAATAGCTCAAAGCTGCCACATAGAGGCCCCTTCAGTGAGATGGCTTATTTGCCTGTCAGCCTGAATCCCAGTTTCTGCACTGTGCAGCAGTGCACTTTGCTGAAATCTTAGTATCCTTTCCACAAACTTCTGCAGTTTCCCGGAGCACGGAGCTGTCTCTCGGCAAGCTCCTTAAATACTTAATTCGCTTTTCCATTGCTGGGATAAAAGCTTAAAGATGTTAGCATGCTAGTTTAAAAGTTCTTTAGCAAGTAGTGGGTGGAGAGAACGCAGTTCAGAACAAGGAAACTGCGCATAATCAGAACTTGGAGAACTTCCTCCCTTCTTCCCTCCTCCCCCAACCCCAGCTCAGCTAAGCTGCCACTGCTCCTTCATAGAAGTTAGGAATGTAAAGGGAGGACTCAAAGAGGCCCAGTCAGACAAACCTTTCTCAATCAATTAGCTTGCAACCATTACTTGTGACCCAGGGTCACACAGCATAAGTGTGTGGGGTGTGCCTTGAGGAGGACCAAAGCTGCTTATTAAAACTTACATAACCCAAAGTGTTCTAAAAAAGAAAATCACATACAACTTGCAAGCTGGGGGGGGGGGGGAGGTGATTTCCCAATACTGCAATTCCACAGGAAGCACACACAATTTGGCTTGGAGAAAAGCTAAATACTTTCTGCTATCCCAAATCCAAGTGATGCAGTAAAAATATTATTTGAGGATGTTTTCTTTATTTTACAAGTGAGCCCAATTCCGTGTTTACTTGGCAATCAAGCAACTGTTGCAACTAGAAGAGGAAAACTATGCACATCTTTAAATTGTTTTTAATTTGTGCCTGTTTTTGCAGAGACTATATTAATTAATACTACTATTTTATTCCCCAGCATACATTGTTTAGGCTAAAATTCCACCATCCCAAGAATCCAGCAGTTCATTCCAGAACGCCACCGCAATCACTACGACAAGAAATGCAAACTCTCCCCCAACACTTGAGCTAAGGTGGGGCACTTTATCTGCTTAATATATGGGATGAGTGGATGTTGCTTACAGAAGTTCCCACACTTCAAATATACACCCCTTGGTGTGAAAAGATGACTTCAAAAAGAGATTCAACTTCATATCCTGCCAGTCCAGTGACAAGGATACGTTGCCCTGGAAAAAGCATGAGAGCTCCCTGATTTCAAAAGCAGATCCATGACTCCTTTTGCAGGGGCAGACAAGATCAATGCACCATGGAGGCTGTGTGCTTTTATCTCAGTCCCCAGCTGAACTTCCAGTTCAACTAATCAAGACTCGTTCCAAATTAAGATAAAAATATAGGGAAATAACTTTTCCAGTGTAAAAGATACACAGATGCAAGAGGCTGGCAACATGAACGTAGAAAACATACAGTGGCAGCACAAATGTGAAGCACAAAGGTAAACCTTCTGCTGAGGGGTTAAAAACATATAACCTTATTTAGCATTTCAGCAGAACCAGGGCAAAACGTGCTGCTAAGACTTTCCCACTATTTGGTGCAGATCCTCCATCTGCCTAATTATCTGAGATTTGTAGATCCTGTATTGCCTATAGTACATATATGTGCACCTCATCACTCTTGTTGATCTAACAGAGCCTTCACACACTTGCTCCTCTCCAGATATTTTGGGCTGTGACTTCCAATAAGCCCATCCAAAGCATCAGGATGGCGCTAGGTTGGTAAAGGCTGGTGTATCTAGGGTTGGGAGAGAAATTTGATTCAGACAAACCTATCTAATTTGCTCTTTCCAAAACAACGCACAAACCGAAACACAGCCATTCATTGAAATTCACACTTCTCTGAATTTTGCAATGCAGTTCTCCAGTCAAGTGGAATGTACAAAAAGTGCATATTGTAAAGTGTGTGTAAAAATAAATATAATCACAAAAAGAACATACAAAAGTGCATTATATCAGGGAAGATTGCTTTGCAAAAGTGTGTATATCATTCAAAATTGCATGCAAATGTATTTGGAGACATTCACACTAAAATATTTGTGGGTTTCCGTGAAGGCTTAAAAAAACCCTGTTGTGTACATGTAAAGAACTGAATTTAGGATTGGAAAAATGAGAAAGTGAGAGAAACCCAAACTTACAGATCCACCCATCCTAACTGATATCATATGTTTATTTAGTTCTTAAAGTTGAACAAGTCTAAAATGGTCTTCATATCTATAAAACACAATCAGATATGTGCTGAAAGTGTAAAGAAGTAGAGAAAAAAAGGTGAAAGTATATTGGGAAATTATTTATAATGAGTTAAAAAAATGTTAAAAATTACTTTTCCAAAAAAAACCCAGAGTCCTTTTTATTGGGAATAACCCAAACAGAAATTCATAAGTGTCAGAAAAGATTATTTATGTATGCAACAAATGCGGCCCATGTTTTGTTAGCCCCAAAATAGAAAGTGAGTGAGGTCCCAACCAAAGAGGATTGGCAACTTAAGTTGACAGAATATACAAAACTTGCATATTTAACACATAGAATAAGAGAGCAAGAAGAACATATATTTAAAGAAGAGTGGAAACTATTTATTGAATATATGGAAAATAAGGGCACACAGCTGAAAATGCTGGCAGCATTAAGATAAATTCAACAGTAAAGAATTTTTGATTGATGTAAAAGTGAAAAACTGATCTGAATGGTTACAGTAAAATATGCAGGAATGTGTGATATGTATAAAGAACCATGGAAGAGAAAGAAGAGATGCCACTGGATATTTTAAAGTTTGTAAAATGTTTATTCAGTAATGTGAAATTGAAAACTTAATAAAAATTATTAGATATTTAAAAACTGGTCTTCGTATGTGCCTGTTACAGGACCTGTCAATGGGCACCCACAGAGTTAGCCACAAGGCTGCTTCTCCCAACCAAAAGTAGGCTTAAAAGCATTCTGTTGTAGCCAATGGATGGAGTATGTTGCAGTGTGTGCTTGGTTCCGCTGTCTGTGCATTTATGGTGCCTGTTATGGTTTCTCCAGTTTGCCTATGTGCCCACAGCCCTAAAAAGTTGGGCAAGCCTTGGCTATTGGATAACCCCATGCTGACTAATATGCTCCTTCATTCTCAGGGCAATTTTCATTTTATTTTAACAATTCAAGTATGAAAATATTGATGGTCCTACATCAATCTGCAGAGGGGAGGGGCAGTGAGTGAGACTAGGGCTATAATCTTGAACACACTTACTAGAGAATAAGCACAATTAAGGACAACTGAGATTTCCTTCTAAGTAAACATCCATAGAATTATGTTGCAACTCCACTCTCAGCAATGCCCTACCACGGAGCATATTTTCCAAGTTGTCCTCAGGTTTGAAACAAGGTCAAGGCTAGTAAGCAGCGGCAGTGGGGGGGTCAATTATCATGAAAAGTAGAATGGAGGCTTCCCAATAGCGTAGAAGCATTTGCACATTCAGAAAGCATCCAATACACTGTCACATTATGATATCTGAATTGTTATGTTATGTCATTATTCCATCATGCTGAACACATGATCCCTGGTTGTCAGGGGTCAATGTTAACAAGGAGAAGCTGCAGTTCTTAGCAAAAGAGAAAAAGGTACAGAAGTAGTTGCTGACCTTAGAACAACCCGCCAACAAACAGCTTGTGGGAAAAGGTTAATGTTCTTTAGGGAAAAATTTCTGCTACTAAAACCACTAGCTTTGTATTCAAAATCAAAATGAGTGAATGCAGTCTTACTGGAAACTGACTGGACCTGAACTTGCCATCTGATAGAGTTGACTTCACTACTCCATTGACATGAATGGGACTCAGGCAAGCAGGTACAATTAGGAATTGAAACAGGACAATTAAATAAACAGGCTTCCCATCTTCCCAGGAGCCCAGCCAAGAATGTTTGTATGATTATCAAAGCTTCCAATATTGGAACACAGCTCCTGCTGTGGTAGCAGCAGGAAGAAGTCAGTCTGGTGCCTTCACAAAAATAAATCAATAATATACCACCTCAGACCATTTATTCTAGAGTCATCTCTAGCCCACCCCAAATTGATTTCACAAAAAGTGAAGGCTTCAATCAATGTATTAATTATATATCCATTAATTCAGAAATGGTTCACCTCATGGCAAAACAATTTAGCAATTGCATGTGTCATCATTACCATTCCAAGTCATCATGTGGTGGTTAACCTATCCCAGGTCTTCTGAACAATGCAATCAGCTTCCATATACGAGGTGGGATGAAGGGGGATTCAGGGCCCCAAAATGTAGTGCTTAGTGCCTATAGACTATTAGCTTCTATGGCTTACATCCTCCTAAATAAATCCTCCTAAATGTTAAGGAAGTTCTGAGACAGGAAAGTTTCTCATTACAGAGCCCATATTCCTTTCTACCCTGAATCTCTGTTTTCACAGCCAGTAACATATAATGATATTGGAGCTAAACTGCTCTCAGAATTTAATTTTACCTTCTGAAAACGTAAGGTAATGGTAAACAACAACAACAAAATATAACTGCATGTACATAACAATCATTTTAATTATTTCTATACAATTTTACACACATTTTACTTATATTAGTTTAAACATAATATCTTTGGAATTCCCAAGTCATGTTACAACTTTTTAGCACTCCTCATTTTTGGAAATTGAAAGTTGGAAAATTCATTACACCCTACCACTACAATTTTGAATGCCAGATGCCACAATCCAAGATTGGGGAAATTATTGTTCCTTCCAGCTCTTAGAAGTTGCAGCAGTTACTGGCCTTCTCTTCACATCCTGTGCAGGCCTTCCACTATCTATACTAGAGAAGATTGCAAGGCCAGATGCTAAGCTCAGTGCATAGGCAGGAACTACGCTGCTGTAGGTTTCTCCCTGAATGGCTTACAGCCCTGTTTCCTAATCAGAAAGCATGTTCATGTAGAAAAATGTTGGAAATCATTGCCCCAATCCAGCTAGGCATACTGTAGAAGAAGAATGGAAGAAAAACAACACACTGTAATCAAATGGCTCAGGCACACAGAGCCCTTGCAAAAGGGTTAAAGGTCTGTAGCTGATCTGCTCTGGTGAGGAAAGCAGAAGGTTTCATTAAGCCCTCCCCCTTTTCCTTTCCCACCAAAGAGACGATTAGCAGGATTTAAAATTTTTTTTTGAAAGGGTTCTCAGTCCACAGGCCCAGCTGTTCATGTGCATTCCTTTGGATTGCGCATGGATAAAATGCCATGCGTGGTGATCAGCAAACATATCACTCACTGAATCTACCTATGTTGTACTGTATGTGTGCATGTTTTGAAGTCACAGTGAAACAGATGTGTCTATCTTTGTTTACTTATCATACCAGTCTTTCCTACACCCAAGTGCTATTTTTAACTAATAGCTAGGGAAAGTATTGTGATGAGTTGTGAGGGTAGGCTGTATGCCCAAATCCCCTTCTAATTATTGGATCCTACTTGGGATTCAATTCCTGGAATAGTCAGGCTAGCTTCCTGGTGAGGTAATGGTTCTCTGAGTATAGGCCATTAAGGTAGCAAAGGAAGTGGTTCTGTGCCAGACAGAAAATGGGTGGGAACCCCTGCCTCAACTCTCTAGTAGTTAGAAAGACAAAGGCCAGAGTTGAGAGTTATGTGTGTGAACTAGATGCAAGGCTGCAGGCTGGGCAGGTGGTGACAGAGCCATGCCTGATTTATGCTGGAATCCAAAGCTGTGGCTGTGGGAGAAGCAAGACCCTCTAGGAGTGTTGATGTAGTGAGTCTCTCCATCGTAGGCTCAGGTTGTATATATGTGTAACTAAACCATATATCCTAAAGACACCATTCTGAAGGAAGCCAAATCCTGAGTAAGTGCTTGGAATCCCTGGAATCTCGTACCACTCAGAGATTGGGGTGACATGTAACAGTATGCTTTTTAATTCCCATCTCTTATGGAAGATATCCTGTGTTAATAACAGCAATACATATTTTGACCCTCATGGGTGATGAGCTGGTGTTATTTCATGGGTGGTACTTTTTTAACACACACACAGACACTATTAATTCCGAATTCATAGAATGAGATGGACAAGAAACAAATGCCATTCATGAGTAAATAAATTAGTTGGTACTTAACCGGCAAGAGGCAGAAACCAATGACAATTTTTTCCCTCCCTTCTTTACAAGTGTTTGCTTCAAAAAACACTTTTCCCCATTGCTGTTTTCTGGGCACCCTAATTTTGATGAACTGTCTTTGATCTTGCATTTTCCAACACTACACAGAATGAATAACAAGTTGCACACTGAAGTCTTCCAACTGGTGGAAACAATATTGTGGAAAATATACTATGCAGCCAGCTATAGATTTAGAGAATGCTTTAATATAAAATAAAGCTCATATGCTGGAAATAATTATAGATCTGTCAGTGTCTGTCCCAACTAATAGGTGTTCCAGACAAAATACATCCCATTCTTTTTTTCTTTCTCCCTCCCTCTTTCACACACATACAAATAAATAAATTCTCCCACACACGTTTACCATCTGTTCAGTTGACCCAATCCCTTCCACCATTGTGCTTCCCCTACACTTTAAAGAAAGCCTAGAGAACTGTGTGGGTATGTATTTAAGAGGAGACCACAGAGCCCATATTCCTGTCTACCCTGAATCTCTGTTTTCCCATCCAATGACACATAATGGAGCAAATATATTGGAGCAAACCTGTTCTATCAGTAGCTGCACAGAGGAAAGCAATTGTGCAGAATACTAAACTATGAGTCCTAATATCCTGACTCTTTACCCCGTGCTTCTCTTCTCCCTCACAACTCATTTCCTCTCAGCTGCTGTCTTCCCCAGCAACTATTCAACTGTCATTCTCAGCAGACATTCGCCACCCAGCATTCCATCATGCTTCCTTGCTGTCTACTCACTCTTCTCCTACTCACATCCACACCCATCCCAGTTTCAAACAGTCATCCAAATCTGATGTTCCACGAGAGCAGACAGAGAACGTTTTTGCCAGAAACATGAGAATTGCAGTTGTGACAACCCCCAAACAAATATACTTAACTAATGGAGCAATGTAAGAAAAACAACAATGATTAATAGCAATGAGTCCCACAGATATTCTGTTAGCAGCACTTCTTTTGAACAATTCTTCTCCTCTTCCTAGATCTAATGCAATCTTCAGATCCATTTCATTTCATTTTCATTATTAGACTTATTAGTCACTTGTCACCTGAAGGTCTCCAAGCGACTTACAGCAACATCATCAAAATATATACAATTTAGGCTGCATTCACATGACTTTTCCCTAACTGTGAAGTTCCACGTTATACCTGAGCTTTCACATGGCATGAAAGCCACTTCTGGAACTAGCATGGAATCTAGTGCAAATGTGGGGCTCGTTTCTGTGTTATTCCACTATAGTTCTGAAAATGGCTTTTACATCGTGTGAAAGCTCAAGTATAATGTGGAAATGCAACAAAATGTTATATGAATTCAGCCAGGGATATTACAAAAAATGCTGAACTGAATTACTGTCACTGTACAAAGTTCATAATTTCTTTTAAGGAATCTGAGGCAATCATATTTCCCCCTACTTGCAGGACCACCACTGACAATTCTTCCCAAGGCCTTCCGAGTAGGTGTTTCTTCTGAAACAGGAATAAGGTCTACATTTAATCCCAAGGTTAACTGTCTCATGCCCAACAGAAATGGTGGCTGAATATTCGCCTGCATCTCCAGGTGTAATTACAAGTGTCCATTTGCATCCACATTCAGTTGAATGGATTCTATGTTCCCTTCATCCTAGCAGGTTGCAGACTTTCAAGTAATACAGAGCACTTTGTCACAAATAGAAACAAGAGTTTCACAATCTTTCACCTTGGCTGGATTGGCAATTATTCAGACTTACAACAGGGTTTGGGTTTACCTTCACAGCTGTTTCTCTAGGGATTAACTATGTTAGATGTAGAGCTTTCAGTGGCAAAGGCCTTTCTCTGCTTCACAAGAACAAGGTCACTATTCACAGTCTCTGAATTAAATATGACTGCAAACGCCTGTAAGAAATGAAATAAACACAGCCTTCCCCTGTGGAAAGATAGCCCCTTTACACTTGGTGGCCCAAACCAAATCATTTGTAGTATCCAACTCTTTCCAGCTTCCTAATCTTTTCCTTCAATTCATTTTCCACAGCATCCTTTGATTGTTTCATCTCAGCTATATGATCCTTTGTTTCTTTGTTAGCTTCACTTGCCTCTTTCAGAACTTTATGTAGCCCCTCTACAGCTTGCGTTAAAACTCCTTGCTTTGTGTCTCCAATTCATTAGCAGTGCTCTTTTGGAAATTTGATAACTTGATATGGGCATTTAGGTCATTGTGAAATCTCTCTTCCATACTAGCTTGCTGCCATTTGGTGTGTGTGTGGGGGGGGTGCGCCTTCACTCCCACTAAATGAACTGCCACATTTCTGCAGAATTTAATTAGATTGTGTTTGCTCCAAGATTTTACTTTCTTTCCCAGAGCAAGAAACAGAAGTTCACCTTATTGTGCCTTCAGTTCTGAATTCAACCAAATTTTCCGATTCTCTAACAATTATTTTCTTGATTCCACTTTTGGTCATGATACTTTACTGATCTCTGAAGCTTATCCTGCTTTAACTGTGACTCCTTTAAGTCCTTCAGTTCATTTTGGTGCTCAAGTTGTTCAGCTCTTCTTTGACTTGTCAGGCCAAAGGGACCTCGAGACAAGCTGTTTATTTGGCATTGATCCTGATTTACTTACAAAAAGTTTACATGGAGGTTAGTGTTATGTATTCAGTGGTCTGTGTTTGCCCGAGCTTGAGTCTGGACTAAGGAATCTAAGCTCCTGTATTCTGACTCGATATATGTTGTCCAATCACAGAACGTTTCAGGATTTTGACCTCTGCCATTGGCCCTTAAATTCTGAGTTGTGATTCGCATTGGAAGTGTAGATAGCCAATCACATTGGGAGTGGGAGTGGCCCAGGCTTTCAGTAATGTATATAAATATTTGCTTTGCCTCTTTTCCCCAGTTATGTAGTTCAATAAAGGTTCTTGCTTTTCTCATTGTGTCTTGCCTCGTGGGAACCCACATACACTTCAGTTAGACTGTATCCAGACTTTATTTAGCATTCTTTCTGATTTATTTGTGGGGTGGTTATACAACCATGAGCATTCATCCTGATTTCCTTCAGGACTTTTATACATCTTCCTCACTGTCATTTGTTCATCATCTCTTTCCAAACTGCAAAATGTCAGATATTTTTAAAGTGGATTTGTTGTGTGAGGACAGCAGAGCCCTTTAATCCACAAACATAAAGTTCCACTAATAATAATAATAATAATAATAATAATAATAATAATAATAATAATATTTTATTTATATCCCGCTCTCCCCAGCCGAAGCCGGGCTCAGAGCGGCTAACAACAGTAAAAATGATACAACTATGCACACAAATCCCTCAAACTATCCAGCGGTACCCCAAATTTTCTTTCTCTGCTTCCAATTCTTCCTTTTCTCTAGGGAGCTGATTTTGGATGGTTGCTTTCTGATCCTGACCAGCTTCCAGCTCTTTGTGTATCTCAGTTTGCAACTTCAACTGATCATTACAGTGGCACCTCAGGTTAAGAACTTAATTTGTTCTGGAGGTTCATTCTTAACCTGAAACTGTTCTTCACCTGAGACACCACTTTAGCTAATGGGGCCTCCCATTGCTGCTGCCATGCGATTTCTGTTATCATCCTGAAGCAAAGTTCGTAACCCGAGGTACTATTTCTGGGTTAATGGAGCATGTAACCTGAAGTGTCTGTAACCTGAAGCGTCTGTAACCCGAGGTACCACCGTACATTTGTTGAGCAGATATTCTGACATTCCTGTGCGTCATTTAAGAGTCTCTTGATTTTGAGCAAAATGGCTGGTTTCTGCAAAGTATTACTATCCGCCATGTAGTACTCATGGCTAGTCAATCATTCTCAACCATGCATCACTCTGGCTTCCACTGAACAGCTTCAGGCAAATTAGCCACATCAGTGTGATCTAGGACTTGTTCATCTGCTCTACCAAGGGGCAAAATGCAGGCCTCAACTGGACTCTTCAGCTTCCATTTACAAGTCATTTCCAATAAATAGCTGGGCATGCAATTCACCATGGAGCCTCACCTCCCATGTACTATCCTAGCCTTTGTACTATGTCTGGACCCTAGCCCCAGGCTTAGGAGAAGGTGGTCACCTAAAACTTTTAATGAAATTCTTGGGGCAAATCTGTGTTCTTAGGGAGAATGCCCTACTGATCTGAACTCATAGATATATCATATGTCCATTAGGTATCAATAAATCACCAGCTGCTCTCTCAAAGATGATGAAGAAAGTTTCTACATGTTCGATATGAGAGTAAACACCTCATGTCAATGTGAGAGAAGTGGTTTAACTATCTGTGAGCATCTCCAGATTGATTTTTTTTACCAGTGTATTCTGCAATATGGACCTTAGTTATTTTCCATTTTTTTCCATTATTTCAACAAATTAAACTCTGAATTAATCTTAGTTTAATACCACTCAATCTCACTATGCTCTGCTATTCTATGTGGATGGGAAGGAGGGGACTGTGGCGTGCCTCACCACCACATGTTCATAGAAGCATAGAACAAAAAAAGTTGGAAAGAACCCTGTGGATCATCTATCCAATCACCTGCAAGGCAGGAACATGCAGCTGTCCCATACAGGGTGAATTAGTTTGCGTTTAGGCTACAGTGCACAGATTCTAGCTGGCTATTCAGTCAGTGTCCCATTGTCAACTGGAGTTGCATGGAGAGTGCATCCTGTAGACTGTAGGGAGTTAGTAGTACCCTTAACTGATTAGGGCTGTTCACAGGCTGAAGCACTATTGATTTCCTGTTCAGCTGCTAGTGATGGACAAGTGAGTATATATCTAGTCAGTTTCCATGTCAGTTTCACATGCCTTCATTCACAAATCCGTTCCATTCTGTTTTCTAATTAATCAGTGAGGTGTGTTGTTTTTTTAAAGAATCCACACTAAAAATTGTCTTTAAGTACATATTTTTGAACAAATTTTATCACAGAACATGCACTTCTAAACGTATTTACCCTTAAGGTATGCATTTCTAAATGGATTTGGTTGCAAAAATATGCATTTCCTGAGACCTTTTGGTATTTGTTTAACCTGAAAACTGCATTACAAAATTCAAAGAAGTACTAAAATGTAAATGATAAATGTGTTCTGATCTGCATCTTAGACCAGGGAAAGTGAATCAGATCAGTTCGTTTTGGAATTCATGAATAACCAATTCCTCAGGTGCTGCTTTCAGTTGCCAAGCTGATGTCTCTTGGGCCTGCCCTGGCAAAGACACCTAAAAAGCAGCACATACAGAGTGATAGAATCATAGAATCTTAGAGTTGGAAGAGACCCTAAGGTCATCTAGTTCAACCCCCTGCAATACCAGAATCTCAGCTAAAGCTTCCATGACAGATGGCCATCTAACCTCTGTTTAAAAACCTCTAAGGAAGGAGAGTCCACCACCTCTCGTGGGAGTCTGTTCCACTGCTGAACAGCTCTTACTGTCAGAAAGTTTTTCCGAATATTTAGTTGGAATCTCCTTTCCTGCAACTTGAAGCCATTGGTTTGAGTCCTACCCTCCGGAGCAGGAAAAAACAAGCATGTGCCCTCCTCTATGTGATTGCCACTAGTGCAACAAGGCTCCAAATCCACTCTGGAGGGTTAGCAGATCTACCAGAACAGCATGTGGGGGAGGAAAAGGGAGATCTCTCTGTAAGGCAAGCAGAAATGTTGAATTCCCCCCTCTGAGAGGGGAAACTGCCAAGCCCAGAATTCTTTCAGAGAAAGAAAGTGCTTCAAATGTGCTTTAAAGGCATAGTGTGTACACAGCCTAAGACAGCCCAGCACTTCTGAGCTGCAGTTTTTTGTAACGTGAACATTCCTAACAACCTTGTATGCAACTTGTCATCGCTGAATTGAGGCTATGAAAGAGAATGTGTGAACAATTGTATTTTTAGCCAGATGCTGTGATAAAAGTTAGATTGTTCTATTTAAATCAAGACAAGAAAAAGGAGTATTATCATCTACCATAAGTGACAATTATCATATAAAATAAATTAAGAAAAGACTATTGGCAAAGACATTATGACTGAACAACATCTGGTGCCTCTATCTAATGTTCTGTTTCTTGTTACTCCAGCCGCTTTTATGTCTTTCACTTTATGCTTTTTATTTGTGTTAGAGGCAGTCCCTCTCTTCAGAAGGTTTTGCTCCCCTTGTTTAACTTCTGTTGCTATCTGAGAATCAGGAATACTGTCCTCCTGAATGCTAAGTGCCACTCTCATATCTGAATGATTCTATGGCTCATACCTAAAGTCTTTGCTCATTTGTCACATATATTAGCCAAAACAATGTGATTCTCAAAGGGAATACAACTAGGTACCAGCTTGGTGAACAGAGGAACAATGTAGAGAGTCTTGCTTGGTCAAATTTGTCTTTGCAAATCCAAGGGATTTTCATATCCATTTACAAGCCAGCTGAAGTCAGAAGTCACCAACACCCAGTCAAAGTTTGAGGAAAATTTAATGCTGCAAGCTAATGACTGGGACCAAGGAACCCACATTAATCAAGAGCCTGAAATAACTTGGTAACCACCAACTAACAAAGTAAATCTTGACAGGCTGAGCTCCTGCCTCCTGCCTGCATTGGATTATGCTCTCTACTCCTCGTCGTCCTGACCTTTTGCTTGCTGCTTTTGGAACTTCACATTCCTTGCCTAACACATCTTTAGTCCCATGAGATGGAGGTGACTCTCCTACTCTTGGAAGTGTAAACATTTAGGGCCTGTGCCTGGCAATTGAAGGATGGCCTGAGTTCCTCAACAAACAAGTAATGTGCTACAGTGGTACCTCGAGTTAAGTACTTAATTCGTTCTGGAGGTCCGTACTTAACCTGATACTGTTCTTAACCTGAAGTACCACTTTAGCTAATGGGGTCTCCTGCTGCTGCCGTGCCGCTGGAGCACAATTTCTGTTCTCATCCTGAAGCAAAGTTCTTAACCAGAGGTACTATTTCTGAGTTAGCGGAGTCTGTAACCTGAAGCGCATGTAACCTGAAGTACAGTAGTACCTCGCAAGATGAAATTAATTCGTTCTGCAAGTTTTTTCATCTTGCGAATTTTTCATCTTGCGAAGCACGGATTCCCATAGGAATGCATTGAAAAAGAAAAAGGAAACAAACTTGCAAGACGTTTTCGCCTTGCAAAGCAAGCCCATAGGGAAATTCGTCTTGCGAATCAACTCAAAAAACGAAAAACTCTTTCGTCTTGCGAGTTTTTCGTCTTACGAGGCATTCGTCTTGCGAGGTACCACTGTATATGTAACCCAAGGTACCACTGTATTGTTGTTAAGGCCCTCTAGTCAGAGAAGTTGACTGAAAAGCCTTGGTGATAGTGAAACTTCATTTCCAGAAAAGATGTGGATATGAAAGAATTTATTTTGTGCCCTACCTGCCTTCTATCATGAGGCCCAAGGTGGCATATGGATGATTCCCAGGAGGTTTTCCCTCCAGGCACGTCAAACCAGACCCAGATCTGCTTAGGTGTCAGCAAGGTGGTGGCTTTGTGTGCCTTCAGACTATACCATGAGAAATTAGATGTCTGAGCAGCCAAAAAGGAGTGAGATCCAGTCGTGCTAAACAGATACTTGGAAAATAAATAAATAGGGACACGTTTCCATTTAGTGTGACATCAAGTACCTTGGTGTTAGAGGAGCGACCATAGGCTCCCATAGAGTATTCTGTCCAGAACGTCAATTTCTCATTCTGTGATCTAAATCTGAATGTAGCTGTCTGTCTGTTCAGAAATGCAAATACAACCTTCGCTTTGAAATATTAAAAGAAGCCTGAGTTTGTCTATTCTGCCCCCTTGTGGCCATGTATTAAAACAATGTGCTTAATTGCATGGGCTCACCTTATTTCTCTATTCACCAACACTTCTATTTCTTAATGTAAAACTCCCTCCAACATCACTGTGCTATAAGAAAGCAAATTGTATCTGTAAAAATTTTTTCTCCAGTATCTAACAAAGTAAAATTGTTTTCTTATAGCACAGTGACAGTCCCTTACTTTACAAATAGGCAGAGAGGCCATGGGCTTCTGGAAGTCTGATGAATATAGCTATGTCAGATTTCAGTTGGCAAAGATATCTTCATAAAATCAGTCAGTCTGATCAGTGATGTCATTATACTAACATGCCAAATATTTAAGATATTAAAACATCCTCCCAAAGGGCTGCCTTTTTACTTACAGGATATAATTTGTGAATCGTACATTTCACTTTGTAATTTTACCAACTAGGATAATTGACAACTATTGGTTACCGTATAATTGACAATGTAGAAATATAACTGCACAAATGGTTTCCAAGCTATATAACACCTATACTGCACATTTATATATTTAGAATGAAATGTACACCAATACTGAATCTGAGGAATGTGAGGTTAAAGAAACAGTTAAATGAAGGCTGTGTGTGTATTTTGGCAAGCTTTTCCACTAGGCAACTTCAATACATAGTGTTTGCTTCCTCATCATGTAACAGAGGTCATGTTTCTTGTGGTCATGTTTACATATTTATTTGCTTATTTAAGGCATTTTTAGCCTTTACCTGAAAAAGATCCCAGAGTAGTAAGACAGTCCCTGACTTCAGGCTTTCAATCTAAAAGGCACGGCATGCAAGGGAAAATGGAGGGGGAAGGAGAAATAAAGGAATCTCAGAAAACCAAGTTACTGTTTTTATAACAACCCACTGGAATGGAAGCTTTTCAGGTAGCCTGATGGAGTGGCTGCCACTGGTGATAGCTGAGGGAGGGCCAAAGGCAAAACTGGTCTTTCAGCAGAAGAATAGCTTCTGTTTTTCTCTGCAGACTAAGCATAAAATACAATTGAAAAGACCTATGTAAAATGTAGGAGTCATTAGTGTGGTAACGTGAACAAAGGTGTTTTTGTTTTTTGTTTTTTAAAAAACCTTTTCAGACCTTCAGTCTGAAGGTGTGGCTCCAGAAGAAAGGTTAAACCTTTGTGTGTTCATTAGAAAGTCTAAAATGAGTTCTATATGCATTGCGATGTGTGCGCACTCAAGCACAACCACACATTCCAACCCTGGAGTACTTCAGAACCAGAAGCCAGTGATGATGTGATAGCTCCCATGTTGACAACAGCAATGCTGCTGTGGAGCAGGGATCTTTAACCCAGAGGTGGGCAGTGTATGGCCCTCCAGATGTTGTTACACTCCACTTTCCAACAGCCAGTTGACAAGTAATCATGGATAAAGTAGTCCAGAAAAATCTTGGGGGCCATTGGTTAGGCCACCTCTGGTTTAAACTTTCTGTTCCACATCATATTGCCACTCTAAATCACTTCCCCAACACTACATAGCCTATTTGAGAAATCAAATAGAAACAGGAATCTGAAACAAGTAACCAGATTCCTCCATTCCCCACATTAGCTTTGGAGAGAATATTTAGATAGAGAAAAGGGTTTAAAAAGTCCCCCAGTGCTGATAAAATTTAGGCACCTCTGCCATTGTTTTAAATGTTAGAAACAACAGTAATAATCAGGATGTCTGATAACAGATATCCCAGGTGATCTTGATTTTGCTCATTAGATAGCATGTATTCTATATGTCATATTTTCTGGAAGGCTATGACAGAACACAAATGGGTTTGTCATGGGCAACTCCAGTAGTAAATAAATGGGATGTTCTAATGCATTCATCTGGCTGGATGCTCAGCTTTTTGTTTTCAAGACTGGATCCAAGGTTCTTAATGGTCAAGATTTGAGATGTGACCTGATTAAAAAAAATTCAAAAGTTGATTAGAATGGAAATCATAATAGAAATTTGTGAGAAACAAGGGTTCATTTTTTTCTCCTACCAAGTGAGAAGAGGATTGATTTTTGAAATTACATGAAGCACTCCCATTTATCTCTGCAGATTACGTAGAATTCTAATTCAGCAATGCTTCTGGAAGGAAAATGTCATTTCCAATAATGCAGGTCAGGAAGCAGAGGTTCAAGCAGGAAAGTAAACGTGCGGTTCATAGGCTAGCAAGCAAGAGAGCTGGAAGCGGCAGTTACGCATTGTCTCTGTGATTTCCTGCTGATTAAAAATGTCACTGATATCTTTTGCAACACAGAGTGAGTCTCCATATTTCAGTCTAATGAAAAATATATTCTCTTCTCCCAGCAATGCAATACTCTGGACACTCACACAATTGGAAATATTTGTAAACTTAGTGACAGCTAAGCAAAAGCGACCTCAAGATACATCTTGGCACGCAAAAATCAGTAGCTTAGGAAGATAGCGCTAAAGACTGTAATCATGTGATCATTCTATTATCAAAATATTTTGACACACCACAAGGAGTCATACTGTTTAATATGTGATACTGCTTTGAAAGGGGATGCTGTAAAAAAAAGTATTACAAAATGCCTTCTAATGTGATTTACAATTACAGGGACTGCTTTTAAAAGCAATGCTATTGGCTGCAACGTATACACTGTGCTTTGTTTAATTACCTATAGGGAGACCAAGGGACTATAAAGGGACTATAAAAGTTGGCTGTCCAGGAAATATTCACAATACTATTTTAACAGCATAAAGAAAAGAGAATAGGTATATATTGTTTTCTTGTTGGAGGCTGGTCCCAGACTTTGGAACTCCCTCCCTAGAGCAGCTAGACTGGCTCCCTCCTTGCTGTCCTTCCTTCCATCGGCAGGTGAAGACTTTCTTGTTCCAACAGGCTTTGGGGAATTGATTACTTTTTAGTCACAGAACTGGTGCTGTGCTGCTTTTATTATAATTACTGGTGTGTTCACACACACACATACACAGAGAGAGAGAGAGAGAAAGAGAAAGAGAGAGGGAGAGGGAGAGAGAGAGAGAGAGGGAGAGGGAGAGGGAGAGGGAGAGGGAGAGAGAGATAGAGAGAGCGCTTTAATTCAATCAATGTTTAATTGTTTTTTAATGATTGAATTTTCTGTTTTTATCAATTCCTGTTTTTATATGTAAGCTGCCTTGAATCCCTTCAAGGGAAATGGTGGGGTATAAATAAATCTATACTAGTAACAATAATTTTAGCTGCTAGTATGTACATGCCAGCAGACAGACACTTTTTGTGTCACTGACCCCATGAAGACATCAGTTCCCATTTTACATGGATAGCACACTTGGTTAGAGCATGGTGCTGATAATGCCAAGGTTGCAGGTTCAATCCCTGAAAAACAAAGCTGCATTTTCCTGCATCGCAGGGGGTTGGACTAGATGATCCTCAGGGTCCCTTTCCAACTCTATGATTCTGTGTTTATCTCCACACTAGAGGCCATCTGCAAACCTGATTGACAAGAGGAGCTCAACCATTATAACAATACTTCCAGATATTATTTCAGTTTTACATGAACTAGCTTACTCCATTCTAGTTCCTCGTGATTGCTGGGCAGTGAGCACTAAGGAAACACTGAGACTACAGGATCTGAACTAGATGAAAGGATAAATTTAGCTCATTATCAGTCATCATATTAATGATACCTCATTCGAAATATTCACAAACATTCCCCCTGTACCCTCACAGAGGAAAATAAACAAGATGGTGTAGTACCGTAAGGATCCTTTGACAATCTAATGCTTGAAATAAATAGAATTCTTCCCAATTGGCACCATAGGCCCATCTTTCAGTCCATAGCTATGATAGGAATATGGTTAAATAGTTTAAAAAACTGCAAAAATTTAAATATATAATGAAGTGACAACCACGCTGGACTTTATCAAATGTTTCACTTTCTTACGTTTCCCCTGCCTTCCTCTTACCATCCTGCTCCTTTTTCAATGGCCCAAGAGGGTATATGAAATGAATGACACTAGTCATCATGACCTATGCTATTCACAGCAGGTAATGACGGGCATCTAGGGCCCATATTCTAAAGTATTCATTGCTGTTTCACAAACCTGAGGGATAGGCTATGATTTAAATGTGAATACATTCATTAATTACCAATATCTGCAAAGTCACAATATGGAACTGCACAAATTTATGTGAACCATTTCCCAAAGATTTCTTCTTCAAAATAAATGCTGGGAAGGTGCTGCGCAAAGGTTGCCTCAGCTAGCGTACAATTGTTTTGTACACTTTCCCCTTACTTCATTCTTTTGTGAACATCTCTGGAATAAGTAATTACTGTGGGAACACTTCTTTACAGCTCTTCTCAAACAGTGAAATTGGCAGAGGTTGGTTTTATAAAGTTCACAAACTGAATAGTGCCTTATTGCCATAAACAAAGGGATTTTAACTACAAGCATTAAAATACACTAAGAATATGAGATAAGCAAATCTGTGAATAAAGATAAGTCTTTAATTGACAAGAAAATGAAGGATTAAGCTAATGCAGCATTATAAGCAATATGCCAAGGATTCAAACTCTGGCCTACATCACTGTTTCGGGCTAAGTGATTATAAAAGCTTTTTAAATGATAGAAAGCAGGACTCCCAAGAGACATTCTCAGCCTAAAATTCACAAGATCGTGCACAGTTGCTCCAAAGCCTCCTGTCAGCCTTCTGCATGTGCATATATATGTATAACTACTTAAGATAATTGAAGTCTTTACACATTAATTAAAAATAACCTGAAGACCTAAGAAAGAAACACAAACACTACAATTCATAGAGCTTCTCATAAACAAGAAAGAGATAAAAATTGTTGTTGTTTTTAAAAATGAATGCTGTATTAAGAAAAGTTCACTCTTTATAATGGGTCATAAAAATATGATGCAAAATAATATTCTCTCTGTCTGATCCACAACATGGATATAACAACACTATCCTACCTTATAGATCTGCTAAAAGGACCACAAGTATACTGTAACTAAAGCTCTGGAAATTTGATATATAGATGACCAGCAGCCACATACCTGGTGTTGCTTGGGAATTCTAAAAAACCAAAAAAGCCATGCAGTTTTGAAATTAGTGGATAAAATCAGTGCAGTTTTAAAAGGTTCATCTTTAAAAGGTCTGCCATCTTTACTCAAAATGGCATCTAATCCTACCCAAACATAAACAAAAACGTGTTCAGGAACCAACATGCAAAATTGGTTCAAATCAGTGGAGTTTTGAAAGGTTTAGTCTTTTTTATTTTCACCCCCAGCTGAAACCAATCAGCCTAGAGTGTCACTCCTATTAAAGAAAACTTCTTTAAAGCTACAAGCACCTTTTTCTGTTTCTTTACAGAATGACTTCCTAACACCCCCTCTCATTCAAACAGAAACAATACAATGCCATAAATATATACAAAACATATTTATACATCATGCAACACAATTCCTAATTTTGTCACCAGTTGTGCATGTTTCTCAAATGTAAGGGCTTTCGTAAATATATGTGACACATTTTGCTTGCTCTCACAGTATTTCAACAATATGAGGTTTTTTTAAATATTTTCTCTTACATTTTGATATTTAATCTATATATGTTTTGATTTACCTTTAAAGTGCTCAGAATCTACCAAAGAGATTACTGCTTGATTATCCTCCCATATTTGTACTGGATAATCACATTCCTAACAGAAAACCTTCTCCTTGATATCAGAAACTATCATGCAAAAATTGGTTACAGTATCTCAGAAGATGTCCTAATGCATAACAAACATGTAAGCAACTTTCCAAAAATATACGATGATGAGTCTAATTAGAATTATGATGATGCTTAGGCCCACAACATGCTTGTATTAGCTAAATAAAATGTTTGACACTTCTCTTTGAACAGCTGTTTCATTCCATATAACAAACTTTTTAAAACAATGTTCACTACTTGGACTCATGGAAGGGTGGCATGTCCCATTTTGCTGCCTGAAATGGAAAGTGCTGCCCCATTCTGCTCACCCCTGGTGCCTCCGCTGCCACTGCAGAACCCACCTCTTTGGTGCCACCATTGCATCCACTTTTCTGGCAGAGAAGCGGCACTGCCATTGTCACCAATTTCTGGCAAAATTTCTTGTGATCCATGAAACCTTGTGAGATTCAGCAAGATCTTGCAGAAAATGAGCACCAATGACAATGATGCTTCTCAACCAGAAGCAGGGTCAGTGCAGTACTCACAAGGATGCTGCCTTGGGGCTTCCACCGCCTGAGGTAACTGCTTCACCCAGCTTAATGGATGGGCTGGCCCTGGGCTCCTGAAACTTGTTTCAAACAGTCAATTGATCTAAGCTTAATGGGTGAGTTCAGAAATGTTCATTTTGCCTGAGCGCACTGCACACCTATAAATGTTAGACTCAATCAGCTATCTGTAATTATAAGACATCAGCCCAGTATCAAATCCCATGTAAGATACTAAGGCAATCATCAATATAACTAATTTGTTCAGTGTCAGTTCCAGCCCTCACCCCCAGACAAATTTTTGCTTTGCAAATTTCAGAGTTCTCAAAAGTCGTATCTTTAAAAACTCATAGCAAAAAGCAGAAACCTTGTGCTAAATCCTGTCAAAAAAATTTAGTACAGTGGTACCTCGGGTTACATACGCTTCAGGTTACATACGCTTCAGGTTACAGACTCCGCTAACCCAGAAATAGTACCTCGGGTTAAGAACTTTGCTTCAGGATGAGAACAGAAATCGTGCTCCGGCGGCACGGCGGCAGCGGGAGGCCCCATTAGCTAAAGTGGTACCTCAGGTTAAGAACAGTTTCAGGTTAAGAACGGACCTCCAGAACGAATTAAGTACTTAACCCAAGGTACCACTGTACTGTATTCTCAACCGGCACTCTGTTACAATTTAACTATTTACTTTCTATCTTTAGCATATATTTTGCTAAACAAAGTTGCCAATTTGCTTGTCTTGCAAACAGCGTAAAGAACATGCTTATGCTTGTACTGTCAACAATGCCCTCCAATTCTAATTATAGATATTGTGGCATATTTCAAATGCCTGAATTGCTACATAAATACCAACACTTTCTAAGAAAATAATATTCATGCAAAAAACCCCTGAAAATTATAGAGTTGGCATTTCTTTAGGTTTTGAATATGGACATGGGTATGATAAAAATGTTTCATAGCCTTTTTGGTCACTTTGTATATAAGTTTAAATATTGCCCTGCCCCACGCATCACTTTTTTGTTTCATTTCTTAAGACAGAAAAAATAGTCTTGCTGCATTAAGACCAATCTTTCTAGTTCAGGTAATAATATCTTAGACAGGACCAGATGCTGCAAAAGATGAGTTAATTAAAGCAGAGTTGGAAAAGTCTATCAAAGCCACTATGTGCTTCATTACCCAAACTCAAATAGAAGTTGTTTACATCACCCTCAAATCTGAACAACAAGCTCTTTCAATATTCTTTCCACTACAGTCGCAATTCATAATGGCACTGCAGTGAGAATGGCAGCATTGCCTTTTCCAAATATTTAAATCTCTAATAAGTAAGAAAAAAGAAAAAAAGGTACTAAGGAGAACTAAGCCAACTATGAAAAAGGGGATTCAATTAAAGTGTCTTTTAAAAGAAACTAAAGAGCACTGAAAAGAACTGGCAGAATTTGAAAAAAGCTAAGCTGCATACTGAAACACAAGGAAGCACCAGAGAATCTCAACTTGCCTTGAGTGCAAGTGGAAGTGTACCTGTCCAGCTCTGATTACCAGTCCATCAAGTTTCTAAATAGCCACTGTTAGCAATAAAAGCTTTCAGGCACTCAGTTACGGTCTAAATGGATTCCACAGGCATGAGGCTCTTCTACTAAATGAAAAGACATGTCTGCCTTCAGGCATGAAAAAAAAATCTTGACAAAGAAATTTGTAGAAAGTAACCAATGAATACAGTGTGTGTGAGTGCGCCTGGTGGAAGAGGTTTCTCCATAATAAATTCAAATGCATTTCCAAACTTTCCACCCCACCTCTTTCCAAACTCAACTTCAAATCTAACATGTCAAAAATATCAAGATTCACTTTTCTCTTTTGAAAAATACAGTCTAAGTTGCTTAAAAATCAACCTTAGAATCAGCAGAAAAGCCTGCTTAAATAAGCAAGCAAGCAAGCACTAACTCTTAAAACTGAGAAGGTAGAGCCTCTCTGAGGGAAGGGGGATTTATAAGTGGTGCCCTGTTCTAGAGGGCCCCATGCTTTAACTTGATTTTATTTCATGACATCAAAATCAGAATTTCACTACATTATTTCATTTCATTATTTGGGAGCAATGGCTCCTCTCACTACACTAGCCCAAGGTCATACAGGTAATAGTGACCAGCATCTGAAATTGTGTTCAGAAACAAGGAGGAAGGCAATGTCGTGGATACAAAACAGGACAACTTATCAACTAATAAAAGATAGGCTGCTCTTCAATGGCAACAGTGTATAAGATGTATTATGGAATCCCATCAATGATCATACAAAAACATATGCAATTATCCTTTCCTAGCAGCTTCCAATAAATCAGGGCTCCATTATTTTGGCACATCATGATGATAAGCCACACAACAGTGATCCAGTAGCCAGGCCACAACACCTGGCTATTTTACTTACTCATTGCCTTACACCAGTTCTCTCAAGGAAACCTATACAATAAAACGTACACAATACACTCCAATAAAAGTGGATTACATATAAAAATTATAAAATATTAGATAGTCAACTGGATCACTACAAGCAATCACACAATTATTAAAACCTTCTCCAACAACCTATGCATGATAAGGAACCAGATTTTAATAGTAGGAGTAGTAGGAGGAGTAGTAATTAGAACATTGGACCCACATATTCATAAAATCATAGAATCGTAGAGTTGGAAGGGATCCAAGAGTCATCTAGACCAACACCCTGCAATGCAGGAATCTCAGCTAAGGCATCCATGGCAGATGGCCATCCAGCCTCTGCTTAAAAAATCTCCAGGGAAGGAGTCCACAACCTCCCGAAGGAGATTGTTCCACTGTTGAACAGCTCTTACTGTCAGAAAGTTTTTCCGTTTTTGAAACATTTCCAATTTTCTCTACCTACTACAATGGCTTCTACTGTATCTGATGTTACTCTAAGAAATCTGCAGCATTCCAGCTTTTGAGGCAGCAGTTCTGAGGCTATAGAACAGTGTTTCCCAACCTTGTGCCTCCAGATGTTTTTGGCCTACAACTCCCATCATCCCTAGCTAGCAAGACCAGTGGTCAGGGATGATGGGAGTTGTAGGCCAAAAACATCTGGAGGCACAAGGTTGGGAAACACTGCTATAGAAGTCCTAGCATGTGGGAATGAAGGAGGCTCATATGGTCATTTGTCGGCTGGCCCCTGAAACAAAACTTTGCTGGCACTGATTTATGGTTCAATTCAGGATCCATGCAGGTACTGATAGTGTTAACAGGATTTTTATGATGCTCATATGTTGCTCCATGGCAGGGCTCAAAAGAACAGAAGCCAGCAGCAGTTTCTCCTAATCCAAGCAGAGGGGCTAATCTGAAGGGTTTGTGACTAATAAAATAGGTTGTGGTGTGGTGCTTGGTTGCAAGGCTGTTTGTGTGTGGTGCCCACAGCATTTGTCTGGTTTACAAATCTGCCCACAGGCTACCAAAGATTGGTGACCTCTGTTATGTATATTATAATATCTCTCTAGAAGGAGCCCATTAATGATACATATTAATAAATGCTGCATTGTGTGTACATGCTTCCCAGATCCTGATGATTGATCTGTTCATTAAAGTACAGAAGACAATAGCATTAGATGAAATTAGGAGGATACACAAAACAGAAGCAGCTTTGACTGCAATGCTTTCAAATCCAACTGCAACTTTTTCATGATGTTTTAATATTTTCTATTTCCAGCTGGAGAAAATCCTAGAGAATTTCAGGAAGTGAAATTCTGACTATACCCCTTTACAATTTGCTGTTCATTGTCAAGTTCATGAAAGTCACTCCACCTCAATTGTTTTTCTGTGTTTTTATCCTTCAATAAGTAACATTTTGTGATTTCAAAAGGCACAGGCATAAATGTCATGCGAAGTAAAAGACTTGGCACAATATTTCATGAATGCATTTCTGCTGGCAATCACCTCCTTTTGCTTCAGCACCCATCCAACGTGAAAAGCACTTGCTTGCATCTTGAGCAACGAGCATATCAACAACACTTGTCACATGAAGCTGAATTTGCCTTCTGACCTTCAGTTGTTCTCTTCACTGCACAGAACACAATTTGTTTTCACTACCCAGAAAGCTGCTTTTGTGGTTATGGCAAGTTCTGTGAAGGGTCGTCAATGCAAGATGACAATGCCTGCTTTTTTCAGACCATTCCAGCAGAAAGCCTGTCTTGTTCCTTATGAGTGAAAGTTATTCTGAAACTACAAGACAAGCCCCTTTGCTACACACAACAATGGCATTGCTTGCTTGTATAGCAAATGCTTATGTCAACCTGTAGGCGCCCTACTTCCCAGAAAGTAAGTTGGTGTTTAAATATAGACACATGCTATTACTTAAAGTTTCAGAGGTATGAGTTCTTAAAGGGGTGGGGAAATTAAATGGAAGTATCAAATCTTCCTTGAAATTCTGTATTTAGAATACTGTGTATTCCTACCGTTTAGATGTCTATGACTACTTCAGGTTCCAACAATGGTTACCGAAAACCTAGAGTTGTATCCAATCCTGTGCAAGGGCAAGACTGTTTACTGAAGGGCAATTCCCTATCCTGTCACACACCACTTGGTGCCCTCACCCGCATCCCAGGCCTTTCCTGAAGGCCCTGAAGAGAGGCTTATTGTGGGAAAGGGGCAGAGGGGACTGCAGTGATGAGGAGTCTGGAATCCTCCTTCTGCAAGCTACCTTGTCATCATGGAGAATTGAATACCGCCCATAATGTCTCCAAAATGCTTCAGTCCCATACGAAAATAGTCATTTTCCTACAACAGGTAATATGTAGCCTGGTTAGAAACCAGATTGTTCTAGTGTGTAAGAGTCTGAAGGCTGACCATCTCATCATGCCTAATACTATACAGTGGAACCTCAGTTGTCGAATGCTTCGGAAGCCAAACAATTCGGAACCTGAACACCGAAAACCCGGAAGTGAATGCTTCCGTTTTTGAACGCGCCTCAGAAGTTGAACGGCTTCCAAGGCGCATTTCTCCATTTTTTAAAAGGAATTTGACGACTGGTAATTGCGCCTCGGTTGTCAAACATTTCAGAAGTCAAACGGTCTTCTGGAACGGATTACGTTCGATAGCCGAGGTTCCACTGTATAAGCTTCAGGCCAAGACTTTGAGAAGTGACTCAGGAAGATCCCAGTCCTTTATCTAATATTGGGCCAAGTTCAAGGGGTTACTATTAGTATATAAAGTTTAAACAGCTTAGAGCTCTTCTTATAATCAAGTGGTATATAAATGTTGTTAAATATATAAAAAAAACACATTTGCCCTGATAAAATTGTTATAGCTATCATATGCTGAATGGTATTGCACCATACATACTTCCTTCTCCCAATAATATAGAATGATGGTGGAGGAATGAGAAAAAGGTGCAGTGACACTACTCAGCTCCTGGATGAAGGGTTAGGGTGTTGTCATTTGAAAAACAAGAAGCACTGCACAATTTCCAATCACCCTCTTTTCCAGTGCTGTAGAACAAAGAGAGGAAACTAGCACAGGGAAATTCAACAAGCACACGGAAAGATTTGGAGATTCATGAATCTATATCTTGTTTCAGATATACCTTCCATATCCACTGCATTTCTCGTGTCTCTCATTCTCTTGAATAAACTGATGACAACAGTTATTGTTGTTTTTTTGGGGGGGGGCGGAATTGAAGTAATGGCATCTTTACTCTTATACACCACCACCCATATTCCAACAATGGTATGGCTATTCAATATTAAGGTGAATATACAAGACTCAGGCCCACTAATTATAATACTATTAAAAAGCCCATATTCCCTAAGGCTTCCAACATTTTTTTAAAAAATGATGACACAGTTGTTATCATGAGTAAGTAAGAATAAATTATTATCTTGTTCTATGAAAATGAACTCATTATATAATAGACTATTTTGCCAAGGTTCAGGCAACATTTAATTGCAAAAGTAGCCATTTTGGCTCCCTCTCCTCCTCCTTTAGCTCCTCAACACAATTCAGCTCCAAATGTCTCCCACCCTCCAGCATAGATTGAGGGGAATGTGGAGAGGGGTGTTTCACAAGCAAAGGCCTATCACACAAGTGGTACACCACAACTGGACATCATCTTTAATGTTTTCATTCCCATTTACTTTGTAACTCTCATATATTCTGTATACAGTGGTACCTAGGGTTAAGTACTTAATTTGTTCTGGAGGTCCGTTCTTAACCTGAAACTGTTGTTAACCTGAAGCACCACTTTAGCTAATGGGGCCTCCTGCTGCTGCTGTGCCGCCGGAGCACGATTTCTGTTCTCATCCTGAAGCAAAGCAAATAGTACCCGAGGTACTATTTCTGGTTTAGCGGAGTCTGTAACCTGAAGCGTATGTAACCCGAGGTACCACTGTATATATGGAGTCTTTTTATGAACTGTTATGTAGTCAAACAACTAAATGATTTACATGGGTGATTTAACATATAACCTATAAACAGTAGCATAGCGTGGGGGGTGCCTGTCGCACCGGGCACAACATCTGGGGGGGCGCGCGCTCGCACTCGCAGCTCTCTGCCCCTACCTGGATTAGGGGGCGCAAATTACTCACCCCGGGTGCTGACAACCCACGCTACGCCACTGCCTATAAACAAATTGGATTTGTATGTTTTTTAAAACCATTCCTCATATACACTGATGGCTGTGACCTCCAGCAATAATTCATTAATATGGCATAAGCCACTTTAAAATAGAAAGTTAATGTAATGCATGACCTGGGACTTTATTCCTTTCACCAGGCTTAGCCCTTTAAGAGGGAGACTGCAAAATAATCGACATACTATTCGAGAGTGCCAAGAAGTGTTGCCTCCACTTGCCCTTTGATTTAGGAAAGAGACAGCAGTACGCTTGACCACCAAGAAGGATATAAAACCATACTCAGTGTGTGTGTGTGTGTGCGCGCATGTGCATGTGCATGCATGTCCGTGTGTGTTTATTTGCATGCCCACAGGTAAGAGGCAGGTCAGAATGCTTCCACAGGCATAAAAGAAAATCACATATAATTTAAGAAACCCACTTTGTGACAGATAAAAGGAGAGGATTGCTTTGCCAGCTCAACTATAATGAACGCCAGCATGGCTGCCACACTTATAATTATTAATTTATTGGAAGCTGTCAGCTACGCCTTTGCAAAACATCTCAGAAATAAAACTAGTGCACTTTCAGCATTCTAGCTGTTCACAGCAGAAAAGATATTAGCTTCCTCACAATGATATACACAAAGAGAGAAAACTAGCAAAATGAAGAAACAGGATTGCAACTGGTCATTGTTATGCCTTGGGCTTGCTTAACTACCTTTGACGTCTCCACAGCCCCACCCTTCTTTTTTTGAGAAAAATTAAAAATGTCAATTGCAATTCTACAATTCTAGCACACTGCATTTTTGTTCTGACCTTCGTATGAACTTTTAAGACAGAAAGCAGGCAGTGTCTAATCCCTGCCAAGCAGTAAATAGCATGACCATTTTGCCTCACACTCAGTCAAAAGCACAAACAACTTTTCTTCCTCAGCCTCTACAATGCCAACCATTCCCACCAAGAATTACACCCTGGATGGCTGCACCTGTCACCTTGCCCTACAGAAAAAGCTACAGAATTATTTCTGAGGGGATGCCATCTTTTAGTCACAAGGCAACATGATGTTATCATGAAAGTATTTCAGAATAACAGCTCTTTTCCAGGCTATATATACATGCTGGAATTTAAGCAAGTTAACAGCGATATTAAAAAAATAATAATTAAAACTGGTAAAATGTTTACTAGTTTTATAACTGTTTTATAATTTTAGTTGTATTCTATGGTTGTGTTTTTGTATATTATTTTGTATATTGTTTAATTTTATATGATTTGGAAACTGCTCCGTAATTCTTCTGAGATGAAGGGTGGCCTTAAAAATTGTTAAGTAGCAATGGATAGCTCAGTCAGTAAAGCATGAGACTCGTAATCTCATAGTTGTGGGTTCGAGCCCCACACTGGGCACAAAGGTTTCTGCATTGCAGGGGGTTGGACTAGATGACCCTCATGGTCCCGTCCAACTCTACAATTCTATAGGAGTAGTGATAGTAGTAACAACAACAATAGTGTGATATTTCACAGAACAAGATGTACAGAGTGAGGAAAAACTAACCAGATTCAGTCCTTGAAATATTATGTAAATTAATGTTCATGCAAAAGCTGTTTGTTTATTTAAAATTCTCTATATCCCCTTTCATTTTAATCACAACATAAATGTAATAACAAAGCAAGTAATTAAGACAGGGACTCAAATTCAAACTCAAAGCCAAATCTCTGTGAAACTCCTAGCAAAGATACAGACTGTGGAAGATTCCAAAGCCCAGTGTGTTTAGTATGCAGTATTTCCTATCCTGAAGTAGGGTTGCTGCTGCTAGGCCATAAGCTATCTGTATCTTTAACTCCTGTGATGTACCAGCAAGACTACGCTTCTCCCACCTGCTCCCCCTATGGACATCATTATTCACCTCTTTTGTGCCTGCTATAACAAGGAAAACTCCAGCTTATAGAGCAAATGTAGGGGTGTGCATGGGTCCCAAGATTCATTTTATATCTGTTCCCTGTGCATTAAAAAAAAATTCTGTGCTGCTCTGTAGTCTCTGTTTTTATCTGTGTTTTGGGTTACAAGCAACTCTATAAAACAAAGGTCTGTGGTCTCCCAGTTACTGTAATGGGGAATCCGAAAGCAGCTGTAATATCTTCCCCCTTTTGGCCAAAATGGGTGACATTTACAGGCATAGGAGCCTCTCCAGAGTGGATTAAGCCTGCAAAATTTGAGACAAATAGTTCCAGGAATTGTTTGCAGGGGAAGTAAAAGGGATTCATTTTCCTTTCATATTGGATGTATGTGCGTGTCTTCCTTACTTTCAAATAATTAAGAAGTGGCTGAGACGTACGTAGGCAGCCCTGTTCAGGGAAGTTTTTAATATGTGACATTTTAGTGTATCTTTCATCTTTGTTGGAAGCCACCCAGAGTGGCTGGGGAAACCCAGCCAGATGGGCAGGGTACAAATAATAAATTATTATTATTATTATTATTATTATTATTATTATTATTGCTTTTAATTTTAAAACTTTGCAGCTTCGCACCAGCCTTTCTTTCTGATGGTTGTCTGCGTCCTCCCATAAGCCTTTACAGGTCTCTCAATAGGTCTTAGAACAGGAGGCTATCTAGAATGCTGCCTGAGAAGTTCTGGTTTTGTTTGTTGGGGTTTTTAAAATCATAGCAATGTAGGATTTTAAAGAAACTTAATTCATTTTTTTTAATCCTCTGCTATCTGCTATTGTGCTTAAAATAAATAAATTCAGAACTCTGCAGACAACATTTTGGACAGTCTCACTTGTTGCACATTTCACAGACCTAGAGAAAAAGAGATATCTAGGTACAGACCTGAGCTATATGACACAGAAAAGCATAGAAATAGAGCAACAGGGTGACATGAGGCTTTGTGTGGGACCTGGTCTGACTTGGACGGTCTTCCGTGCTCCAGTAGTGGTTTGGTCATGCTGGCCACATGCCCCAGAAAGCTGTCTGTGGACAAACACCGGCTCCCTGACCTGAAAAGCGAGATGAGCGCTGCACCCCATAGTTGCCTTTGATTGGACTTAACCGTCCAGGGATCCTTTACCTTTACCTTACATATTATTATTATACCACCTTTATCTTCCAAGGATATCAAGGTGGTGTACATGATTCTTCTCCTCCCTATTTCATTCTCACAACGACCCTGTGAGGTAGGCTAAGTGATGGTGACTGGTCCAAGGTCACCCACTGAGCTTCATGGCTGAGTGGGTACTGGAACCCTGCGCTCCCAGGTCCTAGTCCAACACTCTAATTATGACGCCATACTGCCTGGTTTTTGTTTTTTACACAGAATCCCATCAGCTGCAGCCTGCTCCTTCTGTCACTATGCTTTTGTGGTGAAAAGTTAACTCCTTAGCAGTTCTAGCTCTTGATGGCCCAGTGCCCTCACTGGATCCATAACCACCAAGGGGACATCTGGCAAGCTCAGCTTACATCCACTCTTGTAGCTTTGGGGAAGATGTAAAGAAAAATGGCGGTGGCAGGCAGCATGAACAGGTGTTGCCACCACACCATGGCTTTCTATGCTGCTGCTGCAGCAGCAGCCTCTCTGGAGTTGTGTGGGAGCCTCCCAGACTGCACACTTAGGCACCATAATCCAGCCCTAATGGTACCAATGTATATTAATGATATTCATTAATAAATGTTATCACTCCAACTCTATTCATTATTTTCATTGCCATGATCTTACACTTTGTTGAAGGGAAACTCCCCACTGGAGTAGAAATCATATACCAAACAGATGGAAAGCTCTTTAATCTGAGTAGGCTGAAAGCAAAGAGTAAGGCTACCATAACTTCTGTCATAGAGCTTCAGTATTCTGATGACAACATAGTGTGTGCATGCTCAGAGGATGACCTCCAAACCATCCTAAATATCTTCGCAGAAGCTTATGAAAACCTTGGCCTATTGCTCAACATCCCAAAAACCAAAGTGCTGCAGCAACAAGCCCCAAACAACCCCTATGCAACACCACAAATCCAACTCAATTGTGTAACATTGGAAGGTGTTGTTCATTTCTCCAACCTGGGCAGTTATCTTTCCACAAGGGCTGACATTGATGTTGAAATCCAGCATCGCCTGAGCTTTGTGAGTGCAGCTTTCTCCTGATTGAAGTGCAGAGTGTTTGAGGACCGGGACATTCGCAGGGAAACCAAAATGCTTGTTTACAAAGCTATTGTACTACCAACCTTACTGTATGATTGTGAAGCATGGACCACTTATAAACACCATCTCCAACTTCTTGAAAGATTCCATCAATGGTGTCTCTGAAAAATTTTACACATCTATTGGGAAGACAAGCAAACTAATGCCAGTGTTCTGGAAGAAGCAAAGATCACCAGTGTTAAAGCAATGATTCTTCAACATCAACTTTGTTGGACTGGTCATGTTGTTTGGATGCCTGATTATCATCTTCCAAAGCAACTATTCCAAACTTAAAAATGGAAAGTGTGATGCTGGTGGCCAACAAAAGAGGTTTAAAGACTCTCTCAGATCAAATCTTTAAAAATGTAGTATAGACACTGACAATTGGGGAACACTGGCCTGCGAGTGCTCCAACTGGATAACAGCTTTTACCAAAGGTGTCATAGACTTTGAAGAAGCTCAAACTCAGGACGAAAGGGAGAAATATGCTAAGAAGAAGGCACGCTTGGCAAACCCTCACCAGGATCAACTCCCGCCTGGAAACCTATGTCTCCACTGTGGAAGGATGTGTAGATCCAAAATTGGCCTCCACAGTCACTTACAGACTCACTCTTAAAACCATGTTCATGAAAAACAATCTTACCCAGCTACAAGCAGTCACCAAAGAAGAAGAAGATATAATCCAGCCCTAATGGTACCAATGTATATAAATGATATTTGGCTATCAAATTTCATTTTGAACACCAGACTAGGCAAACTGGATGTAGATTGGGTTACTAATCTGTTCACAACAGATTGTCCTGATTTTAAAATGAGATCCACTTTTAATATTACTCATAAATAAGATTTTTTTTTCAGAACAACAATCTGATAATAACTGACAGCATCACAAATATAAAGAGAGTGTTTTATGGGGAAGCATAGAACTGATTGATAGGCCATGTGACTCTACATATGGAAATAAATTCTATTGCTAAACAGCAACAGATTGCCAAAGTCATGAAATTTTATTTCAAACATTAACACGGACTTAGATGCCATTGTCAATATAAATGTTAAATGTACAGCTTAACACACTGTCATTAGGATATTTATCAGTTAAACAGAACATTCCAAACTAGTCAAAATAATGTTCAATAGTGTACAAATTGTTATGAAAGTGCTTTAAATTATTTTTAAATTGACTTGCATAAAATTACTTTATAAGACAGAAACTGCAATATATTGTACACTTACAGGGAGTGTCGGACGCGGGTGGCGCTGTGGTCTAAACCACAGAGCCTAGGGCTTGCCGATCAGAAGGTTGGTAGTTCGAAACCCCATGACGGGGTGAGCTCCCGTTGTTCGGTCCCAGCTCCTGCCCACCTAACAGTTTGAAAGCACGTCAAGTGCAAGTAGATAAATAGGCACCGCTCCAGTGAGAAGGTAAATGGCGTTTCTGTGCACTGCTCTGGTTCGCCAGAAGCGGCTTAGTCATGCTGGCCACATGACCCGGAAGCTGTCTGCAGACAAACACCGGCTCCCTCAGCCTATAAAGCGAGATGAGCACGCAACCCCAGAGTCATCCACGACTGGACCTAACAGTCAGGGTTACCTTTACCTTTTTACATGGAGTGTCACTAAACACTGCAATACTCTTTTAAGTATATATTCATAATATAGTGTTAAAAGGATACAATTTTAAACATGTTTTCAAGTTCCAATGAAGCCAATGGGATTTGCAAGCCTGAAAAGAAAATAATTTCATTGCCTGCCCTGCCCCTAAGCCTGTGGGCTTTTGCATGTAATCACAAACCATGATTTAGTGCTATGGTAGTGATCCTTTTGGTTGTCTGTTCCCTCCTCCTTTCTATTATCTTTACAATTGCAACTCCAGTTAGTTACTTTCTGGTTTGATAAAATCATAGTTTGCAATCAATTGTTCACATTCTGGTGACCTCCTGCATGGACTCAGTATTGCGCTGCATGCTCGACTGCTCATGAAGACGGTCCGGAAATGCTGCTAGTGTAGAATGCAGCTGCCATGCTGGTACATGGAGCAGCGCAATGGGTACCTTAAAGAGGGCCTTCTCAAATTATCAACCATCTCAGCCCCCGAGATTAGTGCGTGATGGCCATTCACAAGTGGCAAAATGGGGACAGCTCCATTTTGATCGTTGTGATTCTACCCCCAGGTTTCAGGATGAGGTAGAGAAGGCTTAAGATTCCAGCAGAGGACAACTTCTTACCTTTTGCCTCTTTCCCTCCTGTTAGAAAAAAACAAAACCAGCTGCTGATACTGGCTTCAGTGGCACAGTAACAGAGACGTTCTGACTGCCACCGCCACCATTCTTCCTTCTCAAAGGGCTTTGGAAAGAATACTGTGGCCAATGAAGAAGACGCAACATGTTTGGCAGCCCCATGCATGTTAAACTTTAGTTGCTTTATCTTATTATTAAACGGATCAGTCTTTGCAGCCTCAATACTTTATTTCAAAAAACCATTTAAACCCCACCTTTCAGCCTTCAATAGGGCTCTAAGGGAGCTGTGGCCTATAAGCTGGCATTTGAATACCCACTAGCTGTTAGTTATACTTTCAAAAACAAAACACTCCCCTCCAAAACTGAGCAACTTAAGCAGGACCGTCTTAAGCATATGTGGTGCCGGGGTGCAAAGATCCACCCAGCGCCCCCCCCCCAGTTGCCCAGAGTTGTCAACCTTTTTTTAAGGGGGGAACCCCAAAGTTGTTATCCTTTTTTTAGGATGGGCCAGCGAGGCACGCATGGCAGAGGAGCCTGAGGCGGAGGCAGAGGCAGCAGCAGCAGAACAAGGCTGGCACCAGGTGTTGGGGGGGCAAGCAGAGCCTGAGGCAGAGGTGGAGGTAGCGGCAACTGAGTGAAACCAGGAGCCCTGTGTGAGCAGTGTGCACTGGCAGGCCTCTCGACAGCCCTCCAATCCCAGGCGTGCAGGAGGATGGAGCCAGCCAGCTGGCTCAGTGCCTCGCTTGCCCGCAGCCGAAGAGCTGTGGTTCTCCGAAGAGCTCTGCTCCACTTGGCAGCGGCTGTCAGCTCTTCCCAATCCCCAGGCTCCAAATTTCGGCCATGGACTTTCGGCCTGGCCCTGAACTTAAGATGCCTTTTGTAAACTACTGTTATTTCTGTTTCACTTAACTTTGAAGCACAGTTCACCAACCTGAAATGCCAGCTTTTTTCTGTCTTTTTCTCAAGAGTAATTATTGACCCCAGGGTCCTTTCAATCAGTGTCCAGAATCCCACAAACAGTCCAGAAAATCAGAGATATTTAACCAAGTCTTTTGGAACCGTTTTTCTATGAAAGCTTAAAAAAAGAGGCTAGCAGCTTTATAGATCTGTTTAGTACAACTATGAAATAAAGCTAGGGTTTCAGGTTCTGATTAACAAAGGGGGCCTGACTCCACATTAATAGCAATGGGTTACACCTAATACAGTTACGGAAACAAAGAGTATAAAAGAAAAGTAGATCAAATCGTACCCAAAGCGTAAAAATGCAGAGCTGGAAACGGGTATTATTTTAAAAGCATCAGGACAGATCCAGGATCATGACTTCCTTGGGCAATGGAATGGAAAGTAAAAACCAAGTGGAAAGGCTCAGAGTGATGTATTCTTCATATCGGGCAGGTTGGCAAGTCAAAAGCAATAAGGAATATCATCTGAACATGAGCAACTATGGCACCATTGATGACCTCATATTGTCCTCTGCTAACAGTAGCTTACCAGCAGACAGTGTGATGAGAGTATTGAGTTTATCTTCAGATTGCAACTATTGTGATTTGGGCTCTAACCACATGAGTCTCACATCAATGAACAGAGTGGATGAAAGTTCACGACTTGTCCCAAGGGAAAATGACACACACACACTATTTTAGAGATGCCATCTCTCTTTATACTGCCTGAATCAATAAAAATGCATATTGCCAAATGCATTGTTTGATTATTTAATATATTTTGCGCCGCTGCACAGGGCACACCTTCACAAGGCAGCTTACAAGAGAAACAAATCAAGTGACAAAATTTATAATACAATAAAATAGCCTCAGATGAAATCATATACCAGAGGCAAGCAAAAAAATGAAAAACCAGTAAAAAGCTTGGTGGAACAGAGAAGTATTTAATCTTTAGGGCAACTTAAAACCTGTGAGATAAAGGGCCAAAGAGATTTCTCAGGAGCAGGAACCTCACAAGAGTGTGGGCACCAATAAAAACTCCCTGTCCCTGGCAGCAGTCAACCTGATCAACTTTAGCGGGTGGCCCAAGTTCGGGATTCCTGAGGCAGAACTCAGGGACTGGACAGGCTCATATGGGTATAGGTAGCCCTCCATCCAAACCATTAAGCACTTCAAAAGTTTAACAACAGCACTTCAAACAGAGCCTGGAAACAAATGGATAACCAATGTAACTAATGGAAAAGTGTTATGATATGATCAATCCACCAAGTTCCTACAAGCCTTCTGGTAGAAGTTTGGATCAGTTGAACCTTCCACACTTTCTCTTCAAAGACAGTTCTACACAGACAACATTGCAGTACAGTATGGCCATGTCTTATGCACATTTAACTATATGCCGTTGGAGGTCAGCTGGTTGAAATCCTGCAGGTTAAATGAAGAGCCATTTGCACAGAGAGTGTCTTCCTGCCACGGAAAGAGTTTTGAGTTCTGTGCCTTGCTTACCAGGCTCTGGGAAGGCTTCACACCAGCTCTGGGATCTCACAGGACCCTCCCAGAGCTGGTGTGAGAGCTCCTAGAACCCAGTAAGCAAGCTGGATAGCTTAAGAGCTCCCAGTTGGCATGTTGGCTCCAGAAAGAGAGGGATAGCTGTGTCAAGCTGCAACCTGGGGTTATTCTGGCTGCATGCATTTTTAGCTTTGGCTACAATCCCCAGACATGGGACGCAGGTGGCGCTGTGGGTAAAATCTCAGTGCCTAGGACTTGCCGATCACATGGTGGCCGGTTTGAATCCCCGCGGCGGGATGCGCTCCCGTCTTTCGGTCCCAGCGCCTGCCAACCTAGCAGTTCGAAAGCACCTCCGGGTGCAAGTAGATAAATAGGGACCGCTTACCAGCGGGAAGGTAAACGGCGTTTCGTGTGCTGTGCTGGCTCGCCAAATGCAGCTTGTCACGCTGGCCACGTGACCCGGAAGTGTTTGCGGACAGCGCTGGCTCCCGGCCTATAGAGTGAGATGAGCGCACAACCCTAGAGTCTGGCAAGACTGGCCCGTACGGGCAGGGGTGCCTTTACCTTTACCTTTTTACAATCCCCAGAACCTAACCACAGCAAAAGTCACAAGTTGACTGTACCTACTTATTTTCCCACTCCTCTGGGTGAACTGGTAATCACTGAGTTTATTGCAATATTTAAGTATTTTACTAGTCTTTTAGCTTTGTTGGATTTTGATACATATCATGTGTTGTGATTTTAACTGGCCTTGAAATTCTTTTTTGAATGGAAAGGAACTAGAAATATTTTAAATAAATAAATGGTAAATTATGCCAATCCTCATCCTCTTTTTTTTTTTTTTTTGGTGATGAAATATGCTTCTAATGGATTGTAACAGAAATCTACATTTCCTTAATAGTTAAGGATCCCAGTTAAATGCAATTTGTCTTCTTCAAGTTGAGTTTTCTAATATATTCTGTCTTTTGTTCCTTGGTTTTCCTTCCTACTTCATTGTGCTGGGTATCATACTGAATACCTCGAGTTAGCCATTGGAGCTTACAAACTTCTGAAATTTACCCCCAAGATCCCAACGGACAACACAGTCATATTATCTGGAAAATCTCTCTGTCAGCAGAAAACAATTTTCACTTTAAAATATATAAATATTTGACATACGCACAGCTTAAGGATGAAATGTTAAGAGCAACCCTCAGTTTTTGTTTTCAATCCCTCCACCACCATTATCCATTCTGTTTCCTGGCTTTCATCACGTGGCACACCCAATCCACTTTTGACGAATTCCTTATCCTTTTCATATTTGCAAGTATTCATGGTTCCAAGAAAGCCTAATTTATAACATGGAGGAGGTTGCAGATTTCTGGCACATGTAGTTGTGCAGATGTTATTCCTTAAGGAAGTCTATCTTGATTGCCTGTGTGAATAATGGCTCAGAGCTGGCATAGTGCCAAGAGTTCTCTCATAGCTGAATGTATAAAACTACTCTTCTACTGAAAGAAGGCCCCCAGTAGGATAATATATTATTACGCATGATTCAAATTACAGGATCTGCAGCAGGGGAGCTAGTGGCTGAATAAGGACAAGCACACACGGAATACTGATGATGGCATGATGGAATCCATCATGCATTGAAAGAAGCATCGTTTTAGCATTTAAATCCTCTGTATTCTTTTCAAAGTGACTATACTGATGATTACACAGATGAACGTAATAAACTAATCATGCCTAATTGTGATTTTAAAAAAAAATACATCAAAGACGAGTTCCTGCAGTATTTTTATTTTTAAATAAAGCTGTGCTTCTTACTGAGCACTTGAAGCCCACGAGCTATAATTCAATAAGACAATATTAAATTCGTCTCCTATCTGATCCTGTTCCAGCGATTAGGATACTGTAGAACAAAACTTGTTTCATTCGGTTATGTGGTCTGAAATCTCTGTGTTCCACAGTATTCTGGGCTGTTTTTAAGTCACTTGCACAACAAATTACTTTACCCACAAAGAACTAAACCCACATGTTTGACACATTATTGGCTTGCCAAGCGTTTTCCTTTTATAAAGAAGCACTGTTCATGAAACAATGCATAAAAAAGGAAGGGAGGAGAAAGAAGGGAGGTATTTAGCACCATTGTTTGCTTGCAGAAAAAGTCTCATAAAGGAAAAGAGCTATTATTTGGGGGATTAATATGCAAGTGTTAAACACAAAAAAACTATAACCAGTGACGAAGTCTATATATTGCTTTGCTCAAAATAGCCTCAAGCCAGCTCTCATCTTAACTTCTTTTCACACACTCTTGTATTCAGTTATTCTGGCAAAAGGGATGCTAATCAGGTGCTTTGTGCAGGGGGCGAGAGGAGTGGGAATGAAATTTGTTCAGAAATGACCTCAATCCTTTTCATTAATAAAATCACATCTAGGCAGAAAAGTGGCAGAAAATTAAATGCAGCACGAACATAGTTCAGATGTGACATATACTTGCAAGAAAAGAGAATAGAATGTGAAGAGATTTTGCAGCATAAGAAGTCTGGAAGCATTCAGACAAATGCTTAAGTGCAGAGTGATCTTATGCTGCAGCAACCTCTTTACCCCATGTTACCTTCCCAAGTCTTGAAAGAATGTTGTAATGGAGGAAAGGTTTTTGATGCACACAATATGAAGCAATATATCCCTATTATTAGAGAAGTAAAGCTGTTTTAAAAGCTACATAAGGCCAAAAAAACCCCAACACAAGTGAAATAGTGCCCATGGTTATCAACACCTCCCTCCTCCTGAGACAGCAGAGAGTTAAAGCACACACACACACACACACCTCACAGCATCTGGGAAAATGCAGCCACCATTTTGCATAGTGATTCAAATTATGCTGGCAGAATAATTAATTGAGCGACCTAATCTCAGGGAGGGGGGGGGGAGAAAAAGGATACATTAAATAAAGTTCATTACTGCATGATGTAAATGAGTTTCTCACCAATGATGTCACTGATTGGCTGAGATGTGGAGCTGGTTTCGAACAGTGCAGCTTGGCCGGATTGGCTGCTAGCTCTTCTGGTTACTGCCTGCTTGGGCAGCGCTTGAACCAGACACTTTTCTGCCTCTCTTGTTGTCGTATGAAGCAAATCATGTTCAGCCCAGCTGTGTCTCCATAGTAGTGGCACCCTAAGAGATTCTCCCTCTTGCTTCCCACAGCTCATCTGTAAGGCGGTCGCTGCTGTGAAATACCAGCCTTTGGCACGGAGCCCAGACTACGTTGTTAGATCCGTCTATAATACAGAAAAGACATTTTTTTAAAAAGCAGTTCTTTCACCAAATTGCATCCTAAGAAGGATTAATAACCCCCGATTGCAGCTGGTTTGTATAGTTTGAAATTATGTCACTCAGAAACTTTCTAAAATACAGGAGGTGACCTATAGCAAATGAGAGTAACGTTGGCTCTCTGAGAAATAAAGGCAGGAAGAAAAAGCAAGCAAGACGCTTCTTTGTTTACCTTGATTACAAAATTCTTCATTTCACTCTAAGGACTGTGACCGATTTCTTGGCACAAACCCAACCCTTTCGATTTTTTTTTTTAAAGAAAAAAAGAGCTAAAGCGCTGGGGGTTTTTTTCCTATTTGCATCCGTGTAATTTTTCTATTTAAGACAAGGGATCTTAATTAGTATTCTGTTTAAGTATGCAAACTGAAGCGGGGCCATGATACCAAACGAAACGAAACAAAAAAAAAATCTGTATTGTAAGGAGGGGGGAAAAATCTGTACAGCTTTTACAGTTCAGCTGTCTGACTCTCTGGGAAGGAGAGGGGGGGGGGGATGCAGTGATATCAACTTTGCCAGACAATGGAGTACCTACAGGCTTTCCCCCCCAGACATGTCTTTTATAACCAGTCAGTATTATGTGCTGCAGACAGTGGCCAATCAGTAAGCTCCTTTCTACAGCAGTGACACAATAGGTGCAACTGGCCACACTGTCCTCCTAGCCCCTGACAGCAGTTCAGGTTCATTTACCGTGTGCTGGAAAATGTGTCCGCCTTTAATATTTCAATTTTTTTAAAAAGCCATCAGCAGCGGCATCCTCCTTTGTTTTAACTATAATTACATCAGCCTAATTACTGTGTATGAGCTGCAGTACCACTGTTCCAAAAAAAAAAAAAAAAAAAGGTCGCATTGACGTCACCCGATATAAATGTGCATGAACACGGCTGGTGATTTAAATAATAAAATGCATCAATTGCTTATGGTTCTCACCCCCACCCACACCACCCATCGGAGCTTCCATCCTTTAACTAAATGAATTGAGAGCACATGGGGAAAATGCAGGATCTGCTTTCAAACCTTCTTTCCTTTTCTTCCATTTATTTATTTATTTATTTATTTATTTAACCTTCCCTTCCCCATTTTTCACTGTAGCCTTCCGCTAAGAAACCGAAAAGACAAATATGCTTCAAGTCGGCAAATGCGCAGATAGATAGGGCAACGCCAAAGTACTACGCCTAACTAGATCCTGGGAAATATATCTGCATCTGCACCATCACAGACCCACAGAAGTGTGATGATCGTTAGATGCATAGGGTGGCTATATATGTACGAATCCAACGGTTTGATATTTAATAGACTCCCTTGTAGCCGTCCCGGAAACTATTCATCTGGCCAAAAGATTAAATCATCACTTTTCATGTATTAGTTCAATATAATTGGTCACGTTCGGGGCAGGTGGGGTGGGGTGGGCGAAGAGCTGTCATGCTAATTTTTGTGGTTTTATGCATGGGATTTACATATTCATGAAGAGAATAGCTGTGATGACCACCGACAGAGCAGAATGAAAAGAAAGAGCACAATTCTTCAGAATACAGATTGCTTGTACACACACACACACACACACACACAGAGAGAGAGAGAGAGAGAGAGAGAGAGAGAGAGAGAGAGAGAAACCAAGAAGGTAAATGATGTAGCATATGGCAACAAGAAGAGGAAGCTGTCTGGCTTTTATTCAAACCTCAAGATTTCTATGGTTTACGAACCTCTGAATATAGACCTAAGGTGCATTTATATTATTAATTACCTTTGTCTGATAGCAGGAGGAAAAGAATACTGCTTAGACCCGTTTGCTCCACATGTTCATTGTTATAAATTACACACGCATACAAATATGGATTGTTAGATGGCATTTTATTAGAGATGCATAAAATGCTTACAACAGAGGAACGCTTCTCCGTGTCCCGTCCCACCCCACCCTTGTTAAATTAACCATTTTTAGATCTGGTTTGTACAGGGAATTGTATATTGCAATTAAGATTTATTTATTCATACATACATACATACATACATACATGAATTCGTGCCATAGCATGGATTGTCATAAACTCAACTAAGCACTCGGGGGTGTCAGTTTGGTACTCATTTTCAAGCAAAAGTTCAAAATTCGCACTTCCTGAAATAATATGCAAACAGAAACACATCTATCCTTCAAAATTTGCATGTCTTCAATTTTTGTGGTGCAGTTCTTCAACAAAGAGTGTGTACAAAATGCATATATATGGGGAAAGTGTGCAAAATGTGCATAAAAACACATTAGTGAAAATGCATCATAAGGGAAATTACAAAAATATGCACATTTGGAGATATACACAATATAAAACGGATGAATTCCCTTGAATGTGGCAAACTTAACCCAAGTCTGGAAAAATAGGAAACTAATCAATATCAGAATGACAGTTTCCTGCATTGCTACTAAGAATCCACATTTCCTCTCTCTGCAAATCCAGGTGTTAAATCAGGGGTTAGCAACCTTTTTCAGCCATGGGCCGGTCTACTGTCCCTCAGACCATGTGGTGGGCCAGGCTGTATTTTGAGGGGGGAAATGAACGAATTCCCATGCCCCCCAAATAACTCGTGTAAAAACACCAGGCAGGCCCCACAAATAACCCAGAGATGCATTTTAAATAAAAGGACACATTCTAATCATGTAAAAACATGCTGATTCCTGGACCGTGCGCAGGCCAGATTTAGAAGGTGATTGGACCAGATCTGGCCCATGGGCCTTAGGCTGCCTACCCTTGTGTTAAATGAATAACCTGAAGTACATTTTATCTGTATTTTAAGATGCACAATTCAGTTCATATAAATATTGTTTCTTTGTTCTAAAGGCAACATATCTGGTTTTTGTATAGTTTGCAAATGAGACATGTTCCAAGGCAGCCAGTGACAAATAGTATAAGGTTTTAAAGAAGTCTTTCTGAAGGTCACCCACTTTTTTTAATCTTTCCATTTTTATATTCTTGCCATAGCATGACTGCCAACTAATTACTGATCACTGCTCCATTAGCAGTCTTACTTTAAACAAATTACAATCAAATATGAAAATAAATAATATAGATGAAATCTGGAGGAAAAGCTAACTAAGCAGTGAACTAATTTTTATTCCTTTAAAAATCAGCCTGACATACAACATGGATAGAAAAGCATGTGCAGATAACTTCCTGGGAAAGCAACTTGATATATTTAGCCCTAAATAGAATCATGTAACCAGTTGGCACTGCAGGTCTCTAGATCAACCAATGACCAAAAGCGGATACTCTTCACCCTATATGCCCCTCAGTGGCGTAGCGTGGGGGGTGCAGGGGGGGCCGGCCGCACCGGGCGCAACATCTGGGGGTTAGGGAAATCCACGGGTTAGGGGGCGCAAATCCATGGGTTAGGGGGCGCAAATTACTTGCCTTGCCCCGGGTGCTGATAACCCACGCTACGCCACTGATGCCCCTATATATTAAGCCACATTTTCCGGATTATAGTGTGCCACAAACACAGAACAGCAGGGAAGTGTGTTATCGACCTGCTGGTAGCCAATGATCTATAGTAGGGCAAGATCCAGCCCAGGTGTGGAGTGATCACTTGAAATCAGTGAGGCTTATAGAATGCCTAACTCTATCTAGCTCACGCCCATTAGATTCTATATGGTAGATAACATTGGGGGGGGGGGAATTGAATTATCTCATACATTATGTAGCATAATAAAGACTAGCAGTTATGGTTATAATTCAGTTTCCACAAGTCAGATGAGTTTTCAGGTCTTCTAATTTATACAATTAAGAGTGCTCAGATTAAAAAGGTTCATGCATCACATTAAATCATGGTTAAAAATAAACAATAGGTAAAAATAAGCCGTGGCTTAATGTGAATGAGCAGAGTGCAGGGTCATGCTGCTCAAAGGTCCTCATTTTGCTCCTTCCCCACTCCTGCTGCTGCCATGCCAGAGAAATGCAAACAAACCAGAGGCTGGCCTCATCTTATAGGTGAATTCGCACACTGGGGTTTGTTCTTCTCTAAACACAAACAAGCAGAACATGAGCAGAACAATACTCTCCTCACCACTCTTCCCACCTGTGATTCCCAGCCACTGCCTACAACACTGGAAGGAGAATATAATATTATCCTCCATGAATTTGACTAATCTGCGAAGCAGAACTTTCTTTTGTCAGCCCTGCACCTTCCAATATTCAGGTTTGTTGGATGTCCCTAGTTCTAGTGCTATGAGAGGGAGAGAATTTCCTCTCTGTATCCACGTTCTCCAACCATGCAGAATTTTATACACCTGTCATTTCCCCTCTTGCTCACTCTTCTGTCCTCTAAAAAGCCCCAAATATTGCAACTTTAACTCATAGAGGAAATGGAAAGAGGGAAGTCATCTCAAGCCTGCTAATGTATTTCCTCGATGGGTTATTAAAACTTCCTACTGCATGCTTAGACAACATCTGCCTCCTGCTCACATATTCATTCACAGCGCAAGTTACACTATCTGTAGCTTCTGTTCGTTTGCTGTATGATTAGAACACTCATTGGCACTCCAACTGTTCCAATTTTCCTGGAGCAGCCACAGTTCAGAATCCTGACCTGACTACAGTGGAACCTCTGGTTGTGAACTGGATCTGTTCCGGAGCCCTGTTCACAACCTAAAAGGAATGCAACCCGCACCTGTGCATGCACGGGTCGTGATTTGCCGCTTCTGTGCATGCACGTGGCATCATTTTGCATGTCTGCGCATGCGTGAGCGGCAAAACCCGGAAGTAACCCTTTCCGGTACTTCCGGGTCGCCACGGAACGCAACCTGAAAAGACGTAACCTGAAGCAAACGTAACGAGGTATGACTGTATATCATTTTTCTCAGCCTTTTTGTGTGCACCTATACAGGCACACACCTGTATATCAAGGTTATGTTAGGAGAGAAGAGAAAATCCTACCTGCTGCACAGGAAAACAATCTGAATACAGAAGTCTCATCTCTAGTTTATCCCTTCCATACTCAGATAAGGGCACCCCTCCCTACAGCACACTGTAGTAGGAACTTGATTCAGAGCTTGCCCCTAGCTCCCAGTTCTTTAGAGTACAGGGGCTTGTGTCTTCCAAACCACACTAGCACCCCAGCCAGGCTTACCCATGCACCATCTGCTACCATTTCCACCAGGCTGAGAGTGCTGGCTTCAAACCTAGCAGTGGTAAGACTACAAAAATTTCTTACTTTCACATCTGCAATAGCCCAAGGATTAATTTCCTGCCCTGCATTATACAAGGCAAGCTATTGTGAGTGGAGGCGTTCATTATTAGATCTGTCACCAGAAGCATGTGTCTCACTTATGCTCTGAAACACCCTTGAAAGCTAGGCCCATCCTAGAATAAGAAGTTTCCTTTTCTTGTTAAGTCACAGCTATATAGAATGGGAACACTATGTGGAGAACTTGTCCTACCTACTCTGGAGGGCTTCTTTAAGTCTTGAGACCCAGGAGAACCAGTGCAGCTTGACAATGCTAGATTTTGAGGGGGTTCTTTAACTAGGAATGCTATGTTTGTAGGTCCAACTGCTCATTCTGTTGAGGGGAGTTTTGGACTTCTGTCCCAAAATTCTGCCTTGGTCAGTATCACTGCCCAGGAGGAATGAGGAAGGGAAAGGCTTCAACTGAAGAGAGGCCCAACTTTCTTTCCTGCTTGCTTGTACAGTGTAGCAATTATCCAGTCAGCGCTAGCCTCTCAACCTGCCTAGTGGCCAACTAGTGAGTATATTCTTCCTATAGAGAAACAAGGGATTCCACCTGATGTCAAGCACAGAGAACAGGTTTAGCTCTTATTCAAGTCACTTATGTCGGAGAGGATGTCAGCAGTTAGGTTCATATAGCCATATGTGGTGGGAATGCAGGCCTGTACAACTATTTTGGAAATTCATATTTGAAGAAGTTTCTTGTATTACAGGACAGGTTGATCCAAGGCTAGCTTTATTAAATCTGTTTATGGATGACCATAATAATTTATTTTTTAAGGACCTACTAATCTTTTTCATGTCTGCAGCTAGAAATATACGTAATTACACAATCCAGAAAACAGCTACTCTTAACTCTGCTAGAGGCATGGTGGGATAGAATATGAAATATAGTCGTTATGGTCATAAGAGCACTCAGGAACACAAAGGCCAAAGATGATTTTGAAATGGTATGGTACATGTTTATTCAGTATGCTGAAAAGCCCAATGTTGTCCCCTCACCAGCAGCTATCCATAGCTCACTCTGGGACAATCTGTTAAAGAAGAGAGCAGAAGACCCTTATTATTTGACTGTATAATTTACATTGTATATGCATTGAATGTTTCTTGCTGGGTATCAATATAAGGGATTGTTTGTTATTTGTATTTTTTGAAACTGGAAAATAAAGAAGTTAAAAAAGAACAGAGAACAGAATAATTGAGCTGTATACCAAAGCATGTTTGGGGGAAGTAGATGCTGTGACTTTAAAGAAATGTGTGTTGATTAATTGCCCTTGGCCTGCACATGTGGAATTGTTGAACAGAAGGGCCCTGAAAATGTTTATAGTACAACACTGTTTAAAGGAAAACTAGGGATTGTAAATAAAGACCCCAAAAAGAAAGAAAGAAAAACAGAAACTTTTGCAAAGAAAAAAGAAACTCAACCTAAACGACCACAAGATTGAACAATATTTAAATATAAACAGAAGACATCTAGATTTAATAAATATAATTGAGGCAAGTAAAGCATTTACTGACAAAAGCAAGAAAACCAATAAACTCTTGGCTCACTGTCTAGAGAGAAAGTAATAAATGATTCCTCTGGTGATGTCCAAGGAGGACCTACAGAAAATTACTAACTTTAATAAACAACTTATTACCACATTAGTAACTTTTATTAAGCTATCAGTCTAATAATCCAGTGCATCCAACATTAAGCAAATTATTTAAAAAAAACCCAGCAAATAGTAAACATTATTGGAGGACAGGCAACTTCCCAGTTACAGAAAAACACACAACGTGCACACACTTAAATTCCCTATCCAAATAAATTATCTGTGAAGTTTTATAGCCTGAATTTAGATTCACTAATCCCTCCACTAATTAGTCTCCTTCATAAACTTCAAATTCTGGGCACATTGACTAAAGCCATGATTATGCTTCTACAAAAGTTCAGTAAGAACCAGCCCTCCAAGTATGCAGACCAATTGGGTGCTGGACTGTGTCACAGGACTAAGAAATGACTGACCCACATTAGCTAAGAATCCAAAATCCCAGTACATGACTTGCCCTTAAAATGCTGCCAGCCTGTGAAAATGCATTAGATAAGTGAGAGTGACATAATGTAAAAGTGAACATCCAGCTAAAGTTTGCTCAGTGGAAAAAAAGATATTATTGACTTTTCTAAGGCAACCTTAGCATGTCTGCTTCTCCTTACAGAACAGCCACACTTAATGTATGATATCACTGTCTTATCCGCTAAATTAGTAGCATTATATATTGCAACACCACCTCATTAACTGGAAACTATAGCCACTTAGGGGCAACCCTGGTTGTATAATTACAAGTTTCCTGCTTGGATTCCTCTTACTCGTTTCCCAGCTCACCTCTCATGCTGGAAGAAGGCAGGAGAGGGGCAATCCTAATGAATGCACATTGAAAATCACACACAAGGATTTAGCTGCGTGATGCCCCTAAGAGCCAGCAGGGGATGCTAAAAGATTTAGCTGCTTAGCAATGTACACCTTACTGTTGATGGTAAGACACAATACATTTGATATTCTACCTACGCTTTCACCCAGGGCACATGTAAGGTTAATAAGAAGTTGAAAGAAAAGCATGCTGGTCTAGGTCTCCAGGATAAAGGCACAAGCAGCCTGTCACAGCCAGTCCTCATCCTTTTTGACTGACTCAAGTTATTGCCATGCACCTGATAGCAAATGATGCTCTGATGTTAGCTATTCAAAAACAGACTATTGCAAGAGTCTCTGTGGTTTGGTTTAAACAAGTTAAGGAGTATTATAAGAGAGCTCCTCAGTTGCTCCAAGTAAATAATTTTTTATGCAGCTCTTGGTGCATGTCTGAACATGAGCAGCAGAAACCTTTGCATTCAAATCCTCCATAGCTTTTTTTTTAAAAAAAAACAACAACTATGCAGGATGCTCTTCACAACGAATGGTCCTTCAGAAATCTCATGACTAAGACAGAGCCTTCCCCATGCATAAATTAAATTCCAAGGATGAAACAAAAACATAGTTGGTCACCCACTTCAGTGTATGCTGTTCCCTTGGTTGCTATTGCCAAAAAGGAAAAAAGAAACTGAAGGAAAACCTGGAGGTGCAGAAATGCATGGGATGAAGAAACAGAGACAACAGAGAAAGTGGAAAGAGAGAAAACAGATGATCAGAGATATAAATGCAGAGAGATGGGGGGGGCGAAAAGCACTGATAATTTTTCAGTTAACGATGTGGCAATGCTGACCTTCTAACCTGAAATGGTGCAAAAAGAGAGATCACTAGGAGGTACGGAGTGAAAAGGGATGGTGATCAGATGGCAATACAGAAAGTTGTGGTGGAAAAGGGTTAACAGATGCAATTCAGAGGAAAACCAGGTGCTATAAAAAGGAGATGAGGAGGGTCTAGAGAAGAAGGAATAATATGAACTGTTGTGTTTGCAGGGAAACCTTAACAACACTAGAGAGACAAGCAGGTATGGCACTCCTATTCAATGCCATTGCCAGGTCCTAAGCCTTCCTGTTCAACCTGTGGCATCCATTCTGTAGATTATTCACCTTTGCTCTAGTCTATTTGAAAGTTAGATGCAATTACTTTACATCTATTCTATCATACCTTGACCAGCCTTAATCAACTGCATTTGTTTAAATGAAATAACAGCATATCACAGCATTTCTGAGCAAACAAGCAATTGTTTTGATGGTTCTTAAATGTAGTTGCACTGAAGGCCAGCATTTTAGTTTGCTTGTTTCTGGAAAATGAGCACAACATTTGGCCTTATAGTCATTATGCAAGAGGGTGCTTGAAAGGCTTCTGAATAAAACTCAATTGTAGCATTTATATTTGTTAGAATAAATGTCAAATAAAGAACATTAGTAGTTTGCATGAATGCAAAGAAAATCCTAAAAATATTATTGCATGATAGGCTCATTATGCTCTCCAAATGCTACCATATTAGTAACAAGCAACAATTATGAAACATTCCTATATAAATACAACATATCCAGAGGCCAACGTTTCTGCAGCAGAGAAGATCTACCTTACACTGCAGTTATAAGTGGCAGCTGGAACATCAGGCAAAAAACTTTTTTTAAAAAAAATCTGCCATCATTGGTCAAAGGCTTCCTCCAAGTGAATCTGATATGGTGGCGGTGTGATTTTCTAAGGTCATATAAATAGCAAACTCATAGCAAAATGTATTATTTTAAAAGAGAATTGGGAATGAGTTAGCAGCCAGCAGCAGTTCTACTTAGATGATTGCAGCTTATGGGAGCTCATGTACTGGACTCGTAAGCAGGGGCATTTGCAAGAGCACTTAGCGAACAGTTTGAGGGGGATGTCTGGAGCGCTGTCTAGTGGTGCATGTAGGACCTGAACCAATGGATTCAAGTTACAAGAAAGGAGATTCTGACTAAACACCAGCTGTTCAACAGTGGAATGAGGTGGTGGGCTCTCTTTCACTGGGTGTTTTAAAGCAGAGGTTGGATGGCCATCTGTCATAGATGCTTTAGTTGAGATTCCTGCATTGCAGGAGGTTGGACTAGATGACCTTCCAACTCTTACAATTCTATGATTCTGAAACAAAGGGGGTGAGGTTTCACTTGACCTACTTTAACGGGAGAGCAGTTGATTGAAGGAAGACATGAACAAGACTAGAGAAATGGCACATTTTTTCAAATCACTTCTTTAGTACTTTCTGCCAAAATTTATGTTGCCAGAAGAAATACTGGACATCCCATGAGGGTGCTTTCTGGGATCCTCTCAAGTGTGGAATGCATTGCAAGTGCCCACGTTTTCCACCTCTCCTTAATATGCATTAGCACTAAACAGAGAATGTGCATCGTGAAGAAAGATGCATTAAAGCCAGCATTGGCTTCAGAACTGAAACAGAAAATCCTGCATTGCTTGAAATACAATCAGATGTTATTTTGTGGCAGTATTAAGATTATATTTCTAATAAACACCACAAACAGTTTTAATAGCTGGAATGGTTTTTCTCTTACATAAGCAGAAGTAACTTAAACCAGCTGAGCCTGAGAACATAATGGAAGCCTGCAGTGTCTGAATTTGGCTTTAAACTATTCACTGCGTATTGTTGGCCACTTATGACACCATATGGAACCTGATTCAGCCGTATGCTAAGTTACAGTGCACTCCTAACTATGTGTACTTAGAAGTTAGCCCTATTGGATTCAATGGGGCTTATTCCTGGGTAAATGGGCTTAGAATTGCAGCCTAAGAGTCTGAATACCTTCACTGTATCAGTAGCCAGAGCCAGCTGGGAGAGCTTCTTTCTAATAAGCTTTTAAAAATAATATTGGCTGGCTTGCAGTTAATATATATTTAGCAGAGTAAAAATAACTTGGAAGCTGGAGTTTAACCTACCACCCATCATCTGTCTCATACAGATATCCCTAGCATTGCTTTAAAAAAAGAGTAACATTAAATACACAGGAGTCCCACTGGTAAAGATAGAGAAAATGTTCCTTTACTTACAGTTACTTCAAATTCATAAGTATGGCTTTGGATTCTCAGTTAACATAATGAGAGGAGGTTTTCATGGCTGCCTGACACAGCAGAAGAGGGAAGACAGAAGAGCAAGCAGGAGGAAGGGGCAGAGCTTAGGTCCTTCCTGGAAAACCCCAATGTGTATTTCTCCTCACTGTATCTGCAAGTTTCAACCCAGCCTTCTACTGACTGAAGCCACACAAGGTTTGTATACCAACACTTTCTACCATCGTGCTAAACTGTGTATAGAACAGGATAAGAAGTCATAGCCCTGTTAATGCAAACACTGCGAAAAGCTACAGATTTAGTGTGCAGTGTTGCCTTTATGCTTGATTATATATCCACTGTGTTGCCCACAATAGCCAGTCAATAACTGAACAGTTCAAAGGGTCTTATTTAAACATACCCTGTTTTCCACTCATAGTAGATCCACAATGCAGTGAATAATCATGACATTTATTTAAAAATACAACATTGATTTTTATATTTGCCTGCTATTATTTAAATGCTTAGTTGATAGATCAAGCCAGGAATTAAAATGTATCTTGGGTAACCAAGTACTGAAATGCTAAGCTCTGTCCCACTGCCCACTGTACAATTCCCACACAGAGAGACACATGTACGCAAATAAATCCTGGGGGTGGGAATGTGCCACTGGCAGGCAATGGACACTCATGCACCAAGCTCTAGCTGGAGCTGGGAAGGGAGGAAGCAGCAAATACAATATTTGTACTCATCGTTGACTGGTGTTGGGAAGAAGAAAGAAAAAAATGGTGGAAAACAGCATAAAAACTATGGCAGAGAGTAAAAACAGCTGAAAGCTAAAACAGATTAAAACAATTGGAAAAACCTGAAGGCTGGTGAAATGACATGCCTAGTGAGCCTATCTAGGGCTGATATTCCACAGCTGGGGTGCTACCAATGAAAAGGTCCTTTCTCCCTTGTTGTTGTTGTTGTTTAGTCGTTTAGTCGTGTCTGACTCTACGTGACCCCATGGACCAGAGCACGCTAGGCACTTCTGTCTTCCACTGCCTCCTGCAGTTTGGTCAAACTCACCCTTTCTCCCTTAGCCACCCACAACACTTCACTTGGTGGGGACACTCTTAGAATGACTTCCGAAGATATCAAAGACTACATAGTTGGTTTTGGAAAGAAGTGGTCCTAAAGGTACCCTGGTCCCAAGGCATGAAGAACCTTTAAGGCCAAAACCAGCACCTTGAATTGGACCCGGACTCTTACTGGGAGTCAGTTGAAGCTGGTGACACACTGGTGTGATGTCCTTGCATCACCCAGTCCCACAGTCATATTTTGAGCTAGCTGAAGTTTTCAGACACTTTTCAAAGGCAGCACCATGTAGGACATTTTGTCGTAGCTCAAACAGAAGGCTACCAGGGCATGAGTAACTGAAGCAGGACTATGCCTGTCCAGGGGAAATGACATTCCAGAAAAAACTGGCAAAAGGCGTTCAAGGTCATGGAGGCCACTTGTGTCTCTAGTGACAAAAGTGGGTCAATGAGCACCCTCCTGACTACAAGCATGAATTTTCAGGGGAGCAATCTCCTTTAGAAGAGGCTGAACAAACAACTTAGCTAGGCAGAAAACCCACCAGCTAACAATCCATCTATCTTGTCTGGACTGAGCTTCAGTTTATTGGCTATAATCCAGTCATTACTTCATCCAACCTATTGCATAATTTAAAACATAATTATGTAAAGCTACATGTGAAAACTGCAGACAGCCTTGAATGTATTTCCTAAACATATGCCAAAGCATCTTAAACTCTCTTTTTTAAAAAATACCTTCCTCCATCCCAGCCAGGAGAAATAGCCGCAAAGCTTCCAAAGTTCCATTTCCTTTTTATTCCAGCTATCATTTGTTACATTTTCAAATGAAACCAAATCAAAGTTAGTCTCACCAGAATTCCCACTGGTGCTTCAGTTTTACTGCATCTTTAATAGCATGATGGAATCAAAATGCATGATATCGGTTCAGTATATAAATTTGTCCAACTCATAATGCTTGGCTGTATTACTAAACTGACCTTTTCTCTCGACAATTATTCCTCAGATTGAAATTATCAACTCATCTTACATTGTCAGCATTTAGTGACCCTAGATGAAAGCAGTCAACAGTGAAGAACGTCTGAGTGTGTGCCTAGAAAACAGCTGTCTGTGCGCAGGCCAAGCCCTCAGAACCAGCTGCTTCATAGAGATGTCCTCAGAAGTTCTTTAACATTAACCTGTTAAATGTTGTTGAAACTCCCACCAATTGCTCAGAAACTACAGCTCTCTTTGGATGTTCCCTCCTCACATACAGCTAATATGCAGGGTGGCACGACAGCACTGCCTGGCTCTGTTCTCCACATCACTTACCCTTACCATGTATTGAATGCAACACTAGCACAGAGTTCCCAACAGTGTGCATATTTTGACCTTACAGAGTATGAGCAGGTATGAGCAGTGTCATGGGTAGGGTCAAAATAACATGACCCTGCTCCTTGTCAACTTGATAAGCCTTAAGTGTGGGTGGCAATATTTAAAGACAGGTTAGGTTAACATTTTAAATGTGTATGGGGACTGGCCTGACTGTAACACAACCTACTGATATTCAGCTAGTCAAGCTTCAAAGGGTGACCTTTGCCACCGTTACCAGAATTTATGGAAAGGTTGGGGGGGTTGCCCCTCCAGCGGACACTATACACCCCTCCCAACTACCAAAACCAACACAAGCACTCCTGCAAATGTCCCCACAAAACACTCCATCACACAGTTTTTTCCTATCTCTTTTCAAAGGACCTCCGTTGCACATTACCAAATGCATCTATGTACTGGCTCAATCGGAAAACTTTAGAAAGTCATATGAAATCACCCCAGTATCAGATTTGCGCCATTCCAACTTTGTTCTGATCAGGAAGGAAATGGTTACCAAGGAGGGAGCCTGGGACGTGGACAGGGGCAGCCATAATTCCTGACGCCTGAGACCACGTACTCAGCAGCCTCTTGCATGGGAGATAATCGCTGGCATCCTGGCCCTGAGTGCCAGACATGTAGCCATTCCAGAGACAATAGTAAACCCAACCTCAGTTGTTTAGGATCTTGGTCAAGACAAAGGGGTGTGATTAACTTGACCAGGAGAACAGGAACATGTACGGTACATACGGTACTCACTTTTTGTTTTACTTAATGGGTGTGAGGTGAAGGTCAAGGGAGGGACGGGGACAAACCTGATGCTCAGGTTTCTGCCAGAAGACCCCTTATGATATAGCTGTGATGTATATATGATGTATGTATGATGCTTCACTAAGGGTGTTGTGGGTAAAAAGGGAAACTTATATAAAAAAGGAGCTATCCTTTGTTCTGGGCTCCTTTCTGCTTCTTCCATGTGGTAGTTGGAAGTCCTGTTGCAACAGTTCCTTGAATAAAGATCATAACCACCCTACAACCAAATCAGAAAGAATGCTAAATAAAGAGTGGACATTGCATAACCTCCACACAAGCTTTGTGCAAGCAAATCAGACCCAGTTTCTCAATAGCCAGGTCATTCTGGATTTCCTGCAAGTGGTGATAATGGGAGCACACAGCAAGATCAGTATGTATTTACCAATATTTCACGGAGAGGTTATCTATGACCAATTAGGACTGATCTTTTCACAAAGCAGAAGCCTTTATGTGTGTGATTAATTTAAAAGTTTTACAGTAAAATAGTCAATATGTTTTGTATGGGATGCAATGTAACCCCATCATCTCCAATATTTTACGGCCAGAACTGAAATGCAGACTTCTTTAAAAAAAATGGCCTCCTTAAGCTACTTTCCAAAGTAGCCAAAAGAAGATAGTAAGGAATGCCTTTGACCATTCTTCCTACTGAAATTAGTTTTTCTGATGACACTTCTTAGGTCATATTATTAAACCATTTAGTAAGCAGAGCAGTAATATCTAACAGGTTGTTAAAGTAGCCTCTGAAAAGATGACAGCTGAAAATGAATAATAGATTTCTCATAGTCTAATCACTTGCAGTATTTATTTTGCAACTTTCACAAGCTGATATTTTGTTATAAATTGTTAGCTAATTAATATAGCAGAACATAAAACTGTTGCAGGGTCAAGCTACTCACATTACACTGTTTGAATGCAGTCCTACGCATTTACTGGCCAAACAACAACAGCAAATATTTTCAATGACGTTTGAATATTAGCTTATGTATTTATTGACTGACAAATCTATAGCCACACAAAATTCCTCACACATTAGTTACAATGAAGAGTACCCATCCACTTATTAAAGCGCAAAACTAAAATATTTAACTTTTGTGTTAGATAATGAGCAAGTTAATTGTATTTCTCACGAATATAAAATGTGTAATTACTGCTAATCTGCCTCATTTAAACTAAATTTTAATTATATAATTGCTGGGGAAAAATTCTAATTTATGTAATGTATTAATGGTACACAGTGGAAATAAATTGGCATTAGCAGAAACTTAGCATAGTCAATAATGAACAAAATTTAAAATGAATAAATTAGCTGTGCAACAAGCTAACAAAGTCATTCACACTGAAACCTGTGCAAACAAATGCAAAAAGAAGAAGGTGTCTCTCTAAGTACTGAGACCTGGTTCACAATGAATACTTAACCAGCACATAGGAATCAGTGCTGGGCTACACCATTGCACCCTCTCTTTCTCTGCATCTCAATCTTGTGCATGAATTTCCTATCTCCTCTACTCAGGTTTTACTGTTACATGAAAGTCACTTGTCCATGTTAAAATTAAGTCAGGGCCTCGCCTGCAGCACACATTGAAAGCAGTATCATACCCCTTTCAATGTCCATGCTCCCCACCCCCAAGAAATTCAAACTAGAAATAGTTTCAGGTCCAATCTAGACTATATCAGGAGTGCCACTTTTCTAAAATGGCAAATGCAGCTATGGGTAGGATAGAAAGAGCACTAAGGATGAATGCTGTGCCTCATGGGGGAAATGACACCTTTGTGGTCCTGATCCAACCCCCTCCACACCATGCGGCTTTAAATATTATAAAATGACACACAAAAGAGACCCAGTCACAAATTTCTTGATATCTCCTCTAGTTGTCCCTTGCACTTGACCCTTTAACATAAAAATTACTGTAATATAAACTTCAGGCATTTGGAGGCAGATTAGATTATGAATCAATGTAGTGTTTCCATTGTTCTTTGCAGCAGTGTTCCCATACATTTAACACTTTTGCCCCTTTCATTCTGTGTACAATCCTGTAAATCCAAACTGAGGGGCCTGGAGTCTGACAACTTCTGGAGGGCCACCAGTTCCCCACCCCTGCCACAAACCAAGAGTGAACTCATTTTCTTAGCATGGATTCTTCTGTTGCCAAACCAGCACCACCTACCCACTAGGAAGGACCATCAGGAGGCTTGGAGGAACACCAAGGTTTGCAGAAGTACATTAACAAAAGCCTATGGGAATTATTTGAAAACAACAACACCAAATTGAGACTGAGCATGCTCAGTGGGCAGAGAATGCTGAGAAGTTTTGTTGTTGTTGGGGTTTTTGCGGGGGGGGGGAGGACAAAATATAATGGGGAGAGGGGAGGCATAATATGGAATTTCCTGGACAAGGGTATGACCTGGATCTAGAACAGGGACATTCCATACTGCAACATTTTATTGCAGGTGCCACCTGTGAAATCCTGGTAATGACTGTCCTTGTAACCATCAACAGAGGTTTCATGTGATTGTATTTTCAGTTCCATTAACAGAGTAGCCCAGAGTTAGAGCTGAAATCCTAACCAGTCTTGCTAAGGAACAGGCCCTACTGAACTCAGTAGGGCCCAAGTCTGAGAAAACATGTATTGATTCAAATATTTCTGCACTGCCTTTCATATGTGATATACAAATTAATGTACAAAAACCAGAAAGTACAGCAGAATTACAGTTTGGAATAGCATGGCCATGGCTAGGTCAATGGCAAATAACATGGACTGGGCTATAAATTACATTTTTAAAAAGCAGGAGAGAGGCATTTAAGGAACTCTTGATATTGAAATCCATGGCTCTGAAAGGTGTTTAGCTTTACTGTGCCTGCCTTTTCAAGTGCAAGGGGCCACCAATATATACACCACATCCATAGCTCTCCAACATTTCTCTCACCTCTGTAACATCAGTAATTCCTCTGCAAGTGAAAATGTAAGTGTTCAAAAACTAAATAGCTTTGTGAACCCCTTGAAATGTAGAGATGCAAGTATGCAGCTGTGACATATTGAACTATACAAGAGACATACCAATCCAGGACACTGCTATTTTCTTCAGGGTCACCCTTTCCCCTTATTTGCAGACATCACACAAATTTTCAAGTAAGAAACCTGACAGCTCTGTCATCGGACTTTACAAAGCAGCTGATAAAACCTGACAGGGACAAGAATTATACAATGGTTTGGCTGTGTTTTTAAGAAAAGGCTCAGATGTTTTGCATGCAGCTCTAATGGAAAACGTTGAAGGTTTTCCCATCTACTTGCCATAATTTTGTTCATGCTCCGATACTGCTCTGCCCTCTGCTGGCCACTATGTGGACTTGCAAAAAAAGTAAAGAATCTGCAAAAAGCAGTGAATTTATTGATATCGAGGAGCAGTCTTAAAAATTAGTATCCAAAATGACTAGCTGGAAAATGGTAGACCTTAAACAGTACTATAAGACCTGGTTTTAAAACTATGTAAAAATTCTTACAGGTAAAATAAAGCTTAAGTGTATATGTTTATAGATCATCTTTATATGTACAAAAAGACCACAATCTACATGGATTTTACATACATGACTGCAGCTTTAGGCAAATTTTACATAGGTGAGTGTAGCTTTATGTGGACTGCCAACCAAATAGAAATGGGGTAGGAAACCCTTGCTTACTGGGCTCTACTCTTAACCAAGCCATGCTGCAGAAACATTTACACTACTTCACTGGTCATGGAGCTCAAGACCTGCTCATTATTGTGTTGTATGCCCTTGCCTTTCATTATTTAAACTTGCCCTGACTTTGGGTCTTAGCTCTGCGCACAGTGGAAGTTTCTGCCGCTGAATTTGAAGTGCCAGTAATACAACTGAATGCTACTGTCTACTTTCTCCAACCTAGCAATGTGTGATGCTAAATTAAAGGTATTGGACTGCATGAGGCAATGCTGTCACTGGAGACATTTCATTTCAGGCACTCTCCCCCACCTCTTGCTCTGTCTGTAAACAGCATGACAACTCTGTGCCATATCAGCTGTAATTAAATATCATGTTCATTTCCTCAAAAGGGCCCCAGATGTTAGGAACTGATGAGAAGGAATTAAATTATTCAAAAAGCTATAATCTATACTGTATAGCAGGGGCCAGCAATTGTTTTCAGCAGGGGGCTGGTCCACTGTCCCTCAGACCTTGTGGGGGGCTGGACTATATTTTGAAGGGGGGGAAATGTACGAATTCCTATTCCCCGCAAATAACCCAGAGATGCATTTTAAATAAAAGCACACATTCTACTCATGTAAAACCACCAGGCATACGCCACAAATAACCCAGAGATGCATTTTAAGTAACAGGACACATTCTACTCATGTAAAAACAGGCTGATTCCCTGGACCATCTGCGGGCCGGATTTAAAAGGTGATTGGGCCAGATCCGGCCCCAGGGCCTTAGTTTGCCTACTGTATGCCGTATAGGAAGAAAAATAAGCTTCGTAGCAAAACAAACAGAAATGACAACTTCAGAATATGCCACTTCTGCTCCTTGCTCTTGACCAACAAAAAATCAGCAGTGATCTAACCAAATGACCAGAGATGCAACTTCTTATTTCAAAACTGATAATTTACTGCCCCCAGTCTTAAGAACATAGAAAGTTGTGTTACACCAGGTTGGACCATTCATCCACCTAGCCTGGTCAGCAGTATAGCCTATGCTGACTGGTAGTGGCTCTCCAGGTTTTCAAGACAATCTTACCTGGAGATGCCAAGGTTTGAACCTGGGGCCTTCTACATGCAGAGAGTGATGGGCTATGCCACCAAGCCACAGCCTCTTCTTTTCCTTGTGTGTATATTCCTTCTGCTACCTTTCCCCAGAAAGAGTGATAGGGAATGAAGTTAAAGGCAGCTTCAACAGCAGGGCTGAAAAGAAGTAAAAGCCATGTGTGGTTGGAAGAAGCTTCTTAGAAGCTCTCCTTCACAAGTCATTCTAAGCAGGTGCTCTTACAAGTGGCACAGGAGAAAAGATCATGGATGCTGTTTCTCTTGACACTGTAGGAGTTACAAGGAATATCTGAAAACCACCTTACAGTGGTGCATTCAGGGCAGGACTTTGCAATAGGCATCCACTCAGCAGAATGAGCGGGACACCCCATTTTGAAATACCACAGGACTGGCTTAGCCTCCCCCCTTTTTTTTTTTACTTTAGAGCTTTCCCCATGATAATCCGCACTTTAAAGCTGAATTGGAGCAAACGACAATCTGTGGAAAACCCAAATTGCACAGCTCTTTAAAGTGCAGACCTGTGCATGGAAAAAGCGGGGCAAACTGTAAGTGTGGATAAACCCGGAGTGAAGTCATATTGAGCACTAAGAAGTTCCAAAAGTGACCTTTTCTGTTCTCCTTGCATCTCTGCCAATATATGGATGACGAGATCATTTTGAATGATTAAATAAGAATGCACTTGGATTTCATGATGCAGCCCACAATACAGTTGAGAAGTACAGGGGAATCTGAGAAGCATTACCATTGCCTGGAAAGCATGACACCACACATGATGTTGAGCTGAGAAGGGGAAAGCGTGGGTGGATCACGGGAGGCAATGTTTCTACACTGTTTGCAAGGAAGGCACCTGTCCATTGTTCTGAGTGATGACTGACTATATTGATATGAATCTTTTTGAACCTAAGTGAAGTGTGCCTCCTGAAAATCTATCTAGAAAGAAAACACCACCGTGTGACTCAGATATTAAAACTCTAGGAAATGCTGCACTATTATGTTCCCTTATTAGACTGGCTCTTGTACATTATTGTCATGTATGCCTCAGCCAGAGTTCATGTTTTAAATAGTGCCATTCCACAAGCAGCCTATGACAATGTGCTTGGATGTGTTGAAAGAACAGAAGATTTCCATACATTACTGAGCACACATCCATCCACATTTATGTCACACCTGGTTTCCGTCATAGCCTAGGTGACAAGCATAGCAATGAAAGGTTTGATACAACTGGGAGTTTCATAGCCTATAGAATGACCAATATTTCACACCTAGGTTGCAGGAAAACTATTATAAAACGGATATTGACAGAGACGGATTGTCGACGCTGTAATATAATCTCATGGCTTTGATGATCTCAAACCTCTTGAGCATCATTTCACAGTTTATGGTACAGTATCATCACAATCCCTCAGAAGAATTACAGCTTTCTAACTAATCTCTCCCTATCGGTTACATGATATGGAAGCCATGAAGCTCAAATACAAAGAGGCTATAGTATGAATGATTGCACTCAGGTCTCTTCCCCCCACCCAACAATATTTGTAAGTCTGGGAGTGATAAATGGCACATGAGTTATAAACGAGCAATAAGGTCAGAGCAACTGAAAGCAGGGAGTTCAAAGAAGTGCCACCATTTTAGAGAGTTCAAGAAGAGGCCACAGACTGACATTGTTCAATTATTCTTGAGGGGGAGGCCCAAAATAATAAAAGACAGCAAGCTGATGAACAATAATGGCTTGTCACTGATAAACACTGCACAAGTTAGGACCACTTCACTCATGATGATATTTTTCCTGCAAAGGTAAAATAAAGAAAAACACCCCCACATTTGCACATCATCATTAGTGATTATTGCACAGATCAGCTTTACCCCACATAAACTGGTTTGGGACCTCCTCCAGCTCAGAGTATACACACAATCAACACATGTGCAGAATTTTCACACATGAGGGTGCACATGAGACTTTTCCTCCCTACCCCACTGTCTACTCTTACAAAGGAAAGCATATATGTGAAGAGGCCTTTAGAATTACTTTGATAAACAGAACCATGATAACTGTCATGTTTAATGTCTTGGGGGCAGAAAAATGAATGTTTTTCTTAACAAACATGCTATTTGTTATTCTCTGTTTTCAGTTGCTTGATTTGCAGGAAAGGAGATAACAACAATTTTGCTCTCCCTCCAGTTCTGTGTGTTGCTTACTATGCCATCCAAACCTGGGATCCTGGTTTAACTCTCATGGACAAACTGCGAGCCATAAACCATAGGAAAACCCATATTACATAAACCATAGTTACAGCCAGTTAGGATGGATCAAAAAGCCTTCCTAAACAGTTGACACTATTGAAACACAAAGTAATTTATAGTAATACAATTCACACTGTAGAGGAGGAGTAGTAGTAGTAGTAATAATAATAATAATAATTTCATTTTCTAGACCCCATCCATCTGGCTGGATTTCCCCATCCACTCTGGGTGGCTTACAGAATATATAATATATAAAACATAATATAATCTAAAACTCAATATAATCCACACCTGCTAAAATTCTAGAGCTAATGTTAATTATCAAGCCTAAATCTAACACAGAGTGAGCCATGCTTAAGCCCATCAAAATTGATTCAGGCCAATGAGTAGAAAGGTGAGCGCAAAAGCCCTATACACATATTATGCACACATTAAATGAGTTCTTTTGTAGCAGAGTTTTCTTGATCAAGTGTTGCATTAATGTATTTTTTAATATAAGCCCTTGATAAAGGCAAGCATGCCAAAATGCATTGGGCATATTTACACACACACACACACACACACACACACACACACACACACACAGGTAATGGGGTTGACATAGAGGCGGCAGGCACCACTCTCTGCCTGTGTGTTTTCTTCAGAACATTTGTAAAGAGTTCTCTGATGGACAACTGAGCACATGCTGGGATGGAGCCTGTTGGCATCATGTTGTACCACCAGTCTGTGCACATTCCTCAAATATATAAGAAACTGTATACATAGAGCTAAATCTCACTGAATTTTAAACTATTAAGTTCTCATAAATTTAACATAAACTTTTAGGACAATCTACACTTTTAGCAGCATATGCAAATTTTGAAAGCTTCTGCTCCTCCACTGAAAGATGGGTGAAGGGACAATTAGCACAGAACAAGATACAGGCATGGGCACCCACAGGAATTTTTCCTGGGAGACAGAGAGCCAAAGTAAATATTTGAATTATGTCAACAAATATACGTAACTAGCATGAGAGCTGGACCATAAAGAAGGCTGATCGCCGAAGAATTGATGCTTTTGAATTATGGTGCTGGAGAGTCCCATGGACTGCAAGAAGAACAAACCTATCCATTCTTAAAGAAATCAGCCCTGAGTGCTCACTGGAAGGACAGATTGTGAAGCTGAGGCTGCAATACTTTGGCCACCTCATGAGAAGAGAAGACTCCCTGGAAAAGACCCTGATGTTGGGAAAGATTGAGGGCACAAGGAAAAGGGGATGACAGAGGACGAGATGGTTGGATAGAGTTCTCGAAGCTACCAGCATGAGTTTGACCAAACTGCGGGAGGCAGTGGAAGACAGGAGTGCCTGGCGTGCTCTGGTCCATGGGGTCGCGAAGAGTCGGACACGACTAAACGACTAAACAACAACAACAGAGAACTGCTGTACCATTTGGTGTTGATCTGGTATGTGTGACAGATTGACAATGAGGCCTGGGTAGATCAGGCCTCAGAATAGCTAGTATTATAAGTTTCCACCTCCCTTATTTTTCAATGGATAGTCTGGTTCTTCAACCACAGATAGACCTGCTGTCCTAATTATGCCCTTCAGTTCTTTCCCTGGCTTCCTCCATCATGTAGTACTACTACATGACAATACTGGGTTACTTTGCAGGACTGGTGTGACCCATGCACAGCCCTCCTCCCTATGATGCAGATATAACAGAGGCATACTCATTTTTTTGTGCTTCAGTTTATTGTGCTTCACAGATATTGCTCCTTATGAGGACATGAGTACAGCTGCAGGCAACCCAGCCGCTTCCAGGAGAAGAAAGCCACACACACACAGAGAGAGAGAGAGAGAGAGAGAAGAGAGAGAGAGGGGGGGAGTGGAGCTAAGTAGAGCTGCAATTTGGTTTTTCCCTTCCTGCCTCTGCAGCCAGGGGCACTATCTTTATAGGCTACAGTATGGTGTTTACATAACTTTTATATGCACTGGAAAACCAAAAAGATTGTGTGACTCGCTTTATTGCGATATTTGCTTCATTGTCGGTGGTCTGGAACCAAACCCACAATATCTCCTAGGTATGCCTGATGATGGAATTTATCTGTATTGGCAATAGCAGGGAAACTTTTACAAACTCAGGGCAGAGGAATCACTCTCTTTTTGTGCTATGAAACAAGACTTCAGTTAAAAAAGATCACAAACTCCCATTTTCTGCTGCTAATTTTCATTTTAGTGTACCTTTTGGCCAATCACAGCTACAATAAAACCCTGGATACATGAATTGTTTTCTATGAAGCAGCAATCACTCTTCTACCACAGAGTGGTAGAAGATCAGTATAAAAGCCTTAAAAATGAACCAAGACATTTTATAGGCAATGGATGTTTCGCTTTGGCCTGCTCTGTCTCTGATGGACTAGATCTGCTTTCCTAAGTGTCAGTCATTGCTACGACTTCATACATTGAGTGAAAAAAACACTGAAAGTTGGGAACAGGCTAGTCTGTAGCAAAACAAATGAGCTGAATAGTGCCTGCACGTTTTGCCTCATATCTCAGGTCTGACTAGAAAAAAATCAAGGGAATCCATGTGCAGGTGGAGATATGTGATTAACCCTTTCCCCACCTATTTTTCCTTTTGTCACCTGCAGATGCTTTTCACGGAGACAAGATCCTCAGGTTTGTGCATGCTGCATGAGGTTGCAAAAGGTGACTGGGAGGTTATTGCAGAGAGGAAAGGAAGGAAGAGTAAAGCAGCAATTATCAAGCCAGATATTGTCTAACTATTCTGACAGGTAGTAGCTCCCTGAAATATCAAACAGAGGTCTTCATACCAGCCGCTACCTGATCATTTTAACAGGAGATGCTAGGGACTGAACCCAGGATATTTGGCATGCAAAGCTTGTGGTCTACCATTAGGCTACAGTTCCTCCTCTCTTCGAGTTAAAGGTTTGGCTAGAGTTAACCGGGAATTCTTCTCATTACTGTTCACTGTCTTCCTAAGAAGCTGAGAGCATGCTGAATTTCTCAAATGAAAGACTTTGAACTTTACATAGCACTGAAAGATCATTTTAAAACTATTTCTCATTTCAAAAGAATAAATCTCACTTATTCCTGCCTGAGATGACTGCCGCTTGCAAACCTTGTACCACTAACATTTGTCCTCCTAATAGTAACATTATAAAATAAGATGTATATTAGTAGCTGGCTCAGTTCTGGAGCACAGAAGCAGCTATTCCACTGAACCGTAACTCACATTATGATGAGTCCTTCTAACATTTTGAAGGGCCTGTTTCATGATTTCAGGTGTATTTTTAAAATGCCCAAATTTTAAAATTACATTTCCAGAATAGTCCATCCAGTTAAAGGAATACAGCTTACAGGTCACAAGACAGGGTGGACTTATTTTGCTCTACCAAAATTCCCATTCTGCTGCAGCACAGCACTCCAAATTATGCTGCAAAGATCCAGGAAAGCTTGGAGCTTCAGTAAAGCTCCTCACATGCCAATTTCACACAAAAAACAAAGGGGTGGTGTTCCTGGCCTATTAAACTGCATATGGGGTCACTTGATTCAATGCACTCAGGCTCTCTGTTAGGGGTGGAGTAGAATTTTGTCTGGTTCACATTTTTAGCAAACTGACCTAGGGTGATATCCAGTTAAGTCATATTTACACTTCTTGAATTGCGTGGCACAATTTTTTAATTTTATTTTTATTTTTAGGGGATCATTTTGTACCAAAACTGCAGAAGCTGACATAAACCACACCTGATTTGAACACATCTGAAACTGTCTAGAAATACACTGATTCACCCATCCCTAAGTGTATGTATGTACATGTGTATTTATAGGTGTGTATACTTACACATACACACATGAATTCTCTTAGCACATAGAAATGAGGGATCAAGGAGAAGGGCCTACATTTCCCCGTAATATTTTGCACATAAACACATGCATGTGCCTAAAGATTGGCCTCCTGTTTTCCTTCTAAGGAAAACCAACAATTCAGATCACATCCTGTCCCACAACATAAATAACTTTAAAACTGCCAATGGTGAGATTAAAGCAAAACAACCTTGAAATATTTACTCAGTGAAGTAGACACTCTTTGAAGATCTATGTTTTAGACACAACCATTAAAAGTTGTACCCATATTTGTGTCTCGTATTTACCTCCCTCGCTCTACAGTTTATACCGAAGCTACTAATGCATATTGTTGCACTCATGTTTATATAAAAGTCTACTTGTGAGGACAGAGTTGTAGGAAAGGCACCATATTCCATAATAAAAATGGGCACTATCAACTAAGTACAACTTCTGCAAAACATCTACACATTTAAATGGTGTTCACAGTGAGGTTACAAATGAAAAGTAGTTTGGTTTCAAACTACATAAGAATTTATTCAGTGTAATTCAGATAATAAACTGACCAGCTCCTGGACAGAAACTGAAACTATCGCACCTTTCCACTTCTCCAATTTGTTCTGCAATATGTTCCATATAAAGCATAAGCATCAATATTATCTGCTCAAACAGAAATTGGAAAATAGGCAACAAGCACCAGACAAGAATAGTTAAATGCTTCATAAAGGACAGATATACATATAATTAGAAAAACAAACCTTATGCTCTCCTATTTAATAGTATATTGTCACCTTCCCCAATTGCTTATTGCCATTTAAACAAAAAGAAAGTGCAGTACTTTCACTGAAGAGATAATTTAAATTATCTCAACAATTACACATATTCACAAGATACGGTACATGCAGTGACCAGGCTATATTTTAAGGTACCTCAGATTAGAAAGTTTGTTGCATAGCCGGCTGAATTCTCTTTATAAAACCTTTTAAACTACACTTAAAGAGCACATATTACAACTCCACTTGAAAATTCCCTCAGAGAACTCTTACCTGTGAGCAGCAGCTGATTTAAACAACAATGTGAGAGCCTCTTCCCATTTCCCTTTTTAGGACAAATTTATTCCCCTTTCAGTTCAGTACCTCTATGTTCTCTGCTGACCTAATTTTGTCTGTGATAAATGCCAGAGTTCGACTGGAGTCACTTGAGCTGCTGCAAGAGAAGAATGGAAGTCAAAAATGAATGCACTCAACATTCCTCCTTGACAGATTGCTTGTCAAGAGGCTAAAAGCCTTGGAAAGCTATAGGTGAGGTAAAGCATTATAATAGCCATCCTTTAGATTAAATTGAATTCCAGTTTTCAACTAATTACTCCAGACTCCAATAATGAAGTTAAAGCTCATTGAAACTGAAAGGTTCAGCATTTTACTCAGGTCCCATGCATGCGGTATCAGACAGTAGCCTTTTAAGTCACTAGGAAAAGATCCATGGAAGCAACAAAACCAATAAAGCATTCAGACTCGGTCTTGGGTCAGACCCTACTTAAGTGGCCCTGGTCAACAACCTGTGTCTAGAAGATATGGAATAGGAGCATGACCTTGATAATTCTTCTGAATCTCTCAGTAGTCTTTGATACAACTGATCGTCTGATTTTTACAGGATTTTTTACAGGACTTTGTGACTGGATTCAGGTGGTATGGATACTACTCAGCCACACAGGAATCAACTTGTAGAATATAACAAGAATTCAGTCTTTTCCCCAGAAAAAGACTGCATGACCATGTATTTATTATTTTCATTTATTCATTCCATCTTTCACCTATCGTAGAAATCAAGAAGGCATCAGGTGATTTCCCATCCAGCCATTGACAAGACCCAGCAATTCTTAGCTTCAGCAAAGATACTGTGCCATGTAACCTCAGATGATGTCCTAGTCACAAAGATGATGTCATCTGAATGCTGGTGGCATTCAGCTTTGTTTTGCTTTGTAATGTGACTGTGGTATAGCGCCAATCCCTGAGTGTCAGTAGTCAGAGGAGCTCAGTCTACACTCGAGTAGGACCCTGGTAGAGACACATGCCCGACTGGCATGTTCTCTCCCTCCTGGTCGATCCTTTGGGAGCTTCAAAAGCTTTCTTCAGCCTGAACATCACCGCGACTGATGCCAACAGATATTGGCACACTTAGGGATCCACAGAGTTTGTGCATCATGCGTAAACAGACCTCAGCAACTCAGCATTTTGGCTAATCTACTTTATTTACATATAAACACACACGGAGCACTGCAACATGGCTCCCTCTCTCTCTAGTATCAGACAGCAAAGATAAAAGGGACAAAGGACAACAGTCCCACTTCACGGAACACAGTAACACAAAAATCCTGTCTTCGTCACTTCCCACTCTGTGGAGTCAAAACCATCATGTGAAAGACAATAATCCCATGACTGCAATCACGGAGCAGGAATTCTAACAAGTATCTACACACAGTTAGGGGCGCAGTATGAAGAATACATCAAAGCTGAATCCTGACATGGCAAACTGTTGGCAAAAATATATTACTTGGTGTGAAGGGATATCTGTTCGTTACAGGGTCACAATCCCTTTCATCAAAGGATGAAAATAAACTTACTTAGCATAAAAGACTCTTTACATAGGGAAGAATGCAAATGCAGAATAATGAAATAAGTCCAATCAAGAGTGGTCCCATCCACCAACTGTGTGCAGCCCTCAGAAATGGGGCTTTCATGGTTACAAAGGTCCCCCACTCTTTCCCTAGAGTGCAAGTGCACAGGTTGGTAGAAAACGGCTTGGTTCTATATCCATGTTTCAGGCAGCAATGAATGCAACATTTCTCAAAATAATAAAAATCAAATTATAAACTGACAAAGAAAAGACTGCATATGCAGCAAAATATTTCCATATCAAACTTGATAAAATCCCACACACTCTTAAAGGCAAATTTGTGGAGACTTTAAAATGTCAATATTTAACAAGACATGAAACTTCACCTCCACTTTCATAAGTGCTCATTTCTAAAGAAAATCAATATTTAAATGTATTACAGAGCAATAAAACATTGGCAGTGAGACTGCAAACAGTTATTAAAATGGGCATATCCATTAAACTGTGGGTAGAGTCATGTAATAAAGATATTTTTGAATTAAAGTATGTTGCAGTAAATCATTTCCTTCTTTTAAGTTGTAGAAGCTAGATTAATGCTTATCTGTTTAATGCTTACCTAGCTCTTACAGTGCTTTGGAGTTTCAAAAGCTCCAAACATACCAGTAAAATTAGAAAATCTTTGAGCAATGGGTAAAATTTACCTAAGTTTTTTACACTCTAAGAATAAAGACTCTAGGAATTTGTTAACATGATTGCATACCACACACTGGACCAGAACCCCCAATGCAGTGACATGATTCTGTAATTTCCATGCTAAATGCCAATTTATATTAAAAGAAAACAGAACTGAAATAACTTCCTACATTTTTCTGGCAACAAAAATCTTCCTAATACATGGGAAATATGGGAAAGATACTTTACAATGCTAATTGCAGGAATATACAGAGGGATTTTTTTTTAAAAAAAAAAGACTTTAAAAGGATTTTAAAGGAGTAAGGTAAAGGTAAAAGGAACCATTAGGTCCAGTTGTGACCGACTCTGGGGTTGCGGCGCTCATCTCGCTTTATTGGCCGAGGAAGCCGGTGTACAGCTTCCAGGTCATGTGGCCAGCATGACTAAGCCGCTTCTGGCGAACCAGAGCAGTGTATGGAAATGCCGTTTATCTTCCCGCCGGAGCGGTACCTAATTATCTATTTGCACTTTGACGTGCTTTTGAACTGCTAGGTTGGCAGGAGCAGGGACCAAGCAATGGGAGCTCACCCCGTTGTGGGGATTCGAACCGCCAGCCTTCTGATCGGCAAGCCCTAGGCTCTGTGGTTTAACCCACAGCACCACCCACGTCCCTTTTAAAGGAGTAGTGAACTTAATTTGTGCACCACTGCAATAAGACTCCCTCCCTCCCCCTCTTCTTGGAGGTGGGGGGAGCCATGAATCTCAACTTGCTATCTTTGTGGCCAGGCAGCATCCAGCACACTTGAGTAAGTGTTGTGGGCTCATGGGTACTGATACTTGTGTCAGATTATGTCCACCTATCTGCCTGCCTCCTGACTTAGCCCCACCCAGTTTCTACCTTGAGCAGTGCAATGACCAATAGTGATGTTAAACACTACTGGATAGCTCAGCTGGTTAGAGCATGATGCTGATAATACCAAGGTCACAGGTTCAATCCCCATATGAGACAACTGCATATTCCTGCATTGCAGGGTGCTGGACTAGATGGTCCTAAGGGTCCCTTCCAACTCTGAAATGATACCTGTTTTACAGCCAACCATTGAAGATTACAGGACTGCTGCTGTCCAGCACAGGCAAATTGGGATGCAGACACTGGTGGACCTGACAGATGGCATTTTTTTTGGGGGGGAGTCCTCAATTCTGGAGCTAGCCATGTCTTTGACACCTCTCATGCAATAGGCACGAGGCACTGCTCTGATGGCTTTGTGCTGTGAAGCGGTCTATAAGTTTAACAATTATGACGACTTTGTCTACTACTGCAGGAACTGGCATCTCATTCCAAGATACAGGAGAATAAAACTTTAGCGAGAAAGTCTAAGTTTTGTTTTCTAAGTAAACTGGGGCAGTTTACACATTAAAATATCCATAAGTAAGTAAAATGATCAAGCAGGAAAGACCACATAAATTGACCCCTCCCACATGTTTAGGTTATTTATTTACCCCCTCCCCAGCTGTATGGGGGTGACACAGAAGAGGGGCAACTCCTAACTTACTTAGAAATGTGTAAGGAGCCAATAACATGTCAACATTTAAGAGCAACTTCATAATTAATAGCCTTAAATAATTTACATCCTGAAGCCTGATTTTTTGATGATTTAGGATTGTTGTACTAGATATCAAAATATATAATTTTTTTACAAACTGGCATAAGAAACCCTGTAGGTCAACCCATGCTTTGACTCCTCACTTCTGTAACTCTGCATCTGATCCTTAGCTTGGTTTTTTTTACACAAATATGCACATCACTTAATTTTGGGGATTTGCCCATATGCAGACTGGGCATTGGTTGCAGCCAATGTAAATAATTATTAAAACAAACACACCCAGAACATTTTGAACAAATGACATAATTGGTAGCTGAATAAAAACAGCTGAATTTTGGCACAATTTCTTTCATATAAAAAGACCCTTCAAAACTAATTTAACTAATATTACTATTTTCAGCTATACATACAATATGTATTATAGGATTTTATCAACATACTGACTAAGCATTTAACCTATCTTATAATGAAAATTTAAATTTATGGTTGCAATTAGAACTTTAAGCATAGTAATGATAACGAATAAAAGAGCAAACAAACCTGATGTCTGAGAGAGCTCTTTGGGGAAAACCACATGAACACACATCAAAGGACATGGCTATTAAGCCTTAGCAGTCTGAGACAGCACCTCAAACTAATACACTGCAAACCACTGCCATGTGGTAATGCTTAAAACATATTGACAGTCTTCTAAAGCTTTTTGCCTTCTCCTGTATATATCACACCATTGATTTCCCCCGCTCTTTGACTGAACAGGCATCGCTTTATAAATGATGGGCATGAGATACTGTGGGAGTCAGAGTGAACGTATTTCTGCTGAAGTACAGATGTCAATGGCCCATAGGAAAAGTGAGTCAGGTGTTGGTTGTGTATTGTTTTCTGCCGTTTTACAAGTTAGCCCCTTCTCCTGGTTGTTGTTTTTTTTTGGGGGGGATAGAATTAAGTTTATGATTGTGGGTAGATGGATCTCACAGGTACAGCACTTTGCAAACTGCTCATTTCACCCTGTAAGCAAAGTCAAAAGAAGGAAATGCCTTCCTACCTTTGCTTCATAATTTACAGGGGGGCAGCGAACACAATTAAGTTTATTGGATGGCCATACAGCTTACTGGCCAGTCACTCCTGTATAGCCTGGCCCACACATAGGGTAGCTGTGGATGAGGATGAAATGGCCCCTTTGGCATCTTGCACAGCCTCTCTTCATTGTAACATACTAATTGCTCCCAATGCATCCAGACTAGTTAAGCAGTAAAATGTGGTCTAGTAGTGGAACATTTATCTAGATTTCACAAGAATGGAAATATATCACCTTTATATGTACTGTGGAGAGTAGACTAGTGACTGGGAGTGGCAGCTGGGATCATATAACACCGGTCCTAAAGGATCTTCACTGGCTCCCAGTATGTTTCCAAGCACAATTCAAAGTGTTGGTGCTGACCTTTAAAGCCCTAAACGGCCTCAGTCCAGTATACCTGAAGGAGCGTCTCTACCCTCACCGTTCAGCCTGGACACTGAGGTCCAGCTCCAAGGGCCTTCTAGCAGTTCCCTCACTGTGAGAAGTGAGGTTACAGGGAACCAGGCACAGAACACGCTCCCTTCAGATGTCAAAGACATCTGAAGGCAGCCCTGAATCGGGAAGTTTTAAATGTTTGATATTTTACTTTTTTATATATGTTGTAAGCTGAGTGGGGAAACCCAGCCAGATGGGTGTGGTATTATTATTAACAACAACAACAACAACAACAACAACAACAACAACAACGTGGAGAAATCCTAATTTTTGAGTTGTCTTAGATTTTCCACTTGACTTTCTCTGCCTCTCCTTCTGGTGCAGATTTTTCCATTGTTTCCTACAAGTCTGTTTTTATGAGCTCATTTTCCATTCTAAATTTCCATTCTAAATTTTGCACAGCAAGCTCTAGGGCTTTCACAGGTTTTATATATGCTGCCATTATTTTTCTCTTTCTTGTCAGACTGGTCCTGTAACGCTATTGTTGTGGAGGGTGGGGGTAGTATTAATAAAATCAATCCTCCTGACTGGGAATATCCCCTCACTCATCCAGTTTAAGATATTCCAACATTCTTCAGCAAAGTTTATTTTCTTTCAGCAAAGTAAGCGGCTCCCGTTATGTCAAATAAAATTGTAACACAATAACATAGTGTCTGAGAGAAACTACAACAACGTGAGACAAGAATGACAGTTGGTCTCTCTAACTGAACTTAACTGAACACCTGAAGGGAGGGGCCAATTCCAGAGCACAACATAAAATCCCCGCCCACCCGATGACAGACATTCTACTAATCAAATTAGGCCCCAGTGTTTTCCTTACAGATAAATCCTAATTTTTGAAGTTGTCTTAGTGGCCACTGGATGTCACTCTTGTTCCACAGTCCATTTTTTTAAAAAAAATTTTGAAGCTTTCTCCCCCACCATAGTGAGGTAAATAGACACAGTCACTTCCCAATCTTAGCAGTTCCAAATTCAGAAGCTGACATACTTGGTAGATAGCAACCATTAAGATAAATGAGATGAGATCCAAATGAATGTATGAGGATAGTCTATCCACAGCTCACATGGTTTGATTAACGTTCATTCAAATGTGCATCTCAACCCATGACATCACATGGGTTAACTTATTTGTGAACTCATAGAATCATAGAATTGTAGAGTTTGAATGGACCCCAAGGGTCATCCAACCCCCTACAATGCAGGAATCTCAGCTAAAGCATCCAGTGGTGGTGGATTGTCCTCAACACAGCACAACCCCCAGGTTTTAAATGACTGACTCTCCTTCTTGTAAAGCAGGATCTAAACAGATCCCAAAAATTGTCTAAACTGGGGAAGAGCAAGAATTTTTTCATGCCTTATTATATTTTACAGTTATTTAAATAACTGTCCTCTTGGTGGTTTTATTTTAAAACCGACTGTTCTAAAACACTCGGAATGGTTTAAAAAACACTTATAAAAGAGAAACCAGCTTGGCTGTGAGTTCTGGAAGATCTTCTCCCTGCCTTGCAGGCCTTTGTCCACCTGGCCTAGGAAGGCTGGGCCCTGACTATAAACGTTGAGGCTGCTAAACAGACACTTGACCTGGGATATTGCTGGGGGGGTGTTGTTGTTGGGGGGTGAGTGGCTTGTTGCTGTTTTTGGTACAGTGGTGCCTCGCTAGACGAAAAGAATTCGTTCCGCAATTCTCTTCGTCTAGCGGTTTTTTCGTCTTGCGAAGCAAGCCCATTGACAGCTTAGCGGATTAGCGCTACAGCTGTCAAGCGGCTTCCAGCGATCAGCTGTTAAGCAGCTTATCAGCAGAACAGCTGATAAGCGGCTTAGCGGCTTAAGAAAAGGGCGAAAAAAGTGAAAAAAACCCGCCGGGGGATGCAAGATTTTTTTCGTCTTGCGAAGCAACCCCATAGGGGAATTCGTTTTGCGAACCGCCTCCAAAACGGAAAACCCTTTCGTCTAGCGGGTTTTTCGTCTTGCGAGGCGTTCGTCTTGCGGGGCACCACTGTATTTTTGTATGCTGATTTTGTATGTTTATTATCTTTTATGTGGAAATTGTTCAGTTTGGTTGTGTGCTTTATTATTATTTTTTTATTTTATACAAATAAAATGATGTATGTATGTATAAAGGCTTCAGCCTATAACTTTGAAGTGATAATCCAGTCCAGGCTTAATTTTCAAATGCCTTGAAGAAAAAATAGATTTAACTTTTGTTTTCCTTTGATGGCAAGGAAAACAATAAAAGTTGAACATCATCCAGGAGAGTCATCAAACTTTTCAAATGTAGGACTCACCTTTAGCTGCATCCTGCAACTTGGGATCCACTTTTCCTTTTTTATAACTGTACGTCGATCCTTCTTCCATTTCACCTCTTTCCCCCTTATCTTCCACTTCCTTCTTTCGAAATGCTTAAAAGGTGGAGATATTGCTGGTGCAATCCAACTTCAACTGGGTTCCAGCTCTTGTCGGGAGACCAGCCCAAGACACTGATCAGCCCAGAATTTAAAGACTAATTGTAAATGCTCTGCTTCTCGCTACATGTTTTAGCCTCCTATTAAAAAGGGATATAGAGTGGTGTCCTACCAGGTCATTTTTAGCTGGTGAGGCTCATATTTTGATTATCCAGACTTCTTAAGTGTATTTGATCATTTTGGGGAGTAAATTGTTTCCTAAGATATGACTTCTGAAAATGTCTCCTCAGTTTTTGAAGCAGGGGCTCTCTTTTAGATTGGAGAGTAACATCTCAAAAATCAATACTGCCACACAAAGGGCTAATTCAATTTTATTATCAACTCTAATGTTTTGGTCTCTGGGGGGCATCACAGTATAGGAAGAAATTAGCTGTGCTTAATTCAGAGAAAAGAGTAAAATAAAACTATATATATAATTATTTGTGTTGCTTGTATGTATGTTTAGGGTAAACGTTTCTGGAAAATGTTTTAATTGTTGCCAGCTGAAAATTAAAACCAGCTGATAGCAATAAAGTGGTGCTGCAGTCGTCTTCTTTTCTCCAACTGCTGCCATATAATGTCTCGCCATCAAATGCCAGGTGAAACTTCAGAGAAATGTTGAGGTTTTAGTTTAGGTGTGGGTTTCTTTAAATTCAGTTTCTCGGCAGCAATGGGCTTGCTTTGCAGGAGAGCGGGGAATAACCTTGCTGAGAGAAGATGGCTCCCTCCATCTCCATTTTGTTCTTATATCTTGAGAACTAGCCCTTTTGCCCTTCAACCTTGTACCTCATAAGGAAAAAAAGGGGAGAGGCTACTGCCATTTCTCTTCATGTAACACAGCAAAGAAATTTTAGAGGGTCTCTAGATGCTACCAAAGAAGAGAGATACCAGCTTTTCAGGAAGGTAGCTAGTTGTTGGAACTATTCTGGCTGTTGAACTATTGTGGCCCAAATGTATTCTTACGCTTAATCCCAGAATTCTGGGACCTTTCCCCATACTTCACTAGTACGCAGAGGGTCCCCCCTGAAATATTAACTCTGATCAGCTCTATTGCTTGCTTATTCTTCTCGAAAAAAACAATAGTCCTCATTAATGCTATTCAGTGCTATTTTTCTAGAAAAAGAGGTGCCAGAAATCACTTGTTCTCTTATAACAGCAACGGGGCCCACCTGAGAGGTGCTAGAACTGAGTTCCAGCAAGTTCCGACTGGGGGAAAAAAAGGCCTGGTGCTATTCAACTCGTCTCATGCACATAGATGGAATTGGGACCTTCTTGCTTCAGGAAGAGCAAGGCCTAGATGAACTATCCTTCCCCTGTGTGTGTGCCTGCTCTGCCTTTGTGAGGCACTGACAGGAAAAGGCAGACCTGAGCAAGCACACTGCTGCTAATATTCCTGAGGTAAAAAGGGGTGGAAAAACAGGAGAGGTCTCGGAGTACACTTTTCAGTGTCCAGCACCATCACAGTCTTGGCACTGGTGGGCTCTAGTTGTTGCTGCAGGATGATGTTTTATGACTTTGAACACACTTGTGAGTTTAGGCAGCTGAGAGGTGCTGAACCTTGGGTGGACCCCATTTCTCTCCTGATCCCTCCCAAACCCAAAAGCAAAGAACTCATCCTGTGAAGAAACAACTGTAGTGAAGGAATACATGTATCCAAACAATGGTGCTAACTAGCTTCTTTTGCTTTGATACAGGCTGTGTTACAATTCTGTCAAGCCCCATGAAGCTCCATCAAGAGTGGAAAGCAGCCTCTCCTCAGAAACATCCTTTCCTTCAGGCTTTGGGGGCTGGACACACCAAGCCCCATCCTGAAAACATGTTGCTCTGTCTTGCAAGTGAAATAGGCTGTTGAAATTGAATTCAAACAGTGTGGCAACAGATCAGAAACAAGCCGTGCTAGAAGCCTGTTAACCATATAGGCTGCTAAGGAATAATTCTTCCAGGAAAACTTTCCAGGATTTCATAAGACTTCCAAACTGGAACCACTGGATAATGTTGCATTTCAGCTTTCTGAAGATTGTTTGTTAAAGCTCAATGTGTTTTACAAGCTAAACCTATGCAGTCATGAGTACACAATACTGAATTTTATGGAGCTTACTCCTATAACTGCAGTCATGCCACATGATTGATCAAGGATGTGAACCCTGCCTACTCCAGCCAAATTGCACCATGCTATCTGTATCACCACCCTTTGCCAGCTCGCTAGTCTACGACTGCCAGCAGATCCTATTAAAAAGGAGTACTATCCACGGTTCCTCTTGCTGCCTTGGAGGGGAAAGAGTTCCATTGGGCATCTCTTTGCTCTTCCAAGTCCAATGGCCAGTCAGTCATACTGGTGGTGCCAGAACTGAGTTCTCGCCAGCCTCCTGCCATCACTCGCAAAAAAGCAAGGCAAAAGAGGTGAAGAGGGAGAAATGGCAACATTTTAACATGAGGCATACCCAGAATAAATTCCTGTGGCAAAGCACTGCTAACTATTTTACTTACCCAACATAAATACTTCTTAAAGGGTCCAGCTGCAGGAGCATCAGAAATCTAGGCTGTCAGGACATTGGCTGTGGGGCCTTCTTCCTTGCTGGGAGCACACATTTGTAGAGGGGAGAGTCTAAGTCCTATACAAAGAATGTGGTCCCATCATATCAGAGAAAGTGCAAAAAGAGCAGATACAAGCAGGTACTCTCTGGCTGGTAAGGGAGATGGTTTTGTGGAGCTCTTATTATTATTAGTGTCAAGCATTTTTCTAAATACATATTTAGCATTTGCTGGGGAAGCCATGTGATTTCATTGTGTAATTTCTGACCGAGTGCAGCAAACTGTAGGCCATCAAGCACAATTCCTAAAACAAAGTAAGGTTTGAAGATCTAGTACTGTGTGCAATACTGTTTCCACATGATTACCTACCCACGTTAGGACATCACAAGTTTATTGTCTAATACGATTAGCAGGTTTTGGTCAACTTGATATTGCTGGGACTGAAAAGAATCAATGGAAATTAGTTTCTTACTAATCTTGCTGTTTCTAAGTGGCACTGAAATTGTCCTCATCAATTCGTCATTTAGCTGCAGCTTCATTTATGCAGTGAGCTGCTTCCTAGTGTTTAAGTAGAATTGCCACTCTGAAACCAGTAGCTTATCTAGCACAGCATCTTGTGTCTAGGCAGCACACAATCCAGCAACATTACAAAATGGAATAATTGGAAATGTCACCTTAAATGGCTGACTTGTATCAGACACTGCTTTCCATAATAAAATACATGAAAGTAAGCAAATGTCCCCCATTGTCCCAAGAGAAGGAAACCTGTTATTATATTCCTCCAGCCACATTCACTAGCGTTCACTTCTCCCTAGGACCTGCCTGTGCTTTGCCCTAAAGTGCCAACTGAGGGCCAGGATGCAAAAGATATATGTCAAAAACTGAGCCAAGAAGAATAGACTTCAGAAATATCTATAGATCAGAGCACTCTTCCCGGTCAATTAGCATTATCCTAGTCTATTAGTCTGCATAGTTGCTGTATTGTCTATATGGGTCATATATGTAGTCTCAAAATAAACATCAGGTGCTTCATTCTACAGCAATAATTGCCAAATGGCATGTATGATGTCAGAAAATTGCAGGAGCCAATAAACACTACAAGTAACAGATGAAGAAGCACAAGAGCCTAGGGAAGCTTTCAGCATGCTGACATACTCCAAGTCCCCAAACTATACTTAAAAACATGCCAATACCTACTCTCCTCCCTCCACAGTAGTTCACTAAGCCTCACTGTTCATGTAAAATAGACCTCTATGATTCACAAACATACAGTTCATTTGCAACCAAAGTAGCCATAAATAAAACTTTTTTATTCTTTGATGTAATTTACAAGCTACCAGGTACCATGTATTTTACAATGGTCACTTTAAAATTGATGCAGTCACAGAATGGCCCAGACTGAACAGAAAGCTGTTGTTGATGAAGTGAAGGATCGTAAGACATAAGCAAAGTAATACTGTAACAGGTAGGTGGCAAAAAGCAGATTTGCCGTAATAAATCAGACTTGTAATGTTGCATGAGTTCTGGCTGATAACAAAAACTGAGTGTCATGCGATTCTCAGCTTTATTGCCTGCAGTCTGGCTAATGTCTGTACAGTCCTCTTTCTTTCCTTGCGATTTATTAAAATGGAAAAGTTAAAAACTATAGCAGCAACAAGCAAACCCTGTGACAGGAAGGCAAGGGTTAAATAACTAAAAACAGTTTATACAGTGTGCTTAAGGAAGGTCTTCAGAGTTTATCTTCCGTCAGCTGGAGTTCGACTGAGTGATGACATGATTCGGGCAAATCGTTCGCACAGTTCATGGGTGGAATATGAAGGTAACTTTGGTGGGTCGTTGAAACCTTTAATTTCTGTAGAACAATCTAGCAATTTTGGCAGGAAGTCTGTCAGCTTTTCTTGCAAGTTGGCTGTAAAGAAGATGCATATATTTATATTTATCTGTTTGTAACTGGTCAATAATTTAAACTGTGAGTTACCTTTGCATGCAAATTTTTATTATTTAAAGGTTTCCTTTCCTCCTCATGGTCCCACTTGAGAAAAGGAAGCCTGCACTCTCTTAGCCATTAGCTGTTCTCTTAACCACATTTACTCTTAAACAGCAGCAACAGAAACAGCTCACAGGAACTTTAGGATTAAAATCTATGAAGAATGTGCATTGCTTTTATAGTAAATAAGGCGCTATCTTGCAGATTTCTGAACTATGCATCTCAAAATGTGCTTAAAGATTAATAAACTGATCACAATCTAACAGCTGAACTTCTCTCTCTTTTCATCCAACTTTTTTATTTTGTTTACTCTTCCAATATCATTCTTCCAACTTTAGCAATACAGGCATACCATACCAATCTAAAGTTGAGATGCACCTTACTTAGATTATAACTGATATGCGGAAACAAACTTACTCAGAGTTCCTAGGAACACATCTTATTACTGTATACATATAAAAGTACAATTTTAAATAACATACGCTCCATTTCTTGTCCAAGGTATGAACACCATCGGTTTCTCATATCTTCTACAGCAACAATATCCTTTTCCTCTGTTTCATCCACCAGTAACAATGGCAAACATGGAACAATAAGATCATTCATAATTTCCAGTCCTTTATTCACTTCTCGATCATCTCCAGATTCAAATTGTGCTGCAGCACACTCATTTAATTTCTATGTATACCATGAAGAGAAAAATCAAACTGTTAGTGTTCATATTGTGTAATATTGTGTAATAGGTTCAAGTTACTAGTCCAAGCATTTGAGAACCAGGGGCAACCTATATAATCAAATACTTTTGCATGGTGCAATCTCTAAAATGTCATGTAACTGCTGATTTATGCAGTGGTATTTTTCTGTTAGTCTACTTACACCAAGTGAGGTTACCTATGTGTTAGAAAATGTGAAACAATGTTTTTATATAAGCTAACAATAATGTTTGTGCAGTTTCATTCCATCAAATATTCATGGGAACCATATGCAATTCCTATCACATATCATTTACTGGAACAGCTCCTAGAACCAAGTTCTTTTAAATCCTTGGTACTTCAATTTGCATTCTGGCAGTCTTTTTCCAGAATCACAAAATAACCCATTTACATCCATTCCATGATACAACTGGTTTTGCTAAGCCATATGGCACCAAGGTTGCTCACCACTGCAAATGTCACCCACTTGTCCTATGAAACAAGCTGCACAGGACACACATTAACGTATGCTAAAGTATGATGCATAAGAATAACTAAAAGCAGAGAACAGTCCTTAGCCACAGACCTGAAACTAAATATAAGTTTGATACTGATTAGGACTACATGTTTAAAAAAGAAATCTGCAGTTTTTCCTCAAAAAATAAAATATTGTACAATTGGATTCCACTTACTAGTAAACATTCTCTTCTATAATGGGATATCAGTTCTTCATCATGACCTCTGTTTGAGCCTTTTGCTAAAAGTTCTTTGTTCTTATGGTAAGCACAGAGAAGGTACAGCAAGGCATTCTTAAAACTACAATAAAAATGAATTATTTTTTTTTAAAAAAAGTACTAGAAAGGCACTTTAATGAAATTCTTGAAATGGTCTCTTAATGGCATACAATATTGTATCTAAATTCAAAAACATATTGTATCAAATCCTGTCTCAAAAACCAAATATTTAGATTGCCTACAATGCAAGAAAATATTTAGTGGGGCTAGCCCAATCCTGTTAAGGCAGTAGCAGCTACGCCACAGATAAACCAACTTAATATACAAACAATTTATTCCTGTTATGGAAATGCCTCCATGAAGACAATTCTGCTAATTGTGGAATGCATATGCATTTATAATATAGCCAAGAGGCTCTCAAAGCAGCATAAAAATAGAATCTCAAATAAAAATAAAAATTCAAATCTAGTGCAGACCTGGTTGCTCACTGGAGCAAGATGGTTCAAGTATATATAACACTAATCCTGGCCTGGCTGCACTTCTGGGCCCAATTCAAAATGTTGGTTTTGACCTATAAAGCCTTAAAGGCTCAGGACCACAATACCTTAAGGACCTTAAGGGTTACAGATAGATACTTTAATGTCAGTAACAATATTTTGGGGAGGGGGGCAGATTGTACAGATTGCACAACCCACAAAAGAATTTCCATGCCCAGTCATCCTTACACATTTGTATCATTTATCGCATATGGTGCCTATATAACCATTCAATTGCAAATGCACTGCAGTACTTTGTAGATTTTAAGAGGTAGATTCCCTTACTTCTTGTTCTGGAAACATTCCAATCCCACCATGAGGTACACAGTTGTATCTCTGAAGTTTCTGTACTCTTGGTGCCACCACTGCATGTAAAAATAAATAAATGTGTACATAAGTTGATTTATGATGAAATACTAAACATCCAATTTCAGTCCTGTCAAACTATGAGTTCAAAATACTTTTTTGCCTCCTTTAGATGGCCATGCCAATGAGAAAATCTTGAGTAACTGTGGATATGGAGATTCAACATGTCATTAAGAACAATGCACTCTGTCCGCTGACTAATTTTCTGATTCCCCACCCCCCACCATTTCTGCGCAGTCACTGCCTATTACATGCAAACTGCTTGCAAGTCCATTTAAAATCCAAATGTGAAGGCCACATTTCCCTGAAAATTCTCAAGCTTTTGAGCTCAATACTTATCACCTGCTGTTTTTCAGGACTTACATTAACTAACACACACACACACATTCATTTTACCTTAGGATGAGTAAGAGGAAATGTTTCTGACAATACTAACCTCATAATCTTCCATTTTTACTTCATCTGGCTTTATCATTTCAATTTTGGCTCTGGCCACTTTCATTATGTTACGGCACCTTTAAAAAAGAAAAGGTTGTTACTCACTTTCTAAATCCTGCTTTGCAGCCATTTCAGAGCAGGAATGTGACCTTTTGTTCTAGACAAAAAGAGGAAACTGCCGCTCTCCAGACACCTACTTCACGAGGGCCTGCCCTCTCAGGGTTGGGGTGCATGTGAGTACGTGTTGCAAAACATCCACTTGTATCAGTTGCAAAGTGAATTGGGACTGTTCCTGTGTTCGTGCAGATTGGGCAGAAAGATGGGAGGTTCGGTAAGACTGCCATTTTTTAAAAAATTAAAAAGGCATAGCACTTCTCTTCCTTCTTCAGAGCAGGCTTCCTTGGAAGAGAGTATCTTAACCTGGATCTTGCATGTCTTCTCAGGTTTGAGACCTACTGAATGACTAGATATTATTTCTGTGACTTCAATTAGGACTGGCTGATTTATTTTAGATGGCTTGGCTTTATGAACTACATTGGTACCTCGGGTTAAGTACTTAATTCGTTCTGGAGGTCCGTTCTTAACCTGGAACTGTTCTTAACCTGAAGCACCACTTTAGCTAATGGGGCCTCCTGCTGCCGCCGCACCGCCGAAGCACGATTTCTGTTTTCATCCTGAAGCAAAGTTCTTAACCTGAGGTACTATTTCTGGGTTAGCGGAGTCTGTAACCTGAAGCGAATGTAACCTGAAGTGTATGTAACCCAAAGTACCACTGTAGTCTAATGCATTGCCTGAAAGTACTGCTACAATAATGGCAGGGTCACAGGGGGACTCATCTTTGGTTTCATTTTTGGGGGGCACTTTTTTAATTCTTCAGTTTATTATTAATCTCTCATTTTAGGAGCCTTCATGTTGCAGTGTTACTTGCTGTACTAGACAAAGCCAGCCTTAGAATGCATTTAAATTATCACATATACAGCATGTACTTTTCTCTGGTTTCTTCTTTTGATTACGGTGCAGACATGTTTTGCTCAAGTGTATGCCAGCAACTATCTTTAAGTGTCACAAGGTGGAGCTGTAACACTTTTGCTACATATCTAGTGTTTTCTCATAGAACCAGTAGGTTTCTTTTTGAAAAACACTCATTCTGCTTAATTGCATTTGCAGAAGGAAAGCTAAATAATTTATACCTTATTTCCTTTTAAAAACAAAAAACAAACAAACCAACATTCTACAGAAGCTTTGCTTGAAGTATGTTGGACCAGACACACATGCATACATTACCTTTCATCAAAACTCAAATTGTGATCTGCAAACTGTTCCAGCAACGTTCTCTCAATTATTTTGTTTGGAGCCTGGTTTTGAATGAAGTATACAATTGCATGATGCAAACGGTAATCACACTCAGGCGACGTCTCTTGTTGGGCAAGTTTGAGTAATCGTGCATATTCCAATTTTATGGCCTAAACATTAAAAAAAATAAAAATGACAGCCATTTTTAACAGGACAGGATTTTTAAAATGAAAAATGTAAACTATGTTAAAAGCTCTATACAATTTAAATATCAGCATCACTAATAAGAAACAGGAATATTTAATTCCAAAGCCATGATTCTCTTTTCCAATGACACTTTAAACTATCCTGGATGAAGACAGAAATAAAACCTTAAAACATCATTTCAGCAATATGGCAAAAGTGCTGCAGTAGTAAGTATAAAGCAAACATTCAGCTTCTAAAGGAAAACAGAAAATATTTTAAGCAGCAAGCCATCAAATGAAAGGGCTCTATCAAACTTAATGCTACTTGGAGTAGACCCATTCAAAATTAATAGGCCTGGCTTAGGATACATGCTATTTCCCCACCCTCCTTGTATTAACCATCAACAACAAAACTCACTCTCTAGTTATACATTAGCACAAGGCTCCATTTTAATGGTATTTAACAAATCCCAACTCTCAGTGTGAGAATGGGCAATGACAGCATTAACTCTGGGCAGAAAGTATTCAAGAGCACTTTGATAATAATGTCATAAAGGTAAAGGGTAAAGGGACCCCTGACCATTAGGTCCAGTCGTGACCGACTCTGGGGTTGCGGCGCTCATCTCGCTTTACTGGCCGAGGGAGTCGGCTTTTGTTCACAGCTTCCAGGTCATGTGGCCAGCATGACTAAGCCACTTCTGGTGAACCACAGCAGTGCATGGAAACGCCGTTTACCTTCCTGCCGGTGCGGTACCTATTTATCTGTTTGCACTTTGATGTGCTTTCGAACTGCTAGGTTGGCAGGAGCTGGGACCGAAACAATGGGAGCTCACCCAGTCCCAGGGATTCGAACCGCCGACCTTCTGATTGGCAAGTCCTAGGCTCTGTGGTTTAACTCACAGTGCCATCTGCGTCCCATATATTTGCAATATTTTAAAATATATTAAATCCTTCAAAATAATTCTTTTGAAGAAGACTACTGCTTATAAAGGGACGCGGGTGGCGCTGTGGGTAAAAGCCTCAGCGCCTAGGGCTTGCCGATCGAAAGGTCGGCGGTTCAAATCCCCGCGGCGGGGTGCACTCCTGTTGTTCGGTCCCAGCGCCTGCCAACCTAGCAGTTCGAAAGCACCCTCGAGTGCAAGTAGATAAATAGGGACCGCTTTCTAGCGGGAAGGTAAACGGCGTTTCCGTGTGCAGCTCTGGCTCGCCAGAGCAGCGATGTCACACTGGCCACGTGACCCGGAAGTGTCTTCGGACAGCGCTGGCCCCTGGCCTCTTGAGTGAGATGGGCGCACAACCCCAGAGTCTGGCAAGACTGGCCCGTACGGGCAGGGGTACCTTTATCTTACCTTTACCTTTACTGCTTATAAACATGACATATCACAATTTCTGTATTTTCTTAGACATGTGATCCATAGAACTCAGAATGCTACTGCAATAACAGAGTATGCAGTTTATCTGACTGACGCTGTTTACTCACCACACTGCTCCATCTAAAAATATCTCTTTCACAAGCTACCACATGGGAGAACCAAGCAGATACGACCGCAAGTGAAAGTCCTTATTAATGAAATAAAGTAACTTCTGAAATCCACATGCAATTTATTTCTTGTACTAAAAGCACACTGTTAAAACAAGTATTAGTTCTCACCTTTAAAAGATTTCAAAAGTGAGTGGAACGTTATACGTAGCTTTGAGATACCTATATATAACATGATTTTTGAAAGTATAAACACAAAATATGTACACACAACTATTAGGCCTGCAGATAATCAGAGACTTGGAATCCAAGCAAGGTTGGCAACATCTTATTGAAAGCACAGCAGGGAAAAGGCAATATGGAAAAATACTATCCTCCTCTAAGCTATATTTCCATCTTACAGCTATATTTCAACAGCAAGTATGCAATGTTTAGTGCATCTCCTTTAATATACTTTAGGTCAAATGTGAGCCAGAATTTAGTAAAAATATAGGATACATACAAAAGAGAAGGCAATTTAAATTGAGGCTGTTCACTGACTTCTTAGCCTTCTCCAATGCAGTGCCCCCAGATAGTTTTGTACTACAACTACCACAGCTGATCAGACTTGTAGCCCAAAACATATGGTGAGCACAAGGTTTGGGAAGTCTGCTCTACTTTGTAGCTTCTATGGTAAAGGTGAAGGTAAAATGACCCCTGACAATTAAGTCCAGTCTCAGAGGACTCTGGGGTTGCGGTGCTCATCTCACTTTACTGGCCAAGGGAGCTGGCGTTTGCTGCAGAGAGCTTCCGGGTCATGTGGCCAGCATGACTAAGCCGCTTCTGGCGAACCAGAGCAGCGCATGGAAACGCCATTTACCTTCCTGCCGGAGCAGTACCTATTTATCTACTTGCACTTTGATGTGCTTTCAAACTGCTAGTTGGCAGGAGCAGGGACCGAGCAACGGGAGCTAACCCCGTCGCAGGGATTCGAACCACCGACCTTCTGATCGGCAAGCCCTAGGCTCTGTGGTTGAAACCACAGCGCCACCCACATCCCTAGCTTCTATGGTAGAGCATCTCTAAAACAAAGTGCATGGATTGGATTCTAGGGTGTTAAATTTTGCAAGGTTGTGGAAGAAAAGTTTCTTCTCTTTTCTAGCAGCTCTCCATGTCTGATTTCACACTGTTCCAGACTCCTACTCAAACCTTCCAAAGAAGCTTTTTGAGTTCACAGGCATCAGTCAGGAAGCTTTCTATTTATGAACAACTTCCTTAAGTTAACTTATCTTGGAATGTACTTAAGATCATTCCTGGGATCTTGGTTCCTTAAAAAAAAAGCAATTTAAATTCTGACAAGTTATAAAGTCATAGGACAAAAATACTGATTTTGCAATGATATGGCCAACTTCTATTAGTTAGTTGTCCTTCCCCTTTAATTATTGCATGTCTTAAGTAACAAAATACAGACCATTACTTTCCCCTGATATCAGGAAAGGTGGCAATCTACCAATACATGACAAGAAAATCATGACCTGCCTCCAAGCAATAAAGTTTAGATCCTTGACCCATTTGTCAGTAAAGCATGGTGTTGTCTAGAAAGAAAATATGAGGGTCAGGAACAATATTTATATCAGTATGTCTTCTTCAAAAGGGAGGAGGAAGCATGAAATATGGCCATGCCCTGTTAGGAACAGTATAACTTAGTTGCCGTAATTGTTTCACATGGTTAAGGTAGCATTGATGTGCTAACTATGCATTATTCCTTGCAAAGAGGTTACTAGACTAATATGGCAACCACCAAGCCTACTTTTACTTTTAAAATACCAACTGAAATAAACAGCACTTAAGTAATAAATCTTAATATGTGCACAAAACTGGAGCAAAGTCTACTGAAGGTATTCCTTAAGTAGGTGTTGCCAGCTGTAGCACTGGTATGAGCTTTATTGATTAAATTTATTATTAAAAAATCCTTCAAAAATATTGGATGGTGTTGTGTTAATTCTTAGCTTTTTCTTTCGAGAGAACACAATTAAATGTAGAAATAAAGGAAAACTCCAGGAAAAGGACAACTTTTAATTAGAATTCAAGTACAAAGACAGTAAGAAAAAAGGAAAGTTGAAAGTGTTAGGTGTACCTTAAAGAACCCTGCTTCTGGCCCACACCTGTCATAAACATTCGTGGCTTTACCTATAGCCATGATAATACCTTGCATGTTCGGGGTCAGCATGACCTGTTATAGGAGATTTAACATTTATATTTTGAACGAAGAAAAGTGTCAACAGCGCAACTCAGTATGTGCCTTTACATACTCATGCAACTGCATGCACCCATTGCAATGGCAAGCATTTCAGCGTTGTATTTGTGGCATTCACAACATTCTTGTCCATTTCCAAGGTAGTAAATATATAACTAGTAACGCTAGATTAATAAGAAATACTTAAGGCATTTAAGAGGAAAAAAGAGTTCAAAGCTTCATGTACATGCAGACTTAGTCTCTTGAAGATGAGTTTTAGCAGACTGAGTTAATGTAAGAGATTATAGCTTCTCCAGTAAGGTACAAAGCAGTCTATTTTCAGTTAAACATAATGACATAATTCTTATATATGGTACTGGAAGGGACACAAAGTTAAGGGAGCTTTCCTAAGGTGGGAATCCAACAAAGTCTCTGTATTTTGGCATTCCATCTTTGCAAAGATCTATGAAATTAGCGTCCAATGCCTAAAAAAGACAAGTGAGCCAGCCCTGAATTTGAACTTATTTCGTGAAAACCATGAATTGGGTATTTACTGGTAGTGGCCAGGCTGGGAATTGCAAGATTTTGGAAGTGGCAATTCTGACAGCATGATACCAAAAGGTGTGGCAGATTGCTTTAAATGAAAAACTTACAGATAAGATAAAATGGCAAGGGGTAAAAAAGAAAAGAAAAATGCCACAGACGAATTTATGGCAGAATTGTATTGTTTTACCATGCATATGAACAGCAGACTTTCTACAGCACATAAAATCTTTTGGATGGTTTGATTTATGATATTGTGCTATTTTTCTTTTATTGTATATGATAATCTAGAGTCTCTCTAATTTTTGATGCATTATAAGACATGGCTGTAGTCTGTGTTGCATTGTAGTTGCTAAGGGAGGGTTTCTTTTGCTGTAAAATTAATATAAAATTAATTCTTATTTATGCAGATAGATTTTTTAATATGCATGCCTTCCATTATAGAACTAAAGGCGAAGTCAGAACATGGCTATTAGAAGAATCGGATAGAAGCAAAATGGGAAATCCCTCTAAAATCATTCACATTTTCAAACTGGGAATACATAATGCCAACAGCAGGGTTTCTTTCCGTTCATGAAAGGGACTGCAACAGCAGAGGCTTGGAGTCAAGAAGGGAAGGGGGGAGAAGACGTTATTTTTGCAAATCCACATTTTCACAGATGAATGGAAAGAAAACACTGTCCTTTGTTACAGATTTATCAAGTGACCCACCTATTCGTGCTTCCAAGGCATGAGCACACGTATTTCATGCAAAGATCACTGTATGTCACAAGTTATTTTTTTCAAGTCAAACCAGTATTGCAATCATTTCAGTCAGGCATGTGGATTTGGAAGGGGCCTGTATTATCTGCATGGCTGTCATAGTGGGGCCAATGTGCTGTATTCCTGGAGGGGGGTGGCACTTGGAGGTCTTTTCTAAAGAGACTTCAGGCCCTATGCTAAAGCAGTAGACTAAAAGCAAAGGGTGCTATAAATGTTTAATACTGCTCTCTTCCCCACTGTTATTTCTATGTCAAGGACTATTGCTATTTCACATATTAAATTTTATTATTGGCAATTATACAGTAGAAATCAAATACAACTTTGCCCAAATATATATTCACAGTAATATCAAGTTTCAGCTCCATGTTCTCAGGTTGCAATATTTGAACATTAAATGATGTTGCAACCTGCTGTAACACATGCTATCTTAAAAATAATGGGTGCTTTTTCCCTTTGTTTATTCATTTTCTAATTTATGATTGATGAATTAAAATCCATGTGACTCATCAACTAAGTTTTTTTAACTGGGTGATAGTCTATCATAAAAACACAGCAAAAATCCCCTGGATCAGAGCTACCTAGTTCAGAATCTAGTCTCCAACACAAGGAAGCCAGTTATTTCCAGGAAGTTCACGAGTCCACTAGTAAGACATAAAGGCGCCCATCTACCCCATTGTTTCTCCCTGTGTGTATGTATGTATAATATATACATATACATTGCTCCCACTGAGACTTTATTTAAGAATGCTAATCACTCAAACATAGGCATGTGTAGGCTTGCCAGTTTTTTAGACAGGGATGTGGATCCAAATGTGGATTTGAGACAACACTACATAGTTTTTAATGGAACATGCATTTAGATATTCTTCTGCAAATAATGCAGTTCACATAGTCAATGTGTATATGGATCCACATTTGAATCCACACACTCTACACTGGGCCCAGTTACATTAAAGGGAAGAATGCACTCTGAAAACACATACCTATGTGGGCACATCAGAGAACTTCCACTATAATCTTTGGATCTAAAAGGGCTACTTGCCACCCTGTTGACTAGTAGCCCTATGGATCCAAAAGGCAAAAAAAAAACAAACCCCCAGGTGACGGTGGCCCAGAAGGTGGCTGCCTCCTTCCAGGGTCTATTCTTGCCCGGTGCTTATGTGCACTGGGGTCATGTTAGTTGAAGCTGTCACTAAATATCCCCATCATTTAAACTGTGGCATATAAAACAGTGAGTACTGGTTTCTAGGCCTTTCAATGGGAACTGCAGGGCTACTCCATCAGCTCGGCCGAGACCAGCTCCCAGTTTAGTTTCTCTCCCTAAACTCTTTCCATTTCAGCTGCTCATTAAAAAAACTGCATAAGACCTGGGACCTGAATGCACTTGCTTTCCTCCCCATCTCCTTTTCCTTTGTGCCATGTCTTTTAGATTGTAGGCCCGCAAGCAGCAACTGTATTGCTTTTAACATGTGCACAGCGCTAAGTAAATTTCCAATAGATTATTCATAGTAAGAGCAGCTCAAACTCACAGGGCGCTTCCAATCAGGGCATCCCTTTTATAAAAATCAAAACAGTGGTGGCTAACCTGTGGCCCACTGGATGTGGCTGGACTCCAACTCCCTTCATCCCCAGCCAGCATGGTCCATGATTGGGGATGAGAGATGTAGTCTTGTGACATCTGGAGGGCCACAGGTCTGCCACCAAAATTACTTGCTTAGTCTTCAGTTACTAGAATCTAAACATGATGCTTGAAAACGCTCAGAACAAACAATCTTCATCAAATTTCTCTATTTCACACCGTGCAAAAACAAGAGAGAAGCAGCATCTATCAGTTCTTCATGATTTGACAAATTGCAGTAAAATCAGCTGGGACTTGGGTAAGTGTTTAGGTAAGTGCAACCATGTGCAAGCATGCCAAAGACCACTCATCAGGCAGCTGTCTGCAGCACATGAAAGGTGCAGAAATATGTGATTACGGTGAAGGTGGTACCTCATCGTCATAACCTCCCTCCTCTGACTCAATCACATAAGTCCCTACATCAGGAATCGCCACCTCTACAACTTTCTGTTTAGAAGCTGTTGGATCTGGGGCACTATCAGAATTCTGTGAGGGGGGAAATGAAAACATGACAGGCTTTAGATTGATTCTGTGAGGGGGAAAATGAAAACATGACAGGCTTTAGATTGCTCTGAGAATACTAGCAAAATCTTACTTTCCTTTTTAAATATATAAATATTTTTTAAAATCGCTGCTGTTATAATTGCAAGTAAACAGTTTAAAACTAAAAGTTAAGGCCAACAGTAGGTTACATATACTTTATACTCATTTACATGGACAGCCTTATTATTCAGTAACTTTAGATTTCAATGCTTTCTCTCTTCTTAGCCTGGAAACGATCAGGTGAGGTAATTTATAAATATTTTTTTTTCATTTATATACTGCTTTTCATAAAATCCCTAGAGTGTTTTACACAGCAAAACATACAGTAAAAGCAATTTAACAATTGTAATTAAAACCCACATAATACACAACTGTCAGCAGAATACAAAATATAGCCTAGGAGAAAACAAGTCAAACACTATGTAAGCGTAAAAAATAGAAATTATTGGGTGAAAGGGTTTCAGGGTGTCTTAAAGGATCTGGGAAACAGGTGTGTTTTAAGAGGGCACTGAAACTGATCAACTGTTGACACATCTCATATCTCCAGAGGTAAGGAGTTCCCATAAATGGTGTGCTGTACTGGATTCACGATATCTCCCCACTTCCCAGACATGGGAACTGCCCCTAACTGTGCCTTCATTTTGTAGGGATTAAATCACAGTTTAATGGCTCTCATCCAGCCCATTACTGTCTCCAAGCGCTGGTTTAGCACCCGCACAGCCACACCCAATTCAAAGAGAATGGTGAGAAAGCCCCAATTCAAGCTGTAAGCTGGCAACAAAAGATGCATGAAGATTTGGGCCCGATTTCCCTATATGGACATATTGCATCTTATTCTATTTCCCATAAACTTTGAACAATTAAATTCCCACTGAGTTCGTGGAACAAAATCTAAAATCTAAACTGAATTATAGCCCAGGGATTAATACCCAATCCATGTAGGAAGTTTAAACAGTTTGATTATACACTTTTTTTTTTCTTTTTTTTTTACAAAGGTAGCCTTCAAATGAGGGGCGAGGGCATAAAAAGTATACACAACTGTCACTTGTGAAGTGCAACAAGCGTGTTTATTTCTGGCTGCCTATTTGTAGCAAAATGAATGCAGGCTGCACTTTACAAACAGCTACACACATTTTCTCCAAACGCAAAATTCATGTCTGCATAAAAACATTTACGTTTCAAGTCATTCACGGTTTGTAGCAGGACAAGCATATACTTATTAAAAACAAGTTGCCTTGGTGTATGATGTACCGTAAGTTAAAACGGCCGCCTCTTAAATTCTGAAACATCAAAATGACATTCCTTTTCGACTGGAGATATCATTTTAAATGGATGTTCAGAGGTGGATGCTTGACTGGGAAAATGTCAGAAATTTGTCAGTCAAAACAACAGTATTTTTCACTGTCTCAGAAGCTTCTTAATCAGGGGTCAGCAAACTTTTTAAGCAGGGGGCCAGTCCCCACCTTGTGGGGGGGCCAGACTATATTTTGGAAAAAAATAAAAATGAACAAATTCCTATGCTCCACAAATAACTCAGAGATGCATTTTAAATAAAAGGACACATTCTACTCATGTAAAAACACGCCGATTCCTGGACCGTACGCGGGCTGGATTTAGAAGTCGATTGGGCCAGATCCAGTCCCCGGGCCTTAGTTTGTTCTTGATCATAAGAAAATGTAAATTGCTTGGGCCTCAGTAAATTGTAAATACACTTAAAGTATGAGAGCATGAAAAGTGTAACAGTTAAATAATTGGTTTACTGCTAAGCAAGAAAGTGTTCTGTTAAAAAGTAATGAATTATACTGCAAGTCAAATAAAATCAGGGTGAAACTTGGAGACATAAGGCAGTTTCTTGTTTTTTCCAGAAAGTGGAATAAATTTTTTGATGACACTTAAAAGTTATTAATGCGTAACAGTTTCCCCGATATCACCACGTTTCCTTCTGGAAAAGTAGTTTGCATAGGCATCTGCAGATAAAGCACTCATCTCTTGAAATGGAACACTCTTTCAACACAGAACATATAAGGGATGGACCCCATTGTGTAATATGCACAATGTATCACAACACTGAAATGTTTCGGACAGAAAAGTGAACACAAAGACCTTTAGCTAAATCCTAATTGTTAGACAAATGGGTACAGGAGTACAGTCTTATTTTTAAAAGTTTCTTTACAACTTGATTGTAAATAAAACCGCTAAGCAGTTTACCAAAGTCAGGTATAAATCTGATAAATCTTTTGCATATAAAGGAGGAAGATATTTTGCCTTTCTTACCAAATGCATAATAGCTTCAGGATTCTTATCCTCTTGTTCAGTGAATGCTTTTGTGATTGCTCGTACAGAATCTTCTTTCAGCTGCTTTGAGACATCAGTCCTTGAGGGTTGTTCCAAATATTCAGGTTCTTCTCCTTGAGTAGTGGGAAGGGGGGGAGGTAAATATTTTGTGTTATAAATACATGCACAATATATCACAACATCACAATGTTGGTACAATGTTACTATTAGGTACAATGTTACTTAAGTCCACTCTTTTCTGATTAGGTTAAGTTTACTGATTTCAATGGGTCAACACTAACTGTATGATTAACTGTATTGCAAACTTGACAAAAAACGAAAAGGAATGATATCCTACATTAATGTTATCAGCATGATGTTTACCTCTCACAACAGAAGCTTAAGCAGCTACTGAGAAGAGGCAATAAACAGCAGCAATACATCTTGATAACTGGGGTCACTTCTAGAACTGTTTAGGACTCTTGCACTGGACATTCTTTGTTTAACAGGTATATGTATGCTCTCACTCTCTGATTCTATTTGCAGAGAGGAAAAGGGAAGTGTACATTTAAAGTAGCTTTTAAATTTACAAACCTTGTGAGAGGTTTTTAAGCTCTTTAAGGTGTCTGAGCAGGGTGTTTGTTAATTTTTCTTGCTAAATAATTAAATGCCTTTATCTACATATGTCTGTTTGCTCATGGTCCAACTGATGTGTCTGCTTTCCTTCCATCTACAGGTTTGGGGAGTTGCTGGTTGCTTATGAGCTGTAGTTCCTTTGCAGGTCTTGAATAATCAATAATTTAACCCCCTAACAGAAGAGAAAGCCTTACAGAAGCTGCTTTCTTTACTGACCTGGAGTAGTGGAAGGCATAGGCACCCCGGGTGTTGGGGATGTTAATGTTTTGTCCTGTTGTGCTTTCACAGCAATCTGTGCATCCCAATCTTCCAGCTCTTTTTCAAAACGCTTATTGTCTTCTTTGACATAATCTCTTAGATCAGGAGGTAATGTTTCCATTCCAACAACCATAAGCCCTGTTTCCTTGTTGAATTCCTCTGTAACAGCATATGATGTGTTTCATGCATCAAATAAAACCATGAAAGTGTGCACAAATTCTTTCACAAAGGAGTTAGCTCAGGATCTTTAGTAAACTAAGTTTCAGCTCTTTGTTTAAAAACTTGGGGGAGGGCACTGTACCTTTTACAGCAATGCAACTGTGCTATCATTTATTATCATGCTATTAGTTAGATGAGAGATCCAACCCTGTATTTACTGGCCTGTAAAACAGCAAGAGGAAAAACCATCTGGAAGGAAATGGGGTACTTAAGCTTCCTACTGCAGTCCCCTGTTCCCCCTTTCACCTTCTCCTCTGCAACCTGATTTTCTCCAGCTACTATTATTCCAGCTGATGGTTCTTAGGTTTATTTGCCGGTCAGGTGGATAAAAGTGGTGGGAAAGAGGAAGAGAATTGCAGATGGACGTGGGAAGTTTCCAACACCCCTCCTCATCCACCACTAAAAATCCCTTGCCACTTCCTTTGGTATTTACTTTATAGTAGGCCTGTTAAAACTCAAGAACGAAATTCCAACCCAGCCAACTAATTACATGTATGTGTCCAATTTGCAAAGCAGAGTGCCTTGTGGGTGTCACACCTCCTTGGGTGTAAGGAACAACTAAAGTCACTGAGACATTAAATATATTCAACTCAAATTCTGCTTTTCATATCACCGTAATATTACCTTGTATCAAAAATGGTTCTTTATCATTGATATACATTAAGCAGTAAGCACTTGCGTTCCGATATCCACCAAATGAGTCACGTTCAAGCTCTTCCCAAGTAGACTTTGTAACAGAAATATCATTGTACTTCATCCACCTCCTTTGGTAACTGTCATAGATATATGCCCAGTAGTGTCCTGCATTAGCCTGTCCTTCATGAACTAATACTGCATGTAACCGATACGGAACCTAAGTAAAATAAAATCAACAGGAAATAGGGAAGTTAGGTCACAATAATTAGCAAAAAGGACGAAGAATAAAAAACAGACAGGAATAAGGATTTAATCAGACAGAAAAACAAAGCTCGTGTAAAAATTGTTTCTTCTCATCAATTCCATAAAGTACTCCAGCTTTACCTGCTCACTTCTACCTGCTCTGGATTAAAGGAAATACGAGTGGCTAGTTTCTTCCACTGTCATTCTGAACTTTGTCACAATTTAGCAGAATCGTTTCCACATTCACAGCTACTCAGGTAGTTCTCTTAAGTATGCATAGGATTTGAGTACACAAATGATAATGTATGTTATAGGAAAGCAAGTTGTTCAAGTTTGAGCTGCAGTTATGCTCAACTGAAAAGAAGTTTAACATGGGTCAACGAAAATGTGTGAATGCATTAACTTGCTCCCCACCTCCACAAATTGCAAGCTTTGTAGGTCTCAAGTTCTCCCTGTTATGCTTTCTGTATCTAAAATAGCCAATTTCAAGGGGAAAGTAAAGAAAAAGAATGGGCATGACAGTGATTCAAAGGAACTGAAACAGATTGCTGATCTTCCGCTTCAAGACAACTGTTGTGATCTACCTAAAACAAGGGTGAAGAAGCAATTTAGACTACAAAGCAAAAGGGCTGTGTGAAATACAGTTCCTGTTCAATGCATCTTCACTGGCTAGACCAGTTTACACATGGTTTCAGCATGCAGGCTGCATGCTCAACAGAGAAAAGTTTCAAGTCTCAGGCTTATATATACAACTTTTCATGTTAACCGATCATAAGAGTAGGTCCTGTCTAATGATGTTATATAGTGCAATGGTGGCTGAGAACCAGAAGTAAACTCTCATAAAATACACAATTGGTCAGCATTATTGCTATATTATGGTAATAGATTCTCTTTCATATGTAAATGATACTTACCTGCACCATTGATTTGTCGGTGTACATTAACTCAATTGTCCGCTGTATTCTAGCTATGCTTTCTTGCAAATCTAAGATGAAAGGAAAATGAAGTCATTCCCTCCAATATAAAAATTCACATTTCTACAGATAAACACAACTATTCTACTACTGGCTACTACTACTACTACTACTAATAAAATTAATATTCCATCCTTCCTTCCATAGGAGGCCCAGAGAAGCATTTACATGCCAAATAATTATGAATCATCACTTCCTTCTGCATTTTAAAAGAAATTTTAATTCATTCAGGTACTGACCATGAAATATATTCTCTCCCTCGAGAGCTTTGCCCAAATCTCCCAACAATGTCAAACATCCCATATATAAAAATAAGATCTACTGGTTAGAGCTTTACAGATCACCCATAAGACTTAGATGGACAGTGGTTTACCTGGCAACCATTTACTGACTGCTTGCCTTCCCCAATTGTGCAGGACAGACTGGATAGCTTAAACATAAAAACTGCCTCCATGTAATCAAAACTACCTATACTTTGCCAAGTACCAAGTCAGAAGGGGGGGGGGGGGGAATAAAATTGCTGGATGTTACAGCCACTGCCAGCAAATTTTGCCTGCCTTGGCAAGCAACCCAAATGACACTTGCCAACTCCATCCCTTTTCAGAGACGGGAAGAGCAGAGTGTCACATTCAATATAATACTGAGCATCAACTAGACTACGGGGCTTAAGCTCAAGCCCCTGTCATGCTCTAAGCTAGACCGGGGAGAGCAATGGCTCCGGCCTGCCAACCTGAGCTTCTCTAAAACAAGTGCTTTGGATAAGGCATTGACTAAGCTCCAGAAAAGAGTGAAGACCATGGTAGTCTCTTGGCCTTGGCCAAACTTCCTAGCCAGTACCTCTAGTGTCATTTTCTACTTCCGTCCTCCAACGATGTAAACATCCCTCAAGGACTGAAAGCTCCTCTTCAGTTATGTGTCTTGGTGCTGGGTGCATTGGCAGGTCTGGTGGAATCCGAGATTGTGTGAATGGCTTGTGTATTACCGACCGCTGTGCAGGCGATGTGCTTTGTGTATCTGTAGAAGGCCCCTGTTGTTCTGTTGTGCTACATTTGTTGCAAAAGATGAAACATTCAATCTAAGCAAATGAATCAATATATTATCTCAAAAGATACTACACACTAACAAAAAGGCCTCTGGATTCTGAAATTAATGCAGTTCCAAGCCATCTTTAAAAGACGTCCCTCGCAGAACACAATGTCTGAAATCTGACAGAAAATCTGGGGGTATGAACACAAGAACTTATACATTTTGTTCTCCCGTACCCCCAATTATGTCTATAAATCAGACTACCACCTCTCACATCAACTCCTCTAGAGTAAGTAGTATGCGGGACTTGGGACCCCTCCTAGTCTTCAAGAGCTTTTGATATCAAACCTCATGTCTCATCGATTGTGCCAATATCTTTTAATTTTCACTAATGAACTATTTTCTGGAACACATGTTAATAAATACATTTTTCTTAAATAGCATTTAAGAAAACCTATACGGCAAATAACAAAACCAGTGTAAAACCACCTCATTTGTACACAATTAAGTTGCTTAAAGTGAGATTCTAGGTATCTCACATGGCTTTGTGATACAAAGCTGTGCAAACCATGGAGTATTTTCCCAAATGGCTCCATACAAGGTCTAAAGGTACATGCAGTCAGCATCACCTGGAGAAACTAAGCAGGTTTGGGTCTGGTCAGTGCCTGGACAGGTGACTGCATGGGAACTACATGGGTTTCATGACAGAGGTAAAATTTAAAAGCAGGAGCATAAATAAATAATTTCAAGTATTTTTTAAAAATAGTTATTTGGTCATTAATTGATTAATTAACTGCAGCTAAGCAAATCATAATTAGAAAGACTGAACACATGTGATGCATTTTTTTACCTTGGTATTGCCTGTGTTGACAAAGTACCACTAGGGAGAGCACTAGTATTAAGATCCTCAATAGGAGACGTACAAACTGGCTTACTTGATGCAAACTCCAGAGCATACTGTAGGACATCTACCAGGGGAAATCTCTTAGGACCGGAACCGTAGCTTAAATATCTGCCAAAACATATTAATACCCTCATTACATGCTCAAATATCTCCAAAACACATGCTTCATATTCTACACTGACAGTGTGACTGTAGGAAAGATTTTAAGTTATTTCATCTGCTATGGATGACTTGCAGCTTGCACAGGGTTAGGCTCTGCACACTGTGCGTAAAGCTGAACTTGCATATAGCTAGAATGACCCCAGAATTGTCCCTTTGTGACTATTACTACCTTTCTGGAGCAGGTGGGCCAAGTGGACCTTGTGCCACACATAGGATGGAGAGGTTCAAAGCTCTTTCTGTGAGGGAAAACCCTGGTGCGAAAAGAGCTTTTAGGCTCTCTGCCTTGCAAGAGTCTAATTTGGGTGATTGTGTGCTGGCTGGCCACCAAGTGTATATAGTGTTTTGAGAGTAATTCTGGCTGCTTTTTATGCCAGCAAACTCTTCTGTCTACCATGGTTGCAATAGGCCTGGACCACTTGGAAGTCAGTGCACACAAATACCTATGCATCCTATAGAATGTTGAGACAATTTGGACAGCAATCTGACTTGGTATAACACAGTTTCCTGTGGTTTCACTACTATGGGGAAAAACCACTTTCAATAAAATACCACTTTACCTATTTCTTATGACTCTAGAAAAAAGTAGAATAAAATAAAGGCAAAATGAAATAAATTCTGGGGAAATAATAATATAAGGGCAAAACAGGTTCCAATTTGTATATCTGAAATTTATCATGACTATTAATATCAGAATTTTAAAAAACATGTTACCGTTCTAGTCTCTGCTGCAATATTGTGAGGTATTCTTTGAGTCTTTTTATTTCTTCACGCTTTATTCGTGTAATTTCTCTGTTTTTGTGCATATATCTGTCAACAGAGAACAAATTTCTCAGTGTTACATTTCAGTAACAGGAGCACATAGCATCTGAACACTTTCTTGTAAGAATTTAACAATATTAACAATATTTTGATATTACAGACTTTCATAGAAAGATATTCAAAACTGTTTTCTTGTTGCCTGAATAACTGGCTACTGATCATGAAAAAAAGTTATGTACACATACATATAAACTTTTATAAATTTTAGGAAGCTCCCTCCTTCCCCTGGCATTAGGAATGTTACCACAAGCTGCAATCCTATTCACACTGACCTGGGAGTAAACCTTATCGTACTCATTGTGGCTTATTTCCAAGCACCTGTTGCAGAGAACTGTGCTATGATCTACTGTTCTATTTTATCCTGAAGGTTCAAGATAGCTAATGATACTGCTTAATTCTACCAAGTGTAGAGAGGTGCAGAATAGACAATAGGGTAAGAACCATCATCCACCTGTCATCATCTACTATACCTTATCTGAAGAAGATATCACAACTATTTCTGACGTGCACATTCTGGGTGAGCCTTGAGGCCAGTGGACATAATGGGTCTTTCCCTGTCTCTCCCCATTCGCTGATGCCCTTCGCAAATATTTTCTGGAATGTGTCCCAACCCTCTGGGGAAGATTTGGGGAAGGGCAAGGTCTAAAGGGGGTAGGTAGAAAGGAAGGGGAAGTCTCACTGTGTCTGCTTGTGTGACGCTGAGTTTTGCCCTGAGACTCACCCTGAATGTAGCTAAGTCTGTTAGGCAAGCCAGATGCCACAATTTGGTATCACCAACCTCTATCTTGAGCATCAGCTTCCTGTACCTTGAATCTATTTGTTCCCCTGAGGCACACAGCTTGCGCTGAAGTGGATCAGAAAGTTTTATGAATTCAAGTCTAACAATGATATTAACAGTGCAAGCAATGTAATTAGAAGCCACAGCAGACGTAGGATGAACATCTTTGTATTAATGGCAACATATTTACAATATTCATCTATTTGTAGATGAAGAAATATATTACTGCCATAAAAAAACTGTTATAAAAACATTAAATGCCATATCTGAGAACAAAATATGAGTTAAAGCTCACACTAGGGAAAAGAAAACAATATAAATGTTTTCACCTCACTGATTCTGGAAGTGCATTTTATTATATAGCTGATATTCAGCCTTATTTATTTAATATATTCAACTCCTGCACTTACAAAAGTCTTAAAGCAGTGGCTTTGGTTCACATATACAGTGTAACCCTATGGACAATTATCTGCGGGAAGCTCCACTGGTCACAACAGGATTTAGTTCTAACAAAACATGCATAGGACTGACTTCTATCATTTCCACATGGGGAGCTGTAAAAACTTTTCATTGGGTAGAAACTAAAAAGTTAACATGTCAGATAACTGGCTGCTACTATCTACACATTATAATTATTGTCCGTAATCTTTTGCAATAGACTATTACATAAGCTTCTGTACCTGTCTAGGTATAGAACTTGAGGGAATTCTAATTTGTTGTGTATCTTCTCTGGTCTTCCCAAAGCCTGGTTGAATTCAAATCTTGAAAGCTCAAAGGTTAAGACAGGAGGAAGTTCAGTAAACCAGTGCTGAGGAAAAAACAAAACACAAAAAAGAGTGAATTGTTAAGGAATATGCCTTTCGACTCTAATTATTCAAGTGTGGGGGGGGAGCTTTTAAAGTTGTATATCTAAAAAATAAATAAAATATTTACTTTAGGTCAAACAAGGAATATATATTATCAGGTTCTAGTATAATGCCAAGAGGTCTGTTCAGCATATGCTGAAAACAATGCTGCTCTGGGGGATCATAAAGATCTATAGAAATTGAAACCACACAAGTTGAGTTACATTAAGGCTTGTGTACCCACTACATCAAGCACTGAGACAAACTCGCTGCTGTTAGGCTTTCTTCTAAAATAGTCTCTTTCTTTCTCGCCTTCTTCAAGCTAAGAATTTTTTTAGGGCTCACTTTATAAGCACTGTAATAGTGCGATCACTACATTCACATTTAATTAAATGTTTTCCTTTGATTTCAAATCTGATGACATCTTGGAATTGCTGGTAATTGGTAACTGTACAGCAATGTATTCCAACATCATAATTACTTTTAAAAGTTTATTTACTACCACTGATAATTCTGTGAACTGAGATGTAGTGCAAAAAATAAAGTTGATTAAAATCCAAAAATAGCTTATTTTCCTATATGAAAATTTGGAAAAGCATTGCACACTATCTTTGCTTTATTCATGTATTTAATCCAAACTACTGACCTTGGCATATAATAATCAAAATGTGTCAGATGCATATAATTTTGTAGTGTCTGCTTTTCTAGAAAATGAACAGATCTGTTCTCTTTATTCCAACTCACTAGGCTGAACTTTGCATTGAGAAACTCTTTGGGAAAGATGTTATCCTAGAACCTTAGAGAAGATCAGGACAAAAAATAAAAAAAATATGAAAAACACAAAATGATGTTATCTACAAAGAAAGCCCAATAGTTCTGGAAAGATTTCTAGACATACCTGAGAAATAACCTCCTATTCACAAGGAAAACTCATTTTATAAAACTGATTCTCACATCTTCTCCAAGTAGGAAAGCTTTATAAGTACAAGGTTGAGTGAGAAGATACAATTATTATTTTTTTAGCTTCCTTCATTAAAAGTGGAAGTGTTCTCCACTCCATTTTAAAATGCCAGAATTTGGTTTTGTAGCAAAGAATTGTATCTTCTAAAACTTAAAAGTCAAGTGCAAGAGATGTTTCTTCATCTGAATACATGCAAAGTAGTGAAATCTTTACCCAAACTCTGCCTTGCTGTCAATTCCAAAATTTTAGAATGTTTAGGCCCATATATTAACAGGACATAAATCCACCATCTGCAAGGCATAAATGTATGAACACCCCTAGATAGCCAACGATCCAGTCCTATTTTCTCATACTGTTGACAAGTGGAAGATCCTGTTATTTACTCTCATAACGTATTTCTACCAGGTCAATATGGAATTTTTGTGGTGTAAGAACCACTACCTGAAGATGACACTATAAGTCCATAGTAAAGAATAAGCTGTATTTCCTTCCTCCTGGATAGGAGATGTATTGCATAATTTAATTGACATAGCTTGAAGCAATGAATCACTCAAGCATAAAGTTTACTGGGTTGCCAAGAGCAAGCATAATCTAAATCCAGATCACCTTTCCAGTTCTGTGGCGAAAGATAAACCGTAGAACCAGTTGGAATGTACTAATTTAGATCAACTCATTTATTGAAATAATTCAAATGTTTCCAGCTAAACATTTCCTCTCTTGAGCTACCATGTTTAAGTATTTTCCAAACTGGTGGTTATCCAAAAAATATCTGAGATGAAAGTGGGCAAGTCTTATCAGCGTAAATAAATGACCTGCCAAAATGACTTGCATTTGTGCCATCTATATTTTCAACTAGGTCAGCTTCATGGAAACGGTTACCAATGTCTCTAGAAGTCTAAGCATATCACTCACCTCCTGGCCGGACTTCCCAGAATTTTCTGAGTGCAAGGATTCAATTTCCCCTTCTATCATGGCAGCTTCTAGGCACTCATGTAGATCTTTGAAGCCATTAACCTGAAGTGGGTACTGGCCAAACATCTCTGTATTTTCAAATTTCTTCCCTTATCAGAAGAGGGAGGAGTTAAAGATTTCAACAACAAACATTTATCATCATATAGACTATGAAGATGCATTTTATTTCATAGCAGCTCTTAGATAAAGCTGATTATAAAAACTACCTCTTTTATCTGCATGCTATGTGAAATGTCTGCTGTGAGCTATGCAGCAGGAGGTTGTGTTATGGAGAGTGGAAAAGCAAGAAGGTGTCCTTTCTCCTTTTCATCCCCCTAAAACACCCTGATACTGTGCAGAGAGGAGCAGCACATTTAAGCCTTACAGAACACCTCCCCTCAACCCTAATCACTCCCCACCTTTTCCAGGTTACTTACTCCAAGTGCTTAGGGGCTGAGCAGGCCAATTTCCTCTTCCTCTTCTCCCCGACTCCAGTTCCCCACAAGCAGCAGCCCACTATTGTTACATCATGAAGCCCCATATATGGGAGGACTTCCCCACTGATCTCAAGTGGTAAGGGTAGCTCTGGAGATATGGGAGTATGTTGGCAAAACTACCCAGCACTGATACTAAGCTCAATGCCTTGTAAACAGATGCACCACCTTTTAGCTTTCAGTTTCAACTAGATACTGCCAAACAAAATTCTGGTGCACTTAGACACCAGTATCTGGAGTATTTAGAATGTTTTCCCTAGATTGTCACTTCACTGCTTCTACACACAGAGAGACTTGTATGCACTATTTTCGTTCATCATTAACATTTTGATTAGAGAGAAGATAACTTAAGACTGTTCCCATTCAAGAGCAGTACCTTCAAGAACTCCAACTGCTAGAAACCGCCCATAAAACAGCTCTACCATCGGGTTCTTTGGCTTTTCTCCATCCCTAAAAATACAATGATTTTAAAAACACACACACTGGAATTACAAGAGTAATCTGCTTCAAGAAAATGTAAAAAGTCTGCATTCAATAGAGCCAACACTTTTTTTATTGACCCTATTATATTGACCCAAATGCTTTTAAAAGAACCAGGAGAATCTGAGGTGTGTGTTTTTTACAAAATTTATTGTTATTAATTTATTTGATGTGTATCCTGATTTTTCAAGCAGAGTCCAAAAAGTGGCTGATATTATTGAATTACAACAGCTTCATTATAGATATTGCACTTAAAAGCAAGCAAAAAGCCAAAATGTACACATGGAGGATGCACAGTTTCTCTAAACACAGGGAAGCAGAAGAAGGGACAATGCCAAGCTGACCCAGGGGCTGGTGGGTGATGGTTCTTTCCCCATTTCCTTCTTCTACCCCCAGCTCTGTCACAGGGCAGCTCTTCACATGGCTGACTTGTGGGGAGGGGCCAAAAAGAAAATAGGTGATGTCATCTTTGCTTGCCCTCTCCTCTCTCTGATTTGATATTACATGGCTGCTGTAATCACATTCAATCAGTACTGCCACTATTGGAAATGATTTTTATTTATTTTTCTAAGAATAAATGAGAAGCACATTTAGATTCCCGAGGGTGAAATTTTGAGCAAAGTCCTTCTACTCCAAGTAACAAAACTTGTCCTACAGGAAATCAGAAGACACTGCTGGTTTCTTAAAATGACTACTTACTGTTCCTCTTCAGCTTTTATTTGGAAGGCATCCTCTAACCAGTCTAATAACTTGTGTGTGAATTCACTGACATCTTGCTGTTGAGAGAGTAAACGAATGCACATTCAAATCTAGTAGTCAAGAAAATATTCTATCCATCAGCTATGATACTTGTAGATATTAATTCTCCTATGGCTAATATAATGGGAAGCTCACTGTATTGTGTGACCTGCAGTGCAAACACAGGAAAGGGGTGGGTCCAAATACCTTACAAAGCGCTTTTGGCTACTAAGCAGTATTAAAGTAGTTGGCATTTTCAACAGCTTATTGATATTTTTTATTTTTATTTTTGGTAAACTGCTGCGATTTACAATCAAGTGGTATGTAATATTTTATTAAATAAATAAATGAACTGTAAAGCATAGCAATCAGCATTGAGATTATTTTTACAAATCAAGCTATACATACATTTTCTGAAATAAATGAATATATAAATAGAACAGTACTACTCAGAGTATGCCCATTTAAGTTAATGGAAAAGGCAACCTTAGGTTCATTCATTTCAATGGGTCTACTCTGAGTAGGTTTGGTTGAATATAGCCTGAAAAATCAGATTCAATTCCACTACTATATTGCAAACTGATATTTTGCTTTACAAATTTAGCTCTGTAGGCAGAAATAATAGCCTTCTGCAACCGTTATTGACTTCTCAATCTTCGGTAGGGCTGTGTCTATTAAGAGTAAAACCATAGCAGCTTCAGTGAATAGCAAACACAGTGCCAGTCCTTCAGATGCACTTATAGCATAGCAAGATGGTTTTCTGTTACCTATTTCCTAGAGATTCCATTATTCTAACATAAGCCAAGATAAATATCGTTTTATATAAATGAGGGACTTCAGCAGTTGAATAACTGAACTTCTATCCTTGGTACAGATGTGCATCCAGTAAGAAAATGTTACTTGGTTTTAAAATGTTATGCTTACTATTTGAAAACCCAGAACATAAAACTGAAATAAAATTAAAAAGTGTATATGGAGTCCGGGATTTATTAATAGGTGCAAAGACCGTGCAATTATCAGAATAGTGCATAATATTTGATCACAGCAGGTAAGTGTGGTTTGTCTCATGGTGAAGTAGCAGAAATTGCAACACCATGTTTGTATGCTTGGTTCAACTATAATTTATATGGTTATTTCTATTCAAAATAAGATAGAGTATTATCATTACCTGCTGAGAGTCATTAGATTTGAATGCATCTTTCAGGATTTCCACAGCTCTTGATGGATCAACATATTTTCTTTTTGAGCCAAAAAGAAGTGCAAATAAGTATCTTAGCTCACGCATAAAAGGCAAATTTCTATTTTCCTGTGTACAAAATAAACAAACAGTTGTGAGGTTGGTTTTTTTATGCTTCATATTGCCACATTATAATTTCTAAATTACTGCTGCATAAATAAACTACCAAGAATGCTTTTCTGCAATAGCAATCATAACCTTGTCTCTCAAAAAATGACTAAACATACTGTCTGGGGGGAAAACAGCTCAATGAATGACTACTACTACCAAAAATCCAATGACAGTTGTACCATTTTAAGAAAGGAAAAATACTGTATTTTTCGCCCTATAAGATGCACTTTTCCCCCTCCAAAAATGAAGGGGAAATGTGTGTGCGTCCTATGGGGCGAATGCAGGCTTTCGCTGAAGCCTGGAGAGCGAGAGGGGTTGGTGCGCATCAACCCCTCTTGCTCTCCAGGCTTCAGGAAGCTATCCGCAAGCCTTGGGAGCCCGCGGGAGTTCCCGCCGGGCTCCCAAGACTTGCGGACAGCAGCCTGCAGCCCGAAACCCGGGGAGCGCAGCGGAGTGCGCCCTGGGCTTCGGACAGATATCCACAAGCCTGGGGAGACCGCCGGGCTCCCTAGGCTTGCGTATAGCAGCCTGTTTTGGGGGCTGGGGTCAGGGGAAGCTTGGGCCTGGGGGGGGGAATACTTTTTTTTCTTTATTCCCCCCCTAAAAAAACCCCCTAGGTGCGCCCTATAGGGAGAAAAATATGGTACTTCTCATTTCCCTGTCTCAATTCCATTCCACAGAAAGGGGACTGATGGCCTAGATAAACCAAGGCATCAGTTATACTAGTGTCAAATGATAAATTCTAGTCCTCTGCTATGAGGCAAATCCCTATCTTCCCTTTAACTATCCCACAATTCCCATGCATTAAATAGGTAATAGTTACACAGATATGGATATCTTAAAGTCCTGGAAATGTCACCAGTGATCTGCACGGCAAGGCAGCACAAGACACCAAAAGAGATGGAAATCAAAATGAAGACTTCTCTCAACCCCTGAAGCTCAATTCTATTATCTGCAGCTGGTGTCCAAAGCTAGTTTTACTTGCTTGCCTTTAAATGCAAAGTAAAATGCGCTTTGCTGAAAGTCTGAAGCATTATCAAGAACTTAGATTCCTCTCTGCAGACCTTAGAATGTACTAAAAAAAACCCCACCCCTGCCTCCTTCCCTACAGACCTCTTGGGCATTAAGATTGGCAGGGTGTAGTTCTAAGAAGATCAGGAGGTGGCAACCTGGGAGAGGGCATTCTCTATGGCAGTCCCTCCCCACCGATGTGCATCAGGCATCTTTATTATGCTGTCTTTGTTGTATGCTGAAGATGTACTCCTTTATGCTGGCCCTTGACAACCAAGATAATTATAAATTAGGTCCCACCATATTCTCATGGCTGTAATTTGTTTTAACTGATTTCAGTAATGCATTTTTGAATTGTTGTAAACCACACTGAGGTCTCATAGTTAAGGGCAGGTAAGAAAACTAATAAATAATAGTTTCCATTGCCTGCAGCAGAACCTTAGTGCTCATGTTGTACACTGCTGAATATATGACCCTTTCCACACAATTCTTTCAATACCACACCTGAATTTTCCCAAACTGGGGCAAAACACAGTGGGGTATTCTGCATTAGGAAAAGCATTATGTTAGTCTATTGGTAATGCATATTTCTACTTATACCTTTTTGTTTCGGGGCAGATCTTGAGCGCCGGCAGGAGGACTATAATTCAAGACTAGCCTTCGGAATTCCAGCAGATTAAATAACGACTGAAAAAGAAAAGGCATTTTATATAACCTTTTAAAATTGCAGATCATTTAATGTGTTTGGTATTTACACTTTAACATACTTAAAAATACAGCAGAAGTACGGAACTGGTTTGTGGGTTGTAGCCCATATGGAGTGCCTTGTATGCTTTTTGCTTTATTCTGAAAAGACTTGTGGAGAAATCACTTTTCTCCAACTGTATTTTCTGAGGGGTTTTTTTCCCTCTTAAAAGGAATGGATGAAGGTATTAAAATGTGGAATGTAAATGGTTCATTGTACTGTATAAACAATACATGCTTTCTCCGGGAAGTGTAAGATAGCCAGTATCAGAATGTGCAGGTTGCTGACAAGAGTTAACCAAGTAGATTTTGACTTGTCCAGTTAAGAGATCCTGTGTCATCCTGTTGGAGTACAGCTGTGGACATGAGGAGGGGGAATCCTATCCATATTTTAAAAGACAGTTGGAGGGCACTCCAAATGCAGCTTCAACATACCCTCTGGTCATGTACTATGCTTAACAATTCCCATATGACCAAGCTCTTCAGAATATTTAACATATCAAACCTTAAGTATTGTTCCTTTTTTTCTGAACACATTTATACAAGCTCCCAGCTTTCCAAAACTAATTTCAAAGTGTCTCACTGTTCTAGCTTGAGATTGCTGCTTTCTGCCAAGTGACATCAAGTGCCATGGTAACAAGCTATACATAAAAACCTTAACGAATAGCAGCTTCCTAGCAACACACCAGTTCTAGCTCAGAGCTGGGGGGGGGGGGAATGTCCATTATTTTTTGGGGGGGACAGGAAAGTCATTTAAAGAAGTTGGACATACAACTCAAACGCCTGCAAGTTTACCAAGAACCAAATCACACTATGCCCACGTGTACACAGTCTTGGGTAATAGTGCAAAGGACAGCAGCCTTAAAGGCATCTGAATTAAGTGGCAGCAGTACTCAGAGCCACTTCAAACATTACAAACTCTTGCAGTTCTCCCTCTTGCACGTTCTACCATTGCACAGAGCGCTGGACTGACTTGCTGAGACCCAAATGGTTTCTGAATCTCGTTTTGGGTGAATCCTCCAAATAGTATTTTAGATACTACTGAAGAAGCAAGGTGAAAAAAGGCTTAAGCTGCTCATGCTTCTTCCTTGTTTGGGGGTTATAATCGATTCAGGGATGCAACACACAAAAGAGTCAATGGCAATGTAACATTTGGCATCAATACTACTGCTGCTGGCTGAATCATACTTAGCTTTCACAAAAACTATGGCATTAAAGGGAAGAGCACACACCACACAAAAAGCACACTCTACAATATGTTACAGCTGAGACAGTGGGAGAGCTTCATGGGAGCCTATGCACTGCTTAAAAGGGTGGCAAATGATTAGCAAAGAACCAAGGAGATTCATGCCAGATATTTTTATCTTCTGATTAATGAAGACATTTATGCTGTTAACTGAAGATATGTTACTGTTATTGATTTTAGAACTATGCAGGACAAAAAAAAGGATGAAAGGTAAGTACTAGAAAAAGTAAAGGGCTAAATAAATCTCGGGATATAGATGTTATATTCTACAAACTTTAAGAAGCAGATTTTATTATGGCTTTGAGTGGGGGTCTTGGGGTCTTCATATTATGTATTGCTCACTTATAGATGCACTGCTGAAATATATTTTAAAAATCACCTTCAGTGCTGAAGCTAGCATGCATGGAAGTTGTATGTAAGTTTCCAGAAAATATTGTATCCACACAGAGATTTGTGTTACCACACGCTCTAACAGAATGTTCAAAACAACTTTGCTTTTCTGGCAAATGATACTGACTGAACAAAAACAAACTTTTGGCTTAAGATGCAAGTGGTAGAAACCAAATAAATGATCCATAAAAAGACAACCTCAATATAGCTAAACTTTCATTAGGACTAGTTTTGAAAAGGAAATTTGCAACAGCAGCATAAGATTTGTTTTCGTTTCACCGTAGTACTATACCACACAGCACGTCATTGATTAATGAAAGCAACATTGCACATTGTTGACCTCTTATGAAAATGTGTCAGATTTCAAAAGACCCCTAGGGAAAGCATGAAATATTGTCCCACAGTGGATGCAATCTAAGGAGCCTATCAATCCTGTGGTTAAATAAATACTGTAGTAGGTAATGTCCAAATTTATCCCACATGAAGTAAACGAGGATGGTAACTTGAAACATAATCTGTTCTGGTTGTCAAACAAAACAGATAAACTTAAGAATCTGTATTTCTGTCACTACAAAATTGTAATGTATCAAACCTAGCATTTTGATAGCAATTTTAAGGCAATCATTTTATTTCAAATTTGTACCATGTATGTGCTAGATAGCAGCCAATATAATATGACTAAGAGGTATAAAGTTGCATATGGGTGGCGTTAATATGAGATCACAAGACTAAGGTCAGTTTTCAAGCCTCTTGACGAGATTAAATTTCCACTACTTGGACATGCACAACTACTGGAAATGTGGTCTATTGTAAGCATGAGGGAAAACTAGGATTTGAAAAGTTCATAGTCCTTCTCTATTTGACTGGCGTAACACCATCACAGAGGAGAAGAAAAGAAGGACTACATAAAGGCAAAAAGGAACACCCAGATGTCTACAAGGACACACTCCAGCACACACTGTGGTTTTATCACATTGTTTCATGAATTGTAGAATTGGAAAGGACCCTGAGAATCATCTAGTTCAACCCCCTGCAATGCAGGAAAATGCAGCTGCCCCTTACAGGGATTGAACCTGCAGCTTTGGCTCCGTGCTGTGTGTCATAAAACTTGTATTGTTCCAGGGGCCTTCCTAGTGTCTATACAGGAGTGCCACATGCGTTTCACAAAGCAACTAAGTCAAGCCACAGTTTGGATGAAGCCAAACTAATTCATTGACTTACTCATTTTAATGCTCGATGTTTTATTATGGTTTTATATATGCTGTAAGCCGTCCAGAGAGGCTAAGGAAACCCAGCCAGATAGACGGGGTATTATTATTAATCATCATCATCATCATCATCAACAACATCATTGCATAATTATCTTCTTAATAGCCAAGATTTCTTTAGCATAAATCCCATACGCTAGTGGCAATTCTAACGACAAATTGATTTTGTTAAGTGTAGATAATAGTGAACATTTTCTGCTGCTTCGTCTTATGTTTCTGCACAGCATGTTCTTTGTGTGTTAAATCAGTTACTTGTATCTCCTGTATACATAGGTGCTTAATACATAGGTAAAGGTAAAGGTACCCCTGCCCGTACGGGCCAGTCTTGACAGACTCTGGGGTTGTGCGCCCATCTCACTTAAGAGGCCAGGGGCCAGCGCTGTCTGGAGACACTTCCGGGTCACGTGGCCAGCGTGACATCGCTGCTCTGGCAAGCTAGAGCCGCACACGGAAACGCCGTTTACCTTCCCGCTGGTAAGCGGTCCCTATTTATCTACTTGCACCCAGAGGTGCTTTCGAACTGCTAGGTTGGCAGGCGCTGGGACCGAGCAGCGGGAGCGCACCCCGCCGCAGGGATTCGAACCGCCGGCCTTTCGATCGGCAAGTCCTAGGCGCTGAGGCTTTAACCCACAGCACCACCTGTGTCCCTGCTTAATACATACCATGGTTCAATTTTTTACTTAAGTGTATAAATCCTCTACCTGTATAACTGCACTGAACCAGCATGTATTGCCAACGTTTTTCAATCCCACCGGGCAATTATCTTGACGTTTTCTATCATATGGATTCGGAGAGTCACTCCACACTTCCGGATGTGTCCTTTTCAAACTTGCTTTGTTTTCTGCTATGCTGGCTTCTAAAACTCTTAGAAATCAATGGAAATAATGAGAAAATGGAAAGTAAGCAACAATATATCAAGATCATGTCATTACGGGAAACACAACAGCTCAGAAACTTAGGATACATCAGTACAGATTTTTCCAACGAATAATGATTATGCAACTGGGCTCATATTGAGCAATTTTATTTATTCATTTGTTGTTAATTAAATTTCTATACATCATCTGATCTGCATGCATGTGTTCTGTGTGCAGGAATGTGGGTTGGCCACACCCACTGCTATCAAGTGGCCCCTGGAAGGTTAGCCAAGGGTGAATGAGGCCCTTATGAAATAATAAATTTGTTGGCCTTTAAGCTGCAATAAGACTTTCTTGTTAAAGTTGCTATTTAGTGGCATGTAGGCTTAATACAACTACCACCTCTCTTTTTTGAAAAATGAAAGTATTCAAGTATATTTAAAAAAACATTTTTGATTTGAACCAAAACCTTGTATTTCTACAATATTTAGACCAATCTCCATGTTATAAAGCTTGAATTAAACCTTCTCTAATAAAGAATCATGAAGGAAAATTGTGTTAACGTGTTATAAGGAGATACTACCACTGCTTTGTAAACTGCTGTGAGGATTTTTTCATTTTTACATACAGGCGGCATATATATTTTATAAAATAAATAAAACTATAAAATGTGATGGTGACAACCTGGTTTACTTTGACTTTAAAACTAGCACATAGCTCCCTACCATAGGATTACCATAACATATAGTTGCAAGATGAATTTTCCAAACCCTACGTTCCTTTTCATACAACTTACTTCTTCTCTAGAACACAATCTAGTATCCATTAAGAAAATAGACAATGGAATTCCCAAGAGGTACACATGAGCACTCAGGAAGCATACTTTAAAATCCCAAGACAAGGCAAGTCCTAGTTGAAGGACTCACTTGGAACGAAGATATAAAGGACATCCAGAAATAACAAACATAAGCAGACAACATGCACATCATGGCAAAAGTAATGTCAGGAATTTTGTGCATATAATATTCAAAGACATGAAAATTTCACACATGTTGCTTTGTTGTTCAATATAGCAACAATGATACTCTGCAAATTTGTAGGACTGGCATTTGGCTACTAGAAATGTTTTATTATAAGTTTTAATGTTATTAATTTCACCATTTCAATGTTTATATATTTGTTTTAGCTATTTATTCTTTATAGGCACCAAAGGCTAATTGATGTTGACATGTAGACCAGATGTTCATCTAATCCAGCATCCTGTTTCCCATGATAGTAAAACAGATGCTTCAAGAAGGTCTGCCAGCAGGGAATTAAGGCAGCAGCCCCTACATGCTTTTGTCTCAAGCAACTAGTCCACAGTGGCATACTGCCTCTGAAGACGGGAGATGTTATTTAGGTATTGGTCATTGATAGCGCTGGAATTTGTCCAATTCCAATTTTAATTGCAATATGAAACCATGCAAAATATGGAGCATTTTTAGGTCTAGGTGACTGAATGGGTCTGTCTTTTAAGGGCACAAAAGTGTATGGAGGAAGGGGAAGAAAACAGAACCAAGCATGAGGCTGACATGCGGTTCTCCAGATGTTGCTTAACTATAACTCTTATCAGCCAGCATGGTGCAATAGCTGGAAGGTTAAAAGTTAGGCATCCCTGGTTGAAAGATACATTGCTTGTGCCCCTCAATATATTACAAGCATTATAATTAATTCCACGTTTCAGTGGGCCTCAGAGCCTATGGTATACTAATTCTACTTTAAGTGGAAGCTTGCAGCAGCAACCAGTTTCTAGACAGCCAATTGCTGGATGTGGCTGTCACACACAGAGCCATAATAAATTTTAATACTGAAATATCTCAGATAAAGTTTAATGTCAAATTCACCTTCACAAACGCTTCTCTGAAGAATTACTAAAATAGGTAGCTCTAACAAATTCACACGTATGGAGAGTGATTTAATATCTAGAGCATACTGCAACCAAGAAACTATCATTCATAAAGAAAACCAATATTTGATTCTTATTTGCTTACCTGCTAATGGCCTGTTCCTCATCTGTTATGCCAGTCTCCCTGAATGCCCTGTTTGATTCCTCCAAACTGAGAGCAATTGCTCTCTGAAGATCATCTTTATCATCTCCTGTGAGATCAATCACATCTGAAATGCAAAACTGCATTTCTCAAAATTAAAAATGCAACAGAATGAAAAGCATCAACTTATCTTGCGCTAGTTTCAGAACAATGGTACAGGCTTGGGTTTAATGTCCCTGACAATCCAAGCCAGGATCTCCACAAGGAGAACCAGTACACAATAGAAGAAAGGAAAAGGGGGGGGGCCAGAAGAGGAGCATGTGGTGACAACTTCATAAACTATGGCTTGTGAAACTTCAGATGATTATCCAATACAACCAATACTACCAGTGAAATATTTCTGACATGCACCACATTTTTCACTCTATAAGACACACCCGACCATAAGACACACCTAGTTTTAGAGGAGAACAAGAAAAAATATTTTCTCTCCCTCTCTGCGCAGCGCCCCTTCAGTGAAGCAGCAGGAGAAGCGGAGCCCCTTCCATTTCTCCTCCCGCTTTGCTGAAGGGGCGCTGCGAAGAGAGGGAAAGCTGCACAGCGCCTCTCCAGTGAAGTGAAGCCAGGAGAGCAAGAGGGATAGGTGCGCACCGATCCCTCTTGCTCTCCTGGCTTAAGCGAGAGCAACGCAAAGCCTCCGGAGTGCAGCGGGAGCTCCCACTGCATTCTGGAGGCTTTGGGTGGCTATCCCTGAAGCACTGGAGCCTGCATAAACTCCCTTACTTTTTAGGAGGGGAAAAGTGCATCTTATAGAGCGAAAAATACGGTATATAAAAAAAATCTAATCAATCCAATTTGGGCTGCAGCTCATTTCAAACTACCAGGTTTGTTCAGAACCTGGTAACTATAGATTTGTGGTTTGGAAATAATGGGAAACTTTAGCTTATTAGCCTATAAACTCTTTAGCTGCAGTACTCAAGGAAGGAAGGGGACAGTACCAGGATGTAATGTGCAGGTGCAAAGATCATGCATATCTTGATCTAATAAGTTGGGATATGCATATATGACTAGGTCATATTATACAGTGGTCAGTAAAGGTTAAGGTGGTTAATGTAGGAAAGCCAGTCATCTGCAGGTTCTGGTGATCTGAACAGTATCATGCCACAAAACTGCTCAAAAAGTATGTGCTATTGGTTAGGTTGCTAAAAAAAACCTAGATGCTGCAGATCATAAGCTTTCCACACAGAATGCTTCATGTATTTAGAGATGGAAAACAAGGTAGCTTTAAGCAGCTGCCATCACACTGTTTGGAGCTTGTCTGATTCTCTCCTAGGTGTGTTCCAAGGAAATAAGTCTTTCATTTCCTTTATTTTAACAAGAACGCTATCATTACAAATCAGACAACACTATCCATTGTTAAATATGGAGAAACTTCAGAATGTGCCAAGGACAAACCCTATTGGCTTTCCCAAAGCTTATACACTTTTCCCTTTCCTTGTTCCTGAACAGCAAGTTTTTCTGCCAACTAGTAGGGAAAAAAGCAACCGGAGTTCTCACACCTGTCACAATCATGACAGAACACAAAAATAAAATGCAAGTCTAGATTAACAAAAGGTTTGGGTGTAATGCTTAGAAATCTATAGTGTGAGGTGCTTCAAGTTCACTTAGCATTAAATATGAATGTTACAGGTCAGGCTTATTTACTGTTACGCTAGTCTTACTCAACACTACATACTTTTGTTAATCATAGAATATATTAACTTTTAATTTCAAATCTATGCACTGTTATTTGGCCAAATCGTGAGTTTTCTGGGATTCTGTAACACTTCTCAAGTTAAATGTGCTTGCACTGAGACATATGGATTCCAAACAGAAATATGGCTTTTTTGCTATGGATTGATATTTTAGCTTCACTAATCAGAGTAATATTTTCTTGCTTCATATTTTGAAGTAATTACCCATTTGGAGGCATTTCTAAAAGTACACAGATGGAGGTATAAAGATACTAGGTCAGCAATTTTCCAGGGCAGTGAAATCACAATTACCAGATATTAATGTTGTTTTTCAGACACAAATGGTGAAAGCTAAGTGCACTACATGGACCCTTGTGGTTTCCCTTTCATTTTCTCTTATATTACTATATTATTGTGTTTTCAATAAAGACAAACTTCTTGAAAAATAAATCACTTTAACCAAAACCTCCAAGATCTATAGGCATAAAGGAATCACTTTATATAAAATATCAGACTGGAGTGACAACAAGGTCTTCTGACCAAGCATTTAGTTTGGTTGGTACTTCAGTAACACAGAAAAAAACCACTTACTTGTATCTGCTTGGCTGCCTACGCTGATGTATCTGTCATTGCCAGAAAGTGCTGTTTGATAGTACGTTGTCTCTTCCTGCTGAGGAATCTTAGCATTCTTTGAAGTAAGGAAAGCAACAGCTAACTCCAAATTCCCATTGCTATCCTTTAAATGTAACAGAATAAACATATTTGTATGCCATCTTATAACCAACCAATTAGGGCAGAGCTAGCTTCCAAGACTAACCCGAATTACTTTACACCTGCACACAATGCATACAATTTCATGATTAGAAACTTACCATAAAATTATTTACATGTAAATTAAGTCGCACTAAAGAAGGTGATAGATTTGTGTACAGTCCCACTAGTTTCAGCAAAAGAACTCTCTACGACTGGAAAACCAACAGAAATTAAAAGTGCTTGACTTCTTGTTGGATGATACTCAGTGTTTAGTTCCTTGGCTAAGCTGATTCCAAGAAGAATTTAAAATAAAAAAATAGTTGAAATAATTCTAGTCATCCAATGATGTCTGATGCAGGTGCCTAAGAATGTTGACACACACCCATGTCTTCCAATAAACCAGTTGCTTAAAATTTATTCTGATGACTTGGAATTAAAAATATTTTGCCAGCCCCAAGGATAATAATTTAATAACGCTAAGGCAAAAGCTCAAAGCCTACATGCCATACTACAAGAATTTGGTGAACTAGCAGAACAAAAAGTCCTACAAGATTGCTATTTCTGAAAGAAGCCCATACTTTCTTTTACATATTTGGCTTAAAATATTTTGAGATGAATCCACTTTTCTGTTATATACATTCTCAGGTAGCAAATCTAAGAGTAAAACAGCTTACAATTGATAAAAGCTTAACAGAACAGAGAAAACTGGTAAGATTTTGTGTCCATCTATGTGGTCCTGAGACACACCTTTTCCCTGCTCTAAAGTTCAGTAGAGACTGTAATAAAAGATACTTTCCCCAACTGAACAGCAAGAGACGGCAGGGTCTTGTGCAGGTTGAACCTTAACCAAAGAGATCTTTTCTTGCTTGCATTGTGCATTGGTGAACTGGCAACATGGAGTCAAAGGTCAGCATCTCAGACAGATGTCAGAAAGTTTTTCCGCATGGTATGCTCCACATACACAGTATTTCTTAGTTAGATAAAGTATTTTAAACAGGCATGTTTTCATCAGCAGCATTATTTACATAAACCATTTCGGAAGGCCCTTATATTTCCTAGTCCCCAGGGTATGGTCAGATGGCACAAAAGGCTACCACCTTGCTGAAACTAAGGCAGTCTATATCTGGTGAATGCCTATATGTCTAGTACATATAGGCATTCACTAGATGAAAAAACAAAAACAAAGGTAAGATACAAAAGGAAGGTGTTTTTTAAACCAGCCTTTGCCATACTTTATGTTATCTGAATTCCTCACTTAAATAATTTTAAAGTAATCCTATTAAAAACTTTCTGTCCATCAGAAGGAACCTTATTTAGATGCAGACAGATATCAACACAGAATCATCTTTGAAAACCACCATACCTTCAAGGCTTGCTGCAGTACTTGGGTGTCATTGATGCCAGTGATCTCTCTTAGCTGATTCAGAAACGTCTGCTGGTGCTGAAAAATAAAAAAGCTGGTCAAACATGAAAGACAAATTATGGCAACAAAACCCTTTCAGCTTGTGGAAAGAGAAGATTTGTAGTGATATTTTTATTTGTCTTTGAAACCACGTATTACAGGAGAGCCTGGAGAACATGTATTTGCTTAAGATGAAAGAAAATACTTCTGTGAAAGCTAAAGAATTTGAGGACAGAAAAGGGTTCAATTTAATCTTCCCATGTAATTATATCATATTAGAAAGTGAGCCTTCAAAGCATAAAATAGTGTCCTAGATACAAAAATACCGCACAGTGTACTACTGTGAAAGCATGGGCTAAGCCCATAAAGATAATCATTGTTATCTCGGGATCTCAATATTTTAAATACTGCAATACACTATGCTCTCATTTAAGTATCACTGCCCATAAATATATATTGTATAGAATCTAGCTGAGAAATAGCTAATATGGTCTTTCCAAGCACTGTTCAACTGCAGCTCCCAACATTCCTGGACCCTGGCTATTTGTCATGCTGGCTGATGGGAATTAGAAGTTAAACAGCACTGGGGGTGGTTGGTACCCTCAGTCTAACTACATACGTCAAGTATGTCATGTATTTTAATATCATAGGCAACCATCTAAAAATGAACTGATGTTGTCAAGTAACTAGGAAGTCTCATGAAACAGCCCTGGAAACTGATTGTAAAAACAAGCAAGCAAGAAAGCAAAGAGGACCTTTAATTTTGCTTCATATATTTCAAATTCAAACATGACATAAGACAGTAAATAAAATAAAATAAAATCGCATTGGCATATTCCTTGCAAGAAAAAGAAAAACTATCCATAGAAGGTTAAAGGTAAAGGGACCCCGACAGTTAAGTCTAGTCGTGAACGACTCTGGGGTTGTGGCGGTTATTCAAGACTATATACCACCTTTCCACCATAAAAGCAATGTTCAGGATGGCTCACAACATTAAAAAGAATCCCACACCTAAAAGTTGTGAAGCACAGTGCCCTTTAGCTTCACAGAATGCATAAACAGTGGCACTGAGCATGCTGAACTGATCAGATGGCAATACACAGGTACTGATAAAAAAATACGTTAGAAAAATGTTGCATTAATAAAATACAAGCTGCAAGTTGTAAAACAGTGAAGTGGACAGTATAGAAGTACCAACACACACAATGGTTTTGGACACTGTTATATGCAATACAAGATTTCCGCTATCCATATGCCTAAAACAGCGACTGCATAATACGTCAGCACAAAAGGAAGGCTGATATGGAAACACTGAAAACTTAGTTTTTAAAAAATCTCTCCTACTGGCTTTAGTGCCTGCAATTTTATACTGTATTTTAAAAGCTCATGTGCTGAGCCTGTCAAAAATCACTGCTGATGTCACCAGATAACAAAGCACGAATATGTGTGCAAAATTTATTATAGTTCTTCAGGGAGAGGGCAGTCCCTTACACAAGTACACTTAAGGAATTATATGAAGTACTCAGTGTTAGGCTCTTACCCAAAGCTTATCTGGCCAGAGCATAACCAGCAAAGAAGAAGTTCACTAACATAATAGCAGGGCTTAGCTACAATCTAAGTCCAGATCCCAAGAGTTGCTTCAGGTCACACAACGGACTGCAGACAAGCAAGTGGGATTTTTAGGTTTTTTTCATTTAGTAGAAATCCCATCAATCTCAAAAGCAGTTTTCCTCTGCAGGAAAGGGGGCTGCTGTTAAAAATAAAAGTAAAATAAAAAGCTTACTGCCTCCTTGGGCTCAGAGAACCAGTTGCATGACTCTGTGGAACCTGGCTTAAGTGTTTAGATAAGGTAATGCTTAATACCTACTGTCGCGCTACTAGCATGGCTGCTGACCATACAAACTTAGAATCTGACAGTTACCTTCTCCAATTCATACCTTTTGCAGTGGGAGAGGTTTGTGAATTATGGTAGCAATGTGTGCATGTATTGTAAACAAACAAGCCTTTTATCTTTTACGTAGAATTGTCCTTTTCCCTGACCTTATTTTGTACTAATGTTTGGGAAATGAGCAGTGTTTTCTGTTTAAGGCTACTCAATCATTATGGAATCAGAAACAAAGGCATACATTAAAAGCCCTCAAAGTGTTGCTGTGATGTCTTGTTTATGCGCTTCATGTCACAGTTACTTCTGTTTGCTGTGTATGTAACTGCTTCCTGTGCCTTGTTTAAATTATTAGTTCCTCAGGAACTAATTGTTAGTAAAGAATTTCCCAGCATCCAGGCTTGCATAAACAAAGTTATGAAGTACCTGGCATGAACTCTACAGCTTCCCCACTTTTACAGCTTTACATCTAGCTTACAGATTTACATTTCCCTCCATCAAGCCTTAGCATACAATGGAAATCCAATTTCTCCCTTTTTAACATAATATATTAAAGGGTGCACTTTATCAGCATCTGAACTGATAAATAAAAATAGCCAGGTAAAGTGCCAACACAGCATGAGGGTGCCCTATGGCGTTTACTTTTCCAAGCTAATTCCCATTCTGCACTTTCGGCTGCCAAAACCCCAGACTGTGGATGTCAACTGTGTTAAGTGGACATTTATCCCTTCAGAACTGGAGAATCACCAATGTTCCCACATAGGCTGCCAAAAGAGAATCATTAGATGCTAACTATTTTCATTTGGACGCAGCATGAAGCAGGGTCAGAGAAGTGACAGAAAACATTACAATATGTTCAGGCTCTGAAAACGGAGAGAACACCAGCTTCTGGGGAATAGCAGAAGAGTGCAACTGTGCTAGGTCCTGCTGTAGGCTCCTGGCTGAGCTCTGTGAGAAACAGGATGTTGCACTCTATAGGCTTTTAGTTTGTTGCAGCATGGCTCTTAACATGCTTATTTATTTAAATGTATATACATTTTATTGGATTAAACAAACATCATTATTTATTATTAATGACAATACAAGCTTTCACGGGTACATAAATTTCATAATTGCAACTATTACACCATGATTTAAAAGTATATCAGCACAAACCTTTTCAGCTACTTTTTAAGTATCTGGTTAGCAATTTGCTATTTTCTTCTTGTTGAGATTATAGGAATTATAACAATTTCTACAGTAATGCCTATACAACATGTCAATCTAAATACAATTCCTGCCCAAACATGCAGAAATACTACGTGGAACATAAAGCTCCCAAGATATGGGGCTTTACATGAGTTGCTTAAGCACCTGTGGGCACTTAGAAAAGAATGCTGTGATTACTGAGATCCAGCATGGGTTTCTCAAAAACAAGTCATGCCAGACAAATCTTATTTCTTTTTTCATACAGTTACAAACTTGGTGGATCAGTCAAATTCACTATGGCTGCTAGTCAGTATACTATTACAGGCAGTGACGTGCCAAAAGAACGGGTCCAAAATGGATAGGAGAATGGGGTCAGGGCAGGGCCATAATGGGGTGGCATGGGCTTTCATGTACCCCACCGACGCATGCGGGGGTCTGGAACTGTTGCCTGCACTGTTAAATTTGAACTAAATTATAATCTATAAAAACCAATTTCCCATGCACTCTGAACATGTGTACTTAGTTTGTGAATTAGTAAACATGTTTTTATATGTAGCTTTTAATATATATATAATTTAAACTGTATTGGCATGTGAAGAATTGTTGGTATTCTTTGTTATATAAGAAGCCCTTTTGAACCTTAGTATATAGAATATTCTCAGCTCACTGACAAACACCTTTTGTTTATCTCTTGTTAACCAAAACAGAGCTTAACTGCTTCAATCACCTCATTAAACTAATCTTGGTGAATCCAATTTTCAATGTCTGTACACCTCCAAAAGCCACCTTAAGAGTCAAATGGAATACAGCTACCAGCAGTTTTTTGCATGGGCAAAATGACCCCAAGCTACAGTTATCTTACTATAATGGAAAAGTGTGCAGCGTAGTGGCAAAACACGTAGCCAACGCACAATGATTTGAAAGGAGCCATCCACATATCCCTCCACTTGCCAATGAAAGGGAGTTGCAGTTCCTTATTATTCAAGACCCGAAACAGTAATGAAATAGAGTAATGAAGTATGTGGCTGCTAGGACAGCCTCTAAATCTATGGACCTGTTTTTTCAATGATTTGTAACATTTATATTCCACTTTTCCTCCAAAGAGCTCATGGTGGTATACATGGTTCTCCCCTCTGAAATTTTATCCTCGCAAGAGCCCTGTGTGGTAGGTTAGGCCGAGAGGGAGAGCTTGGCCCAAAGTCACCCAGGAAGCTTCATGTCTGACTGTTGTCTCCCAGGTCCTTGTCCAACACTCTAACCATGCAGGCTCTCTACCTGTAGATATGTCTCTAGTGGCTCACCATACTGGAAGGCAAGACTATCATTTACATGTTGTGCATTTGTACCGTATTTTTCGCTCTATAAGACGCATCAGACCACAAGACGCACATAGTTTTTGGAGAAGGAAAACAAGAAGAAAACAATTCTGAATCTCAGAAGTCAGAACAGCAAGAGGGATCACTACGCAGTGAAAGCAGCAATCCCTCTTGCTGTTCTGGCTTCTGGGATAGCTGCGCAGCCTGCATTCGCTCCATAAGACGCACACACATTTCACCTTACTTTTTGGAAGGGAAAAAGTGAGTCTTATAGAGCAAAAAATACGGCAATTCCATGCTTCTGGTCAGTTCCACATGTGTAAACAAATACACAAAAAAAAGGAAGCACCTTGTCATTTGTTCCCCTTTTTTTGTTCTTTACACATGTAAACAGGCAAGGGTAACCTCACGACTTGATCACGTCAAAGTACACACCAAAATGCAGGAAGTGTGCAGATGGGGAGGCAATCCCTTCTCAGCATATAACGACCCAACACAAGTGATACAGAATACTGACCCTACATTAATCAAAATTAACTTCTTGAAAGCAAGAGACCAGTTCAGGGTGGGCTGCAGATTTTAAACTGCTTACAAATGGAATATTTCTATTAACATACCTAATGTTTTAATATTCAAAGCAGGGTGATTTAATTCAAGACCTGTGCTCAACAGATTTTTGATTCCCAGGATTCCAAAATATTTGCACATTTAGAGATGGATTTATTTTTTTAAACACTTTTAGTAAGAATATTTTTCTGGAGTTGTGTGACTAATAACCCTTTACAACAACAAGGAAATGCACAACTGTGAGATAAAGAGCAAGCCGTGTGTGTGTGTGTGTGTGTGTGTGTGAGAGAGAGAGAGAGAGAGAGAGAGAGAGAGAGAGAGACCCATCAACATTTTATTTCACTTTGCTCACCAACACTGAAGGGCTATTTTAGACTATGCAGAATAGATAATGAAATATATCTTGAAAATCTACAATATGTACTACACCAAGGCTGTGTGGAATGCTGACACAACTTTTCCATTACAGTAAAATAACTATGGTTTATTTATTATGGAGAGTGGAAGAACAAATAGTAGGTATCTGCCAACAAAATTAAATTAAACATGATTTTTTAAACCATATATTCACCAAACCGATTTAAAATGTCACCCCACCACCAGCGCCACTTACCCTGCTAGGTTTGGACAATGGAACAAGCCAGACTCGGCTTGTTTTACTTGTGGTACGACAGCGGTAGAAGTGGAAGAACAGCACAGGAACATTTGAGCAGCAGGCACCAGCACACTGCTTATTCACATTAAACCATAGTTTGTTTTAAAAGATGGCTTATTAGCATGGCATTGTGAATTAGGCCTAAATCATCTTCATTGTTATCAACACTTTAAAATAATGTTCGGAGTATATAATAATCTTTAGGGTTTAAATAGTATTTTTCCTGGCTTAAAGTGCTTCAGACACGTTCTCTGCACACTCGGCCAAACAGTGGGGCTGAGACTGAGTGCTGGTAGCCTACCTAAATTCATTCAGCAAATTTACTGTTGAACCCCTCTCCATGATAAGAATCTACTGGTCATCATGACACTTGTGCCATCAGAATAGAGCCTTTCTGTGAAGACTGTGCAGTGATCTACATGCATAAAACCAACAGGCACCTTCCAAAAACCCATCCTAAACCCAAACTCAAAAAAGTCCCATGACAATTGACAAATGGTAACGGGGGCAGTTCCATGAAATCTAGAATCCCCTAGTCATGGACCGGCACATGGGTGGTGGATACAGATTCAGTCATTCTGACTCAAGGAATAAGGCAGCTGAGTAGCACAGCAGCTGTATCCGTGACTGAGCAGTCATATTTAGGATCCAAACTGCTCATCCTGAAAAGCTGGATGCCATCCTATCAGAGACACATGAGGAAGGTAAAATTAATTTCCTGGGTGATTTTTATCTGTGGCCTGGGAGTATTGGGAAAGAAGGAATTGGCAACAGCACACATTTCATATATTGTTAAGATTGGTCTTCAGAAGAGCTGTGGTTCTACCTCTGTGACCTCTCTAAAAGCATAGAAACAAGCTGGCAGAATATGGCTTGTGTAGCTCTAGAGGTTCCACAGGTTTAGAGGGGGAAAGAGCAGAACTGAATGACTTTCAAGTTCAGAAATGCCAAACATTTATTTTATCCCAAGTTAGTTTATTTAAACATTAAAGAGAGACTGAGCCATAAATAATTTGCTTACAGGACTATGTGGTTAAAGAAATGACAGAAAGCTGCAACATTCAAGGCAAAAGCTTTTGCCCTGGCTGTCCTGGGCTTCTTCCACTAATATAACACAACCATGTGTAGAATGCTGGCAGGGACCGTGAGACTACAAAAGAGATGTAGAAAGAAGAGAAACCAAACCACAGTATACTGGGGTTCCCAGTACAGTGGTACCTCGGGTTAAGAACCTAATTCATTCTGGAGGTTTGTTCTTAACCTGAACTGTTCTTAACCTGAATCACCACTTTAGCTAATGGGGCTTCCTGCTGCTGCCGTGCCGCCAGAGCATGATTCTGTTCTCATCCTGAAGCAAAGTTCTTAACCTGAGGTAATATTTCTGGGTTAGCAGAGTCTGTAACCTGAAGCATATGTAACCTGAAGCATATGTAACCCGAGGTACCACTGTATACTGTCAAAGGGGAAATAATTTTGAAATTCATACTTGAATGAAGCCAAAACATTTCATTTCTGACTATTGCACTCTGCTCTGTTGGACTCCAGAATAAATATATTTTATAGTTAGTACATTAAACTTACATTGTAAGTTCAATGTTTTCTCCACTGAGATTGAAGAACCAGCAGATATTTTAAAACACCACTGCTGGAGCAAGAAGCATTGCATCTCCACACTTCTCTTGCCCCTCAGGATAAGTTTCCAAAAATTGTCATTATTCATGAGCATCTCTTCTCCAAGCAAACAGAAAAATTCATTGAAAAACAAACATCTCACGGGTTTGTAATGCCTCTTGCTCAGTGATACCAGAATCTAAAATGCAATCTCTGCTAGAGAACAATTAAATTATATGCATGAGTGTATTTAGCTTTCATGAACTGTGTATACTAGATTTAGACTGTGGTGGTTTCCCTGCTTCACAGTAACACAAAAACAAATGCACTACTGGCACCAAGAAGGGCCCTTGTTCACAGCCGTCGTAGTTCACAAACCTGCTAAAATGCACTACACACACACAGCTTGAAAAGGGTGGCAAAACTGGAATGCCCTTTGAGACTCAAGGCTTAGTAAAATGCTGAAGATGTGAAGGAAGCTGGAGTTAAGGCAGGATATTGTAGGGAAGGGCTCCCATTAGGTATGCCCTCTTCTCTGCAATCAATGAGCTACCAGGAAAAAAAAGCTTAAAGGAGCCAAAGCAACAGATTTTACAAGCAGAGCAAAGTCCCTTCAGTTCTTTCAGCTACTGTTCAAAGAAACATAGAATGTATGCTCACCTCTCTTTGGAGAATTTCAATAATTTATCCCTAATTCTGAATGAATTTAGTATAAAGATGGTTAGTACATAATTACAGCAGCCTACTTCCATTATACAAATATACTAGTTCACTATAGATTTTACCAAATTATCACTTTATGCAGGACTTAGAATCATAGGATTGTAGAGTCAAAAGAACCAGGAGTCATCCAGTCCAAAGCTCTGTAATGAATGAATCTTTTTGCCTAACGTGGGGCTCAAACCCACAGCCCTGAGGTTAAGAGTCTCATGCTCTACCAACTGAGCTATTAGAAAATATATTTAGCACATTTTAATCTTGCTTCTTCTGACTGCTGCTTGTATGTTCTTAACTGGCCACAGATTGTGTTTTATTCACCTCTTGGTACTTGCAATCAAAAAGTAGAGATGGCAGCTATAAGGAAAATCATTGTGTTATGATACAAAATCAATTCAGATATAACAAAAAATGAAGTTTCAAAAATGACAATTGTTTGGTACTTAATACAATTTTAAAATCCTTCATATGTCAAAACATTTTACTTGTTCAACAATATTCTACCAGCTGTGTATACCAGGACATGTACTTAAAAAGACCAGTAATTATAGCAATAATTAAAGCCACTAAGTATACATTAAGGAAGTGTGTCATAGTTCTTAAGTACCAATTAGGTGTAAATATCTCTATGAATGAAAAAATTAAACATACACAAAATAGATGCACCTAACATATAAGTCTGTTGAAAATGTGTTTTCAGTGACAACACCCTTTGCAGTAGCAAGGAAAGAGACTGGAAGTCTGGAAAAGAGAGGACTTCTCTACCTCCAGCACCTGAAGCCAGCTGCTACCATGGAACTCAAGTGCAGCCAATGGAATTTCTTGTGTACAAAAGCCAAACCTAGCAATCCATACATTCCTCAACAGGGCATCCTGCATGTATGATTTCTGGTAAGAATGAAGTGCAAACTGTCCTTAAGTGATCTATGGAGCAAAAACCAGGGAGATAACATTTCATACATTTTTCTAATACCCTTGACCGTACTTGATTGCAGAAAGTGACATTTTAAAAACCTAAACATATAAAATAACAAGCTATTTTACACCAATATCATACCACTAATGTAGTATTTCGCTCCAGCTGTTTATGCTACTTAGTTCTACTTCCACCAGTGTTACACACAGTAAGAGTCTCCATACATTTTAATGGGCCAAAGTACCAGCAAGAAGATACTCCTCAGTATGTTTCTAGGTGCTACCACAAAACACATGTATAGGGAAAGAAAAAACATAAGCTTAATGTTCAAAGTTGGAACAAAAACAGCTCATCCCCAGGGGATTTGCAGTTTTCCTATGGGAAAACTTTATATGGAATGTTTTGCATGCTAAGTTCAGTACGCACACAGCATTTTTCTATGTTTTGCCCCAATTATAGAATTAGAAGATCACTTGGTCTGCAATTCTATTGCATTCTGGTCTCAATAGGACATACTTCTGACTAGAAATGGCTAGGATTGCATATTATCAAGTCCTGAAGACTTTCTGTGCTACAGACTTACAGAACAAAGCTGCTTCTTCAAATCTGTAGTACAGAAACTCTTCAGGAACTAGTGATATGCTAAGGGGTCTTCTGCTTGAATAGCTGGGACAAAACTTACTATTTGCATCAAGCATTCCATACAAAATTGTTGCATAGGAACTGCAAATCCCATGGGGACAACTATATTAGTGAGATACTTTTGTTTATGCTTGTGTTATAGACATAGGAAAGACCTATCCTTTTAAATTGTCACTGTCATGGTAACAACACCCATCATCTAATAATCTACTATTTAATGTAAACTGCAGGCAACAAGTATTTTTTTTTTAGGAAAAGATATACTGACAGCTACTAGTAGTAATACATATCTGACAACATTCTTTTGTGGGAGTTCACTATGGGAAAGAATTAGTCAAGCCGGAAGGGCATGGTTCCCAAGCAGTATATGTTTATATTCTCACACTAAAGGCAGACACTTAAAAACAGGCAAAACTAACATGAGAAACTATAATTGGAAATTGCAGAGCTCTGCTTTGTTCTAGTAATAGGAACTTTTACTCTCAGAATAAACACAAGAATACAGAACATATCCTGCTTACCCAATATTAATTTAGATCATTTCACGTTATCTTTCTTATTTCAACACACACAGGTTATGTATCCATCTATCCCAAGAGGCATATTTGAAGGTTCATTCAGCAACACAAGCACAAATATTATTTTCACATAGGAAACTGAGTTATATTGAGCTGGATTATTGGTCTATCTAGCTCAAAACTGTCTACACTGATGGAGTTCTCTCTTGAACCTGCCCTACCTGGATATGCTGGGGTTTCAACCTGGGACCTTCTGCACACAAAGTAGATGCTCCTCCACTGAGCTACAGCCCTTCCCAAAATTACAGACTCTTTAGAGAACTCATTGGAACTGTTTGGAACCAGAGAAACACCACTATGGGGTACCAAGCAGTTGTTTGCTGTTAAATGAACCCAGCTGTTTCAAACATCCCTGCAAAAACGGTTATAAACCAACAGCTTCTGGTCCTTTGGACTTTGAACTGGGCAGTGACAGGGGTTCGGCCAAATTTTTGAATTGAATTGTATCCACAAGCACATTAATTTGCATAGCATACTTTGCACTGGAAAATTCAGTTTGCATCAGGAAAAATTCTAATGTCCCAGATCAGCCTTTGTCAAGCAAGCGCCTTCCAGACATTTTGGATTGCAGCTTTCATTAATCCCATTTCTACCAGCCCACTTTATTTCCATGCCTCCTGAATTAACGAGAAAAGTCTCTTCCTTCACAATCAGCACTGAAATGCTCTATTCCTCCTCCACCAATCTACTTCACAGGTGGCATTTTTTCTTCTAGCAAAGGAGGGCACTTTGCCTCTTAAGTGGTCAATACCAGGGGTCAGCAAACTTTTACAGCAGGGGGCCAGTCCACTGTCCCTCAGACCTTGTGGGGGCCTCGACTATATTTTGGAGGAAAAAAATTAAATAATTCCTATGCTCCACAAATAACGCAGAGATGTGTTTTAAATAGAAGCACACATTCTACTCATGTAAAAACACCAGGCAGGCCCCACAAATAACCCAGAGATGCATTTTAAATAAAAGGACACATTCTACTCATGTAAAAACACGCTAATTCCCGGACCGTCCACAGGCCAGATTTAGAAGGCGACTGGGCCTTAGTTTGCCTACCCATGGTCAATGCGGAAATGCAGATTACTAGTCTCTTAGAAAGCTAGCAAGACTAGTAACTTTTGGGGGCTTATTTACAAAGCTGGGTAGGATGTATGTTTAAACAGAAACACCCGTCACACTTTCCATTCAGTGCATCTGGGATACAACTACTCATGACTTTCGTTTTAGCATGAATGCAAACAGCGCGAAGATGAAAAGCAGTTGTCAAATCCTCACTGAAGTACAGAGTATCAACAACACAGAAGTACTCTGTTGAAGGTACTCAAGGAGTAGATTTCTACTGTTATGAAAGCATGTTAAGAACACACAGGTACTGCTTACTTTAAATCTTGTATTTTATGAGACATTTTTGAAGGAGTTAGAAGCAGATATAAAAGGATACAAAATGCAAAAGAAATGAGGAGGCAAGTGGAAAGAGGTAAATGTGGAAATAGAAGTGAGTAGGTTTTTTTTAACACATACTTGTTCAATGTATAGCATCTTTGCAAGCCTTTATGGCTATGCATTTGGAATGTCCCTCTTCATTTCACATGAGTCAAAAACAAAAAGTACAAATTTTTAGTGGCCACACACCTCTCAAATTGATAAGTTATAAACATACTATATCAAAAGATGGCCATATTTAACTTATAGGGACGTGGGTGGCACTTTGGTCTAAACCACTGAGCCTCTTTGGCTTGCTGATCGGAAGGTCGGCAGTTCGAATCCGTGCAACGGGGTGAACCCCCATTGCTCTGTCCCAACTTCTGCCAACCTAGCTTTTTGAAAGCATACCAGTGCAAGATACCGCTGCGGCAGGAACATAAATGTTGTTTCCGTGCGCTCTGGCTTCTTGCACCAGAAGCAGTCTAGTCATGCTGGCCACATGACGTGGAAAGCTGTCTGTGGACAAACGTTGGCTCCCTCGGCTTGAAAGCGAGATGAGCACAGCAACCCCATAGTCGCCTTTGATGGGACTTAACTGTCCAGGGGTCATTTATCTATTTTTTACCTATTTAACTTATAGGCATCTGTGCTTGAAACAATTCTATAAAAAAGACTTGTTCAAAAATGTGAATGAATGGTTTCAAATTATCAGAGAATATTAGGCTTAGACCAGGGTTTCAAATATTTGCTAAGCCTTGAAGCTCATTGGATAACCTTGGATCAGGCAGTATCTCTCAGTTAACCTACCACACAAGGATTTTGGAAAGACAAAACGGAAGTAAAAAAGAGCAGATGAAGGCCATGTATAGCAGCCTTCTTTGGAGTAGGATTATTTACACATTCCAACAGATTATGTACTTCACATAAATTCAAGGATACCAGTCTTACTCTTTATTTATATCGAAAGGTTCAAAGTGTTATAGAAAGGACAACTCTCCTTGGGACAAAGTACCATGAACTTTCTCCAGAATTAGATCATTTGGATCCTATATCCCATGAAATAGCAAGCCAAATCTCCAAAGGAAATACATAACCTCAAAAGAAACATATATACAACTCAGAAGCTACTAACATAGGCCACTGTTATTAATAGTTAACAAAACACCTTCGATATAATCTACAAAGTTCAAGTAAAGCATTCACACAACCAACCACACTATACTTCGAGCTAACAACCAGATTTCCTGGCTCAGGGCAAAAACAGAAGCAGTAGCGTTCTTCACCACCCCTCACGGGATACACATTTACAGACTCATTTCAAAGCTTTGCATTAAGTACATGAAACATAGTTGAAGCAGGAAACCCGCCTGCTTCCTACACCTCTGAGTACTGTATTACAGAACCGGTTGGAAGAGCTGGCATGACATGATCAGGACCGAGATGCGTCTCAGGGGGTGCAGAATCGGGGGAGGATGAAAACGTCAATCCCTCTATTTAAAAATAAAGTGGCACTTTTGTGAGAGGAGGGGGGCAGGGAAGGAAGGGCGAGTTGCGGATCGAAACGCCGGGCTCCTCCTCCGTCCCCCTAATATACCAACCCCCGTGGGCACTTCTCTGGCAAGGTAAGGAGGGAAAAGCAGGGCAAATGCGAGAGGAGGAACACGCTTCCAGGAACTCAAAGCGCGGACGGGGTGGAGAAGTAATACTGACAGGAAGGCAGAGCCGCTTCCAGGAGCTCAGTGCCCCCCCCCCCCGGCCACGATCCCCTTCCCCAGGCCGGGAGGAGCCGCCCAACCGGCTCTAGCCTCTCCCTCGCTAGACGCAAAGGTCACGGAGGGAACCCGGGAGGGAAGGCGCCGACCCGCCTCGGCTCCCAAAAGCCAGGCCCTCGCGTAGCCCAGCAGCCTGCCCAAGGGCTTCCTGCCTGGGCCTGAACACAGGGTAGCTCTCCCCCACCCCGCGGGCCAGGTCGCCCCTCACCTTCTGCGCGTTGCTCTGCTGCAGCACATTCTGCTCCACGGTCATGGCCCCGGCCCGACTCCGGCTTCCCTCCCCGCCGGCCTGAGGAGGTGCAGCAGCAGCAGGAGACGGCGCTAGCCGAGGGTGGGGAGGGAGCAACGGCAAGGCCGGGCCGGAGTGGACGGGCCGTGGGAGGGAGACGAGGGAGAGGAGCGCGGCGTGGGGAGGCCGCGGCTCGGGATCCACGCAGCCGTGACGCGACGCGCCTGCCCAGGCAAGTGGCAGCCCTGGAAAGGAGCGGGGCGCGCTCAGGCCCGGCGGTGCGCCTGCCGCTTGCTAGGAGTGTACGCGCCGCCGCCGCCGCCTCAACCAAACATGCCCAGCCCAGGAATGTGCTTGGGCTCCTCCCCTTCCCCGCCGCGCCTCCCTCCTCGGCGGCGCAGCCCTGCGCGCTCCCTACTCGGAAGTAAGTCTGGCCGAGTTAGTCCCGGCTAAGCGCGGACGCGCAGGGCTGCAGCCCGAGCTGCGAGAGGGCAAGTGAGGAAGGGAAGACGCCGCCCAGCTGCCGCCGCTACCGGGGAAAGGCGACTGAACGGGAAGCAGGAACTTCTCCTCTTCCCGCCCTTATCCTGCGGCGGCCGTCCAGCTTGCAAAGCCTCTGGGGATCCCTTTTAGCTCCACGGCGGCCTTCCTTTCGGAACAAGGGTCGGGGAAGAGCACATACCGGCGGCTGGCGGGGCGAGCGGCTAAAGCAGGCCGAGTCATCCCTGCAAGTTTTACCTTGGTGGGGCCGGTTGGCTGCTGCGGACCCCCGCGCCCCTTTCTGTCCTCCAGGCTAGCAAGAAACAATGCGGGAATAATGCAAGGATTCTTCTAGCCAGGTGAAGACACTCCAGGAAGTTGTGGAGGTGCAGTAGCCCCTGGGACTGTGAAAGGTTTGGAAACTTTGCTCATACCAGTAAGCTCTAAACGGTCTGGGTACTAGAAGGATTACTTGCTTCCATATGATTCCACCTTCTTCCTGAGATGGTTTCTGCTTCATATCCTGTTTCTGAGATTAATCTCATGAATAGGTGGGGCAGGGCCCTCTCCACATTGGCACCCAGGCTCTTGAATTCATCTCCATGGGAGGTACATTTGTGTCACTTCCTGTTTTCTTTTTGACAGTCAGTCAAAGCTATGGTTTTCTGTAGTGTCTCTTGTGACACTGAGGCTGTTATTTTTGCCTCCTCGTACTGTGGTTTTTGCTGCTATTACACTGCTGATTTTTGATCAGTGGTTTGGCTTTATGGTTTGATGGGTTTAATCATTTTAAATACATTGTACTGTGCATCACTTTGGACCAAAAAGCAGGATAAAAAGAAACTATGCATGATATTCAGTGAAGTTCTGCTCAGGGCACACCTAATGAAATCAATAAACACGTATTACTTGCGTCAACTGATTTGTTTTTTTAATTAATATTTCTGTGTAATATTTCCCCATAACCAAAGGTTATCTTGTCATCTTCCAAAAATATTTAAAATATTATAAACAATTTAAACCATAAAAATACAACATAAAGAGCATCGGACAACTGAGAACTCAATCCCAACAGTGATTATGCTCACAGAGCACAGACCTCGCACAGCACAGACAGATCTTAATTACCAGATTTCTTTGATCCTATTAAACCTTTGGAAAACCTTTAAAAAGCAGAGAGAATTAATGTCTTCCCCTACTGCCAGAAAGAATACAAAGTATTCATAGCATGTGAGCCTTTTCAGGAAGGATGTTCTACCATCAGGATACTGTCCTTTGTCACACTTATCCCGGCTAAGGCACCCAGAGAAAGCCTCTGACAATGGCATTGGGGAATGGGATGGTGTTTGTGAGTGAAGTGTAGGCTTTAAAGATTAAAAGCAGCATTTTGAATCTGGATTGGAATCCAGCTCACCTGAAACAAAGCTAATGTAATATACTGTAGTGCAGTTAGCTCTGTCTTGGACTAATGGGAGTTCCCTGACTGTTTTCAATGGTAGTTCCATATACAGTCCTATGTGTATTTACTCAGAAGCAGTCCTGCCTGAGTTCAGCAAGACTTACTCCTAGATAAGTGTGCATGTGGTTGTAGCCTTTGTCTATCCTCTCTCTCAGTCAGTGAATTTGGCATAGAGAATGTTGCAGATTAAGTGAACTACAGTGAGAACCACATGAAAGGTATTAATGGCCCCCTCAAAAGGAGTTTTTCACACTCAGATATCATTAACACATTAATACATTTTAATTTTATTATTGTTATTTGCATTTCTATACCACTCTTCCTTCAAGGATCACAGGGCAGTTTTCAAGAACAGAAAAATACATATCATAGTAACAAACAAAAACAGTAACCCAACATGCAGTTTAAAAGGCCTTGAATTCTTTAATTAGCCAAAGGCCTGGGAAAAGAGGAATGTTTTTGCCTGGAGCCTAAAGATACGTAATGAAGGTGCCAGAAAGAGTGTAACTCCATCAAGAGCAGGCAACCTCCTATCCATCCGGTTTAGGGAGCTGCCCACTAACAGTGACTCAGTCTTATCTGGATTTGAGCTTTAGTTTGTTGGCTCTCAGCCAGTCCATTACTGAGACAAGCATTGGTCCAGCACATCCACTGCCACACCTGCAGATGTAGAGGAGAAGTAGAGCAGTGTGTTATCAGCAAATTGCTGGGAACCAAACTCCCAAACTCCAGATGACTCCACTTAGCAGTTTCATGTAGATGTTAAATGTTAACAGCATGGGGATAAAATCACACTCCAAGGAACCCCACAATGAAGGCTCCACTGTGCCAAAGAGCACTCCCTAAGCATCACCCTCTATAAATGACCATCCAAGTAGGACCAGAATCACCGCAAATCAGTACTGCCCAACTCAGGACAGTCACTCCATAAGGATACCATGGTTGATGGTATCGAAAGCCACTGAGAAGTTGAGAATTAACGGGGACACATTTCCCCTGTCTGTCTTCCAACAGAGGTCATCATACAGGGCCACCAAAGCAGTTTCTGTGCTGAAACTGGGCCTAAAGGCTGATTGAAATGAATCTAGAAAATCAGTTTTCTCCAAGAGTGCCTGGTTCTGGTCACTCACTCAAGAAACTTGCCCCAAAAGGAGAGCTTGGCAACTGTCTTGTAATTATTTAGATTTAATGAATTCAGGGAGGGCTTCTTGAAGAGCGGTTTTACCATTCCCTCCTTCAAACACCCAGGGACCTTCCCCTTTCACAAGGAGGCATTCATCACCTCCCTGACCCAGCAAGCTGTACCTTCCCTGCTTGTTTTTATCAGCTAAGAGGAGCAAGGGTCCAGGTCACAAGTGATGGCCCTTACTGATCCAAGCACCTTATTCACCTCTTTGAAACTTACTAACTAAAACTCCCAAGATTCACCTGGTGTAACAGTGGAGTCAAGGTTCCAGTGGATGCAATTAATTTTATCCTCAATATGTTTTACAAACAAATGACAGCGAGCTACTACTGTTGGTTTTATCATATCCATTGGATCAAACTATAGAAGCCAGCACACTATTTGGAAAAGCTCTGCTGGATGGCACAATGATGATGCAATGGAGGCAGCGAAGTATGACTTTTGCTGCCTTCACTGCCACTAGGTAGGCTTGATGATGAGCCCTCACCAGTGTTTGATTGCATTTGAATGGAGTTCTTCTCCACTTGCATCCAAGCTGTTTCCCACCTTGTTTCGTCATCCTAAGCTCTGGAATATACCAGGGATCCAAGCAGGCTGTATTAAGCGGGCCAGGGCTACAAAGGGAGTGTCAGTCATATGAGCCGGAAAATCCCCCAGAGCCATCTGGAAACCCGTTTGATGCATCAGCCTCTGAAGGAAGACCATCTTAACAGGTCCCCGACATCTACAGAGGGCAAAAAGGGGTTAAACCTAAAGCTCAACAAGAAATGTTGTGACCATGACAGCAGACTGATATCAATATCCCCTACATTCAGATCACTCTGTTCCTACTGAGTTAAGAAAACAAGGTCCAGAGTGTGGCCTGCCACATGCGTTGAGTTGATGACATGTTAGGACAGCTCATGGTCATCATGGCAGCCATGAAGTCCTGAATTACCCCAGAGCCTCTTTCATGGATGTTGAAGTTCCCCAAAATCATCAGTCTAGGAATCTTCAACAACGCCTCTGAGTCCAGCTCTGTCAGCTCAGGCAGGGAGACTGCTGGGCAGTGAGGTGAGTGGTAAACTCCATAGAATCCATAATCTGTCCCGATTGTCAAGTGCCAGGAACACACACCCTAGATCGCCCCCCAACTGGACAGAGAGCCTGGAGAGAGAAATAATTTCTGTAGACCACAACAGCCCCTCCTGCCTGAGCCTCAAGTATGTCCCAATGCTGCACTGAGTACCCAGATGGGCACAGCTGGGTGAAACCAACCCCAACCTACTCACCCACCCAAGTCGCAGATATGCAGGCCAGATTGGCCTCCTCATTCACAATCAGATCATGAGTGAAGTCTTACTTTGATCTGACCTGGCATTCAGCCACAGATCAGAAAGCAATGAAGCCAATAATAATAATCATGCATGTCATCATGGCCCAAATCATAGAATTCAGTGTTAAAACAGTGAGGGAATTTGAAGGAGTCCTTAAAGTTTTATGGTATCAGGGTTGTGTCAGAAGCCAGGAACTGTCAGCCAGTACTGAAAGGTAATCAGGTTGGAAGCACAAACTAGAAAGCAGGGCAGAATAACAAGCCAAGAGTCAGGACAAGAGATCAGGATTAGAAACCAAGACACACCAGAGCTGAACTAGACCTTGTAAATTCCTCTGGGTAACAGATTTTGGTTAAGGTGTCTAATAAACATTTAAATAGGGAAGCAACTGCATCTTAGCTGTCTGTAAAATGAGAAATTTTGCCTGATGAATTGGTTATGTATGGTACTGCCCCAAACAGTTTGCCACAGGGACAAATCTGATGATCAGGTGTATGAATTTTTTTCCTGCAGCTGATTGTGAGATGGATAAATCACACAGGGATAATTAATGTAATCAGCTTATCGGGCAAAAGTCCACTCAAGTCAGGAAAAGTATACTGTTTGTCACACATGGCAATCTTGGTATTTATGCAATCTTCTATGTAGAAATTACTGAAAAATATGTATCCTGTTGTAGCCTACAAGTGCAGAAGACTGTTTACGTCAGAATTAAAAGTTGTTTTTTGTGCATAAGGGGAGTTCTGAGTCAGGGTGTCAAATGCAGGACCACATCGCTTTCTTAATCTTCTCCTGTTTCATGCTTCACCAAGTATACAGCTAGGAAATATATTGGCTGGCAGCCCTCTTGAAATGCCAAGTCAGGAACTTCTTCATTACAGCATTAATTTCAACTGTTTTATTAAACAGCAATTGAATGACTATACTGCTAAGCATGCTTGCACAAAAATTTCATCCAATGGAACGAACAGGGCAAAATAACAGCTTTGGTGAAACTGATCTTCAGTGGTAAAACAACATGAGTGAAAAAATCAGCACCCGTTTCCCCATGTTCCACATTCCCATTCTCAAGGAGCCTGTGGCTATTTCTTTACAAAAATAAAATAAAATAATATTCCTGCGTTAGATGATCGCGTGGCAATGGTATAATCTATTTCTGATCTACCGGTAAGTCTCATAAAACTCATTGAGACTTGCTTACATTCAGACTTGCTTAGGCTCTGGCTAGGAGTGTTTTATTTTGAGTGCAGGCGGGGGAAACACAGTCATCATCTGCATCTGACCATATAATGCAGAAATAAAATACTGCATAAGCTCAGTATTAAATGGCATACCAACTATGCTATTTGTTTACCCGTTGTGTTTAGTAGTTCTTTTGAATGAAAATAATGTTTCACCAATTATTACATCTGAAAGCGTTAATTTCCCAGGAGAACAGTAGTGAGTAGGTGTGTAGGGCAATGAAGCTATTTGTGCCCATCTTTTAATTGACAGTAAATCAGTGATCGCATATCAGAGTTCAGTTATGCATTTCGGTAAAGGATTTTTTACCACCTGTGCAGGGAGAAGAAATGTTGTGTTCATTTAAAATGGAATAAACTTGAATTCTACAGTTTTAAGAAATGTGTCTATAATTGAATGTGGGAGGGATTGTGCTGGGGAAGGGCACAGGCAACTAATATCATTAGTTGTTTTTGTGTCAGCAGCTTTCTTATGTACAATCTGTATCTGATTTGATGCTTCAGCCTGATTCTCTATATACATCTTTATTTAGAAGTAAATTCTGTGGAGCACCGAAAAAAAGAAATGCCATGGTGCGTCTGTAACAGGGAAACCGGACACCTTGATCTGCCCCAGCTGTGGCAAAACATGTCTCTCCCCCATCAGCCTCTAAAGCCATAGCAGGCACTGTAACTCTCCAATGGACTGACTTTACCCTCAATGGCGCACTCTTACATGGTCTCTCAAGACAGACAGATACCAGCAAAAATCACTTGGAAATAAATAGGGGTTACCCACAAGTAAGTCAGCATAAGCACTGGTGGACTTTGGGCTCTCAAATTCCAGCAGTGCCCTGTGTGGCGCTAAAATTCAGCACCCCCACATCTCATGCTCCATTCTACAACATTGTTGTGGCGCCCCCTGCAGCAGGGCACCCAGTGTGGCTGTACCAGTCATGCTACTCTGTCATAGGATTACAGCCTTGAGCTGGACTACACATGATTTCATCCACAAGGTTTGTCAGAGGGATACTCTGAGGTCCAAGCGCCAAGTGAGCAGTGGGAGGTCATGACAAAGTGATGTAGCAACTGCCATATCTGTAGTTATGTTGCTTACAATGACCATTCTGGAGGGCAGGAAGTAAGCGAGAGCCTGCTCCTAGCCTGGAGCTAGTATAGCGAGCAGCCCAGCAGATCCGGGAGTGGCTCAGCCCCTCCCTTGGAGCAGCCCATTCAAAGGTGGTCCTTCTGCTTGCTGCACTTCAGGTAGGTGGAAAGGGGAGCTCTACATGCTGGAGTGAGGCTTGCTGCATTCTGTAAATGGAGGTTGGCGGAGCCATTCTGGGCTGGACTGAAGAAAACCTCCACCCCATCCACACACACACACACACACACACACACACACCAGTATGGTGGACTGGGGAGGGTTAGAATGAACTCATTCTTAGTAAGTCCCAGAACAATGTTGTTATGCCCCCAAACATCAACAAACCACTATACAGTGATATCTCGGGTTACATACGCTTCAGGTTACATATGCTTCAGTTTAAAGACTCCGCTAACTCAGAAATATTACCTCGCGTTAAGAACTTTGCTTCAGGATGAGAACAGAAATCGTGCTCCGGCGGCGCGGCAGCAGCAGGAGGCCCCATTAGCTAAAGTGGTGCTTCAGGTTAAGAACAGTTTCAGGTTAAGTATGGACCTCCAGAACGAATTAAGTACTTAACCCAAGGTACCACTGTAGTATTCAAGTCCCCCACAGTAATAATCATGTGAGGAGGGGGCCATGCTTATTGGCTCCAGCGCTCCTGTCTTCTCCTTGCCACCTTTCATCCACGTTTTGGGGAAAAGGTCTGATGTGGGGAGTCTGTTGTACACGCTTCCGCGTGTGGATCGTTGGGTGAAGGGTAGAAGAGTCAGTGGTGGAAACAGGGCTGGCAAATGCAGGCCTGCTCTTCTCCCCGTACAGTGACCATCATGTGAGATCTGAATGCCTGAATGAGGCTTATCTCAGCTTGAAAGCTTCCCCTGTCAAGTGGTAATAATAAAGATCTACTTCACAATGAGAAAGTAATTGACCTAAGCATTGTAAAATGCTTGAAATACATAATATAACAATATGAGCTACACTAATAATGTTTGGCCTTCAGCATACAGAAGGAAGGAGAAAGGGAGGCCTCACAGCTGTAATGGTGTGTAAAGTAGCAATCGGGTGTGCGAATTCGTACTTTGTAGTCCCACACATACCTCCACTGTACCATCCTACCTATTAAAGCAGATTTTTTCCCCTGTTGTTTTTACAACAAATTATATGTTGTTTTGTGCTGTTTACCACACTTACATTTAGACAACAAAGGTCCGTATAGTAAAAGCTATGGTTTTCCCAGTAGTGATGTATGGAAATGAGAGCTGGACCATAAAGAAGGCTGATCACCAAAGAATTGATGCTTTTGAATTCTGGTGCTGGAGGAGACTCTTGAGAGTCCCATGGACTGCAAGAAGATCAAACCTATCCATTTTTCAGGAAATCAGCCCTGAGTGCTCACTGGAAGGACAGATCCTGAAGCTGAGGCTCCAATACTTTGGCCACCTCATGAGAAGAGAAGACTCCCTAGAAAAGACCCTGATGTTGGGAAAAATGGAGGGCACAAGGAGAAGAGGACGACAGAGGATGAGATGGTTGGACAGTGTTCTTGAAGCTACCAGCATGAGTTTGACCAAACTGCTGGAGGCAGTGAAAGACAGGAGTGCCTGGCATGCTCTGGTCCATGGGGTCACGAAGAGTTGGAAACTACTAAACAACAACAAATTATGCTTTCGTTATGTAAGGAATCACATTCAACACCAGTTTCTGTTGTTAAGTAGCTAGTCTGCCACTCTCTGTATTTGTGCAAATACAGGTGGTTAGTCGCCACAGTAACTAATTGCCAGATATGTCATTTTAAACAGTGATGTCAGCACAAGTAACACTTTTTTTAAAAAACACACCCAACCATTTATTAATTTTTTTGGCAGAGCCAAGTCCGTTATTAATTTGTCACGAAAACTCAACAGGCAGAAGAGTTCATTCCAGAGCAGACTTCAGTACATGAGAATGAACCCTGCATAAATATTAATTTGGAGGATTTATCTGACATCTCTGTTAGGAAGGGACTGACTGAAATCTCAAGTATTTCTTAAATGAGTCAAGTATTCCTTAAAAGCATTAAGCAACAGTCAAGCTAGATATGATGGATGTTGGTGGTAGTCTACTTTTTTATACAAAAAAGCTAGCATAATGCCAAAACTGAGCTGAATAGACAAAAACGAACCTGAAACAATGGAGTAAAGCAAGTCAGGGTGGTGCTACATCTCTTCATGAAAGGCAAATATATATATATGAGACCAGCTCATGTATGTAAATAAACAAACATGGTTGTCTCTGTCACACGTTCTTTGGATTTTATTTCATGACCTCAGCCCTCAGTCTGCCATTTGGAGTAGTAATACTGATCTAATCACAGAATTATTATAAAGGTTGTTGAGTTAAAGTATGCAAACCACATTGAAACACTATATACATATTTACTATTGTTAGGATTATTTTGAAACTGTATATACATCAACATAGCTTTTCATTAAACTTAAAAGCATTAATAGGCACACTGAGTCTTTATGTCAGCTGTAGTCACAAACTGTAATCTATCTAAGAGTAAACTCTGCTTACTGACCTTCACTAGTATGGCATCCTAGATTTGTGGGAGCAAAGTATTTAAATGTTAAATCATGAACAGCTGGGATGAAATAGTAGACTTAAAACAGAGACACATTGCATAAACCTCAGCTCCAATGGCATGGGATGGGATCAAATTGTAATGCTTGTCAAAACTGTGTGATAAATGTCTCAGCAATGATTGCTATTTGCACATCCCAGTCATTGACAACAGTCAAAAATTGAAGTGCTATCTCGGAAATAGTTCATAATGGATGCTTAATCTGAGAGAAGGGCCAATATATGAGTATAGCTGTTAGTTCAGAAACCAATTATAATTGTACCACACTGATTCATGCCTGATGGTAATTGTGAAGTTAAAATTGGAAGGGCTGAACAGCATTTATGGGGCCTGAATTCCAAACTCAGCAGTGTTTTAGCAGCTCTATAATGTTTGCTCTGCACTTAGATGATCTGCTTAATGTTTTCATGTTTTATTAATGGAATAACACAAGAGATAGTGACAGAGGGGACAAACAAGCTGAAATTAAGCACATTTAACTGTTTATTGAGCAATGAAGGCCTAACAGTAGGGTGGCCCCTTAAACATTGCCAAAAAATGAGAAGCACATTACCATAGATGCTATTTATATGTACATATGTAAATTTGGAAATAATTATTATGATTTAAATAGAAATACAACACATTTCATTATAGTGGGTTCAGATGTGCCTGTTCCGTCTGCTGCCCAGGTGCTAGCTATTGATGGCTATTTATTTTTGGACACCCTATCAAATAAGAAACTCTGTTGAACAAGAAGACTGTCCTCTGTAAACTGCAAACGTGGCCATGCTATATACAGTATCACCCACTAATCATTAGTAGGCAATGTATACATTAAAAAGAAACACATAGAGAAGGATGAAATTAAAAAAAAAAAGCATTGTAAATCTGGTATTGGTGTAAACCCATTGATACCGATGTCTTGCAAGAAAGGCATACAACTCATGGACCCTGAATAATGGCACTGGTAATGTCTATTTCTAACCACAATGGTTGAAAGGTACTAAAAAAAGAGCAGTGGTTTACATTTTCTGTGTGTCCGTGGAAGATGGGGTTTTTCCCCTTCTGACAGCAGCTCCTCCTGCCTAATGTGCTGATCCCAAATTTCAGGAACTATGATCTGTCACAGGGTGGAGTTCTCCTATCTGTTCTGGTACATTGGATACTAAGCTTTATTTATATACAAAATCAAAACATGTAAAATTTCTGCTCGGTATGGAATTTATGATCATTAATTGTACAACTAAATAGAGCTAGTTAATTCCTCAATTTGAAGATGTTTACGAGTTTTTCAAGTGTAGGTAGACATAGCGTATGTATTCCATTTATATCACTGCTGCTCTGACTCATCCTCATCTACAAAGGTTATTTTTTCCTGATGCAGGAAGATGTCAGTTGTCAGATATACAACTGACCCTCTTGAGCACTGCTGAGCTACAGCCTGTTTCTAACCAGGAGCCTATTATTCTCTGGAGAGAGGGAAAAGTACGCTTACCCACTTGGACCAGCATTTCTCCTTTGAGCAGCACTGCGTTCCCTTACCTTTGTTAAAACTTATTTTTAAAAAGTTGCTCAATTTCTACAGCACGACAATAGGCATAGGAGCAAAGCAATTAACCAGAGACAGTTGCAATCCTGCCTCCAAAGTCCACACAGATGCTCTGCAGCAGATGGGCTAGGCTCTTGGTAACAAATATATGCAATCCATAATAGAAATTCAAAAATGTAGCTTCTCAGAGACAGTTCCTGAAACTGTATAGAAGAGCTGGCATAGAGATGGGAGCCTGCCAGCATTATTTGTGAGTGTTTCTGCAGCATTTAGTCTGCCGATAAAATCTTTCACTCAGAAAGCTAAAAATTCAGACTTTGCTGAAGCTAAGCAGATCTGCAGAAAGATGAGTGGTAGAGAACATGTTTTGCATGTGAAAGGTCCAAGGTTCATTCCAAGCTTCTCCAAGTAGGACTGGGAGAGATCCCTGGAGTGCAGCTGCCAGTTAGTTTAGGGCAGTCCTGAACTAGCTGAACCAAAGGTGCCCTAAGGAACGATCAGAAGTGGAGCCGAGTTGCTATGCTAGTTTCCTAGCAGGTGAGTCGCTGTGGCGTACCAGGAGGGAGAGCTGTAAGGCAGCTGGAAAGTCGGTGTGGTGCAAATGCACTAGCAGGAGCATCTGAATTGCTCGGCTGGTGCATTTGCACTGTGCCGACACCCCTACACTTTGCCCTCCCCTTCTCGGTACACAACATTGACTTATGTGGAATGGGGTGGGTGGGCGGGGGGCACCCTAAGCTACAATATGTATTTTGTTGACTTCGTATAACATGGCGGTATCTTCTAGGAAGGGAAAAAAATGGAACAAATCAATATGGAACAAAGATTCCTGTTCACTCTGTCTTTTCCTCCTTCCTACCCAGGTTGATTTTCCCTCCAATCTCTTACCCTTTCTTGGCTACTGCTAACATTGACTTTTGATTATTTAGACTGTTTTGTTATATTAGGGATGGCATGAAAAAAATCACAGTCTTTTGGTAGTAAGAATGCAACAAAAAAGTGTCCAGCAGCTTATTGTTCAGCATCCATCCCTTGCAGGGACCTCCCCTGGGGACTGGACATTCCTTTTTAAAATCCATTTTTATCACTTCCTTGAGCCTCACAGAATCATAACTGGTTTAAGTTACATAACATTGGAGTTCTAAATACCTGAGTGCTGACAAAAATACACTGTCATGTTATGCACTACGTAGATTTCATTTCCTCCAAATTCCTTGAAGAGTCTGTTCTAGCAAGATTACCAGTATTTCTCTACATTGCATGTTTGCATGTATGTTCTAAGCAGCAAATATCAAATCAGAGTCCCCCCTCCCCCTTCAAGCCTTTTCCCACTATGGCACATACATAATCTATGAATCTAAAACAAGTGTTTTGCATTTGAGTGTAAAAATAGTAGGGCCAAAGACTGACCAAAGAAGAGTTGATAGAAGTCCCATTGGGACTAGCGTTTCTGGGAAAGGCTGAACTATTCCTAACCTTCTTCTATCAGGAATGCTGTAATTCACTTCTCACTTCTCTGTTTTTATAAACCTTGGCCTTCTCAGAACTATCTGAAATCTAAACTCAATGCTCTGTCAGGTTTGGTAACTTTCAGCCCAGTTTAGACCGCAAGATTGGTAAGTAGACACCAGCACAGCTGGCAGGTCTTTCTTACCGAGAGAGTGAAATGTGCCGTCAAAGATAAAGTCCTGCACCCAGCATCTGGAGGTATTTATACAATGTTTGTTGTTTATTATTTATTTTTAAATTTCAAATTTGTCCACTCAACCTAGCTCCAGTCCTCAAATACTGCAATAAAAATAAAACATCAAAACCTCATAAACAGAGGAACATACTAAGCTACACCACTAGTCCATCCAGCTCAGTATTGCCTGGCATATTTTGCGTGCAAAGCAGATGCTCTATCATTGGCCCTTCGCCATAAAAGAAGTTATAAACACTGCAGATACAAACAATGGAACATGAAGTTAGAACTGTAAAGGACCTAAAACCAGTAAGCAAAGCTCTGGTAAAATAAAAGAGGCATTTTTATTTGCTCCTTAAATGCTAAGAGAAAGCTGGCTCCAGTTAAGAGAAAGTTCCACAGAGACAACTATCAGTACAAAAGCTCTGCTTTTTGTGACCATCAGTTTGGCTTTAGATGGCAGTGGGGTTCAGAACAGGAATTCCACTTGACATGACCATGGGAGGAATTCACATGAAGCAAGGGTTCACTGTGTGCACTCTACCAAGTCATGTGGCTTCTCTCTAACTTGCTTATCAGTTAATAATCTATCTAGAGTTAGGAGTGAGCAGTGAGGTGACCAGATTTGCTGATGACACTAAATTGTTCACGGCTGTTAAAACAAAAAGTTTGCGAAGTGCTCCAAAAGGACTTCTCCAAACTGAGTGAACAGGCAGTAAAATGGCAAGTGCAATTCAGTGTAAAGAGATGCATGCTGGAACAAAAAAAATATTTATCTTAATTTCACATATGTGTTCATTGGGTCTGAACTGGAGGTGACAGATCAGGAGCAAGATCTTGGGGTCATAGTAGACAGATTGATGAAGATGTTGACTCAACCCAGTGTGGCATGTGGCCTTGACCGATTATTCCTGAGGTACTGTGACCTTCAACAGAAAATAGTTGCCTATCTCTGCTCTAAGAGGTAGGAAATGCTGCCCCAAGATATTTCCACCAGCTTTCAGTCACAGTATATTAAGGTTTTATATAGCATGGATTGAAACCTTGCTCCGCTAATAATGGATCTTGCTATCCCTTAACTGATTTTTCTGAAGTCACTTATTCGTCCTTCAGATTCTACCCCTGATCTGATTTGGCACACCTGTACTTTACAATAGCATAAGATGGCATATGACCAACTCTTACTAATTTGTTCTTTCCTGGGTTGGCTGGTCTCATGGTAAGTTTCTTTTTGTTCAGAGCTAGGAGATGGTACAAAGTGTGACTGTTCACTTGATAGAGTCCAATGGGTCTTTAGCCCTGATAGAATGAGCCAAGGAGATCTCCGAATGCAGCTGTTATTAAAGAAATATTAAACATTAAAGTATCTGGAGTTTCTCTAAAACTTCATGGGAGAATTTCAGGAACTGCTTCTGATATGACACAGCGGCCACTGTTTAAAAATGGAGATTTTAAAAATGGCTAAATGTGTTGGATAGCAATTGACTATGTCAGAGTAGAAATCTAAATTTCCTTTGTTTCAGCCAATCTACTCTAACTATGATCTAGTTGGCTAATGTCTGGTATATCTTCAGTTCCACACTACCATACAAAAGGTAAAAGGTCTATTCTACAGACAAACACTGACATCTTCTGGACATTCAGCAGTGGTGTGGTTCTGCCCGGCCTAATGTTTGCATAATGGGCTTCAAATATCTCAGTGCCAGATTGTCATTGTAAAGAACACTGCAAAACTACATACTATATAGCATAAAGGATATCAATATATTTAATTGTTACTAAATGAAAATTGCAAACAGTTTGAAAGGAGCTCTTAAAATTAAACACGTTTTGTGGAAAGCAAAGTTCCTGAACTCTGGGTGCAGCTGTATTTGGCAAGCCTACAGGCATGTAACAAAATTAATGAAAACCATTCAGCTGTATAACAGTGAGGCAGAAAAGGGAAGAGATCTTTTGCATGTAAAGCTATTACACCATTCTGAAAGATTCTACCAGTCCCAGTTAATTTCATTTAACATTTCACACATCAGGAAGGCATTATGCACCACTAGAGGGCTCCCTCATATTTTAAAAGAAAAGCTAGAAAGATTTTTAAACAAGAAATGTGTACGTCATGAATTTATTACTTCTAAATTGTTCAGATATAAAAAAGATAGACACCTGATAAGTCACACGCGCACTCAAAGGTTGACTGAACTGAAATAATGAATTTCCAAATGAATTTTGATTGAAGAAGTTTCTGGTTCAATTAACCAATCTGTGTAAGCAAATTTTTCTGCACTGATAATCTCACTGTGTTCCAGGGCGAATTTGATAGGACTGAATTATACATGATGCCATGAGAAATTAATTTTTGACTGTTTTTAGCTGTTCTGCACAAACATTTCAATAGGGACAAATGTCAGATTCTACACTTAGGCAGGAAGAACCAGCTGCACAAATAAAAGATAGAGGACGCCTGTTAAAAGGATCTAGGGGTTTTAGTAGACCAGAAGCTTCACATGAGTCAACAGTGTGACGCAGCAGCAAAAAAGCTAATGCTATTCTAGGCTGCATCAACAGAAGTCTAGGGTCCAGATCTACAACATCTGCCACTTCATGCATCTGATGAAGTGGACTTTAGTCCACAAAAGCTTTTGTCAATAAATGTTGTTGGTCTTTAAGATGCCACAAAGACTCTTTGCTGTTTTGCAGGAATACTGCAGCACTGCTCCTACCATTTTACAATATGTTACATAGGGTGGCGCAAGGACTTTTAGCTGCGCAGTGGAACTTCCCCGCTGTCTCCACTCCTTGCATGTTCCCCAAATCTGGAAGCTTCGGATGGACAGAGCATTCTATTTCACAACAATGCCTAAACATCTTTCCTTTATGAAAGAAGACAATCTAAGGGTCACACGGGGATAGGGAAAGGCAGAGAAGTTCCATTGCACAGCTCAAAGTCCTTGTTCTAGTGCAATTGTTCAGCTGGATCGTGTCCCTAGAGATTTATTTACATGGCCTCCTAGGAGGACAATGGACACACATGATGGGGATATTTCTGACCTTCAGATGATAAACCAAGCCCAGAAAACAAGGGCTTTACTGCTTTTCTAAGTGTGCAGTAAATTCATTGTACTTAATTTAATATCAGGTTATGTTGGTTGATGCATTTGTAAGTGTGTTATTGTGTGTCAAGTGGGGCTGACTTGGCGGGGGGTGGGGGTGGGAAGGAGTGTGGATGTGCTGTCTTTGTAACTTTGCAAAAAGAAAGAAAGAAAAAGAAATCCAATAACATGTGACTGAAAGGCATGCTTGCTTTCTACCAATTGATTAGACCCTAGACACGAACCTTTTATTCACATTTTAACACCCCTGAGCACAAAAGGGCTTCTTATTCAGATGAACGTTCTGTTAAATCATACCTTTCATGAGGTATCACAGGAAAGGCTGGCTGGAAGAACAGAACAATCCATCCCTGTTTTGAGAGCAGGGAACAGGAACTACTAGCAAGAGGACACCATTGTATTCTCTTGTTTGAATGAATTGAGAGTACATGTGTCCGTGCCATATGTTTTAGGGTTGTCAATTTCATGTTGAGGTACAGCTAACTAAAGGCTAAAGTGTTACATCAGGCTTGCCCAAGGGAAGAAGTATTCATTTCAGAATCTAGTGTGAACGCTCGGCAGAGCTCAGAACAGGCAACGTGAGTATAAGCAGAGCTGTGCATTTGCTTTGCCTTCACTTGCTGTGTTTAATGTGTTCATGCCCAGCATGAGAGGGTTTGAGCAAAAAGAAGAATAAAGAGTCCAGCAAAAAGGAAAGATCGTGCTGTTTTGTTTTTTAAAAAATCTAAATACATATACTAAGTAATGTGCTAGAAAAATAAAACACTGATAGCTTATTTGTGAGGGCAAACAACAAAACTCTGCATAGGAATTGAACGAGGAAAGCTTTCCGTTAATATTTGAACAGAGGGAAAATGTACCACCACTTTTCTGCTCCTGTGAGAAAAATAGCTGCTGCAACTCCTCTCCCCCAAATCAGTTGTTGAAATTAATCAATGATTGAGATTAGTAAGAACCATATCAATAAACATCTGACAGGAGTGGGGTGCATTTAACAAATTCTGCTTTTCCACTTGGGTAAATTATTAATGCACATTTGGTTCATAAATGTTAGTTGTTTATGAGTGTGCAGATGTAGAATGTGGGGATTTATCATGCATGGCTTTTTGTTATGAGAGCCAGCATGGTGTAGTGGTTAAGAGCAGTAGACTGGTAATCTGGTGAACTGGGTTCGCGTCCCTCCTCCTCCACATGCAGCTGCTGGGTGACCTTGGGCTAGTCACACTTCTTGAAGTCTCTCAGCCTCACTCACCTCACAGAGGGTTTGTTGTGGGGAGGAAGGGAAAGGAGATTGTTAGTTGCTTTGAGACTCCTCATGGCCCAATGGGAAAATTTATGGAAGATCAATTGGAAATTCACAAACTGTTACACAATTAGAGAGAACTTTCAAAAAATGCAACATCGATGGTATCTCATACCATGGAAACTTTCAAAAATGTATAAAAATGTGTCAAGTAATTGTTGGAGATGCGGAGACTCAGGAACATTCTACCATATGTGGTGGACATGTAGGAAAATACAGGTATTCTGGAAGAGTATACATGCAGAACTGCAAAAAATGCTAAAGATCTCTTTCAATAAAAAAACAGAGGCCTACCTCCTGGGAATAACAGATTTGGATATTCCACAAAAGAGGAAGGGTATCTTTTTATATGCGACGGCAGCAGCAAGAGTTTTGATCGCAGCAAAATGGAAGAGTAATGAAATCCCCTCTATACAAGATTGGATCCAAAAGCTGACAGAATATGCTGAATTAGATGGTTTATCAGAAAAAATAAAGAATAAATCAAAACAGGAATTTGTTTCTAAATGGGAGGTTTTCAAAGAATATCTGAAAAATAAATATAGTAGTTTAAATTCTGTTGCAGCATTCGAAGAACTTCAGTAATAGTTGCTAGGTAGATAGAAGAAATTAGATTTATTGAGAATAAGTTTAATTATGGAAAAAATGTGTATTGGCAATAAGTAATATGAATTTGAAATATGGAATAGACGGGAAGTTGAGTCTTTAGTGTTAAGACCAATAGATGTTTTATTGTTTGCCAAGAAAATTATGTGTCTATGGCTATTTTTGTAATTTGTGTGTAATTTGGTATTTGTGTTTTTGTGTGTGTTTTTTTCTTGTTGTATAAATAAATAATAATAATGATAAAAAAGAGACTCCTCAAGGGGGGATGAAAGGTGGGATATCAAGTCCAAACTCCTCCTCTTCTTCTTCTACAGCATCTGCTGTGGGGAAGCCTGAGTACCTTTGGGAACATGAAAATGGAATAGGGAGGTTTCACGCTTGCCACAGTGTTCCCAAAGGTAGCATTTGCATTTCAGGGGAAGCCTCCTCTTGGCACCAATGGTAGCACCCCCCGATAATGCAAACAGTGTTTTCACTTGTATGGCTTTTGTCAGGTGCGTTGCAGGGAGAGAGAGTTAGACTCCCCTCTCCACCTCTGTTCAGACTTCGCCATGTGGAACACATATAATTGTTGTGAAACCCAAAGAGACACTAGCACATAATAAGCATGACTATGACCTCAGATTTATGCCATCAAGATCATATCTTATGTGCATTTTTGAAGTTATGCAACACAATTAAAGATGGCACAGGGCAGGACAGCCCTGGGGGGATCTGAGATACCATTCTACTTTATACCAGCCCTGTCCTAAGGTTTTAGAATTTCTGGAAGGTCCAAATCAATTACACAAACACATGCACACATACATCACCATGGCCTATGCAATATGGTGAGTGTTGAGGGATGGGGGAAGGAACAAAATGTTGGAAGAAATGAAAACCCAGTTATTAATAGGGCATTTTTAAAGCTTCACGGTGCCCTTTATCAGTTATGTTTGCTGCTAACCCTAGAAGCAAGAGCAGCTCTGGAAACTCTATCCCACTTTCCAGATGCCTGTTTGTTTAGTGTAAACTCCCTGCGGCACTGATTGTCCTTTTACTGGACAGTACACAGCTCCGCAGCAAGAATGTTGTAATCCTATAAGAAATATAAACTTATTCGATGTGTCCTTTTGACTGCAGAGGCTCCTCATTTAAAACATTCAGGTGCATCATTCAGACCAGTGATATGCCATGGTAGTTGTTGTGTGTGATTTTTTTTAACCATCACATTGCCTCATATCACAGCAGAAATAAAAGGTTGCCATTAGTTTAGAATGAGAAATTCCTCAGGATTTGGTTTATATGGAATTATATGCATGAGGTACATGATTGTTTGAAATTACATTACCATGCAATAATAATAATAATAATAATAATAATAATAATAATAATAATAATAATATATTATTATTATTATTATTTATACCCCATCCATCTGGCTGGGTTTCTCCAGCCACTTTGGGCGGCTTCCAACAAAATATTAAAATACAATAGTCCTTCAGATATTAAAAGCTTCCCTAAACAGGGCTGCCTTCAGATGTCTCCTAAAAGTCTAGTAGTTGTTTTTTCCTTTGACATCTGGTGGGAGGGTGGCTAGTTATAGGATTAGATTCCCAAGGTTTTCAGTTTGGGTTTGAATAAGGGTTTTTATAGGGGGTTGGTTGGCTTGTGAGCATGACTGTGCTTAAGGCATACGTTCCAGGTAGAAATAATGTCATTTTAGAGCTGCTTTCACACATCCCTTGAATAGATGCTCTCACTCATTATCACATTTATTAGTAGGCATGCAAAATAATGAGGTGGCAATGAGAGAAGGCCCAAAATAATCTTGTTAAAAAAGAATGCGCTGAAGGTCGTTATGAGGCAATTTGTTAAAAGTGGGGGAAAGATGGTTGCCAGACATTTGATCCTGAAAACACTCTATTGTTACTGGAATCACATTTCCATATTATACAAGTTAGTGGGGTTTGGTGGTGCGGGAAGCAAGGTGAGGTAAATGTAATCTTGAGCCAAAGGCCAAGTCAGAGTGGGAACCCAGAAACCCTTGACCCTTAGAACAACCCTGAGTTGGAAGCTTTGAAAGGTCTTTGGTCTTGGCCTACAACTAGTAAGACAAAGGAACATGGGAAGCCATCTTACACTGAGTTAGATCATTGGTTCATCTAGCTCAGCATTGGCTATACTGAGTGGCAGAAGCAGACCAGGGTTTCATACTTTCCCAGCCCTATCCAGAGATACTTGGAACAGAATCTGGAAGCTCCTGCATACAAAACAGATGTTCTACCACTGAGCTAGAGTCCTTCCCAAAACATTGGGGTGGTCACTTTCAAGCCACTCTCTTTGGTAAACACAGCTTACAAAATCATTTGCCAATAGGAGGACAACTGTCCATTCAACCAGTTTGTGTGAATCGTTAGTGTTCTTTTTAACAAATAAATTCCTTCGAAGCAAATAGAATCCTACAGTTAGTATTTTGAGGTCTGCTGTATTCATTCTTACACAGTTGTTAAATATGGAACTTAGAAGGGGAAAAAGCTTACCTTTCTTGAATACAGAATCTGAAACATCCCATAAGGCAAAAGAACTCTTATGTTAAAGCATTTCATTTTGTTCTTTTATATTTCCAATAAGTGCATCTTTGGTTTTTCACACAGATTTTTTTTAATAGAGCAGCTTCCAAAATAAATGGGATTTAAAAATAGCTCACTGGTGTCATTTTAATGCATTATGTTAAAGGAAAATTATCTTACTCTTGCCAGAATTTTCTAAAACTGCTGCTTTAGAAGATTTTTTTCCCAAAGTGAAATTGAGCATGAGAAAAGTACATGTATTTCTTGCACCAAGAGTATACTTTAAAAACAATTATATATTTGTTGTGATCAATGCATTAAACAATTACATGTGCAGTAGTCACACATATCGAACAAGAGTTGTTTGTTAAATACACAGCAATACGTTTGGCAGAAAGTAGCAGAAACAGCTATTCAGTTGGATTTGTCCAGGGACGGAATCTATGACTGAAATATAAGGCAGTTAGCTATGGCATTTTTCTGGTTCAATGTTATACCACAATGCCTGTTCAGCAGTTAGCCCCATGAAGTTTTGTGGTTACTGTGCAACCCAAAGCCGCAAATCTGCGGCAACCACTTGGTGGAGGGGCCCTTATGCCAGCAGAGATCACCACTTGTAGAAGTTCACCCACCTGCCCATAGCAGCCAGCAGATGGAAGTGATGCCTATTGCCTATTTGCCAGTGTACCACCCAAGTAGGAGGTAAAGTTGGCAGGGGTGAGGACACCCAGACGACACAGCCAACCCTGATCAGATAATGGCTGCCCCCTTGCAAATGGGTGGATTGCTATCACATGGGGACATGCCACCGCTGGGATGGATATAGATGGAAGTAGATGGTCCAGGGGGTGTGCCACTAAGCCACCCCAGAAGATACCAAAGCACCTGATTGTGGAAGACTACCAACATGAGGTGGGCTTCTCATGCCATCACTCACTAGGAACCCCCATGCCAGGAACCATCATGATATGGTATGACATGAGGCCTCACTCTTTGGGAATTTGCAGAGGCATGTATTAGTCTATGGGCAGGGGGCTGTGAATGGGTGTCTAGTGCATTCACGCTGTGCATCCTTCCCCTGCTCTGTCTCCAATACTATACATACCTGCAGATTGCTCCTGTCAGATTCCAGAGTGCTCTACAATATCTTGATACGGCATGGTGCTGTGGAGCTGACCTCTAGGATGGGGATGATGGCTAAGGTTGTGGTCACCTGGGTGGTGTGTGCTGGCTGGGGCTGCTGAATGCATGTTGACCTCCCCCAACCCCCACTTCTCTCTCCAACCCATCTGCATGCAGGTTCTGTCCTGTCAGCTCCTGCAGAGGAAGTAGATGACAGACAGGAAAGAGGACCCCACATTTTTCAGGAGCATGCTTAGTCTCTGCTGCTAAGCACCTTTGTGATTATCCCCAATTTGCCTCAGAAATTAAATCTTGCACTGTTTAATGAAGTCTTGTTACCCCCACTTTCTTCAAGATTACTACGGTAAGTTCCTGCCTGATGCCACAGATTACATTAAAGAACAGGCAAGAATTTTCTAATATGCCTCAGGAATCATTGGGCATTTAAAGATGGAATACCCCTGTCTTCTGCCAGCACTCAGTGCTGCCTGAGAATGTGATTCTAGTCTCAAGGACTGTAATTTCATCTCTGACTTCCTTTCCAAACCATGAACTGAGCTAATATTGGCTTTAAGATTGTGCTGAACCTTTTATAACCATTTACACACTTCTAAAAGGATTATTGTTCAGTTGGCTCAGTAACTGTGGAAGTCAACAGTAGCAAGCCAAGGAGGGTTTTTCTTCATATTGGATGATACTATTACGAGCAATTCTTGATCCAGATATCTTAAAAGAGGTTAGAGATTTGGGAAACTTCAGCTTCGGAGGGAGCAGTTTCAGAAGCATGCTAAGAAGTTAGCTGCTTCTTTACTGGTGTTCCACCGACACTTAAAAATATTTCTTTTCAGCAAGCTTTTACCTTTATTGGTGTTTGAGATACTTGTTAGCTTGCTCATTGAGTTAATGAGCAATGCAGCTTTCAGATTAGAATTTGTTATTTTAATTATTGGGGGTGGTGTGGGAAGGTTGTGTTACTTTTATCTTTGCTTTTGCTGTCTGTATTTTGTTAGCCACTTTGAGTGTTTTTACTGAAAAAGAAGTGCAGGGCAGAAATCTTAATATAAATAAATAACATGCTAAGACAAAAGTGGCTAAGCTTTTCTGGCCCAAGGGCCACATCACTACCTTGCAATTCTTCTAGGGATAGGGGCTACCAAGGAGCATGACCACATAGCTGACATGCACTCATCAAGTGCACATCCACACACGCCACTCACACAAACATCAACTACATGAAAGGGTTTCCTCACCAGCACTGCCCAACCTTGTGAGGGGGGAAAAGAAATAGCCCTCCCTCTTCCTAGTATGGTGCTACTTTCCTCCTTCTCTAGTGACCTTACCACCATCAGCTGTGATACTGGCACTGGAGCTTTCCTTTCCTCTGTGCATTGCCACTTCTGGCAGATCAAAGTGCTCTAGACATAGCACTACAATCTGCTCTGAGGTTTCCCAGAAAATCAAAGTGTTCTTTCCTGTTGCTGGCATGTGTGGACCACCCATGCTTTTTTCTGGAGCAATCTGATCTGCTAGCAGTGGCAGCTTGCAAAGAGGAAGAGAGGTTCCTTGCTCAGGATTGATGTTGCTGCCATTTTGCCACAGCCAATTTTGATTCAGCCAGTTCAACCCCCCCCCCCAACCCCGATAAAAGCAGTGGGCTATGTGTGTGTAGAGTGGGGTGGGGAATCTTCAGGTTTCTCAAGCACATTTGGAGTTGGTGTGGATTAATTTTTTGCTCTTCAGTCTTTGTCTCTTTATTGCTCTTATTGTGATTTATATGGGGATTGTTTAGTTTTATTGTATACAGTATTTACTGATTATTTATTTATTGCTTATAGCTACTTTTGTAATATTTTTGTAATTATGTAACTTTGTGTTGTGAGCTGCCTTGAGCATGGTTGAACTATGGAAAGGTGGCATAAAAGTAAACAATGATGCTGATGGCTCACGTGGAGGATAAGGATATCATTGAGTACTAGCCACAATGGCTATGTTCTACTGCCACAGTTGAAAGCAATGTGCTTTGGAGTACCACTTGCTGTGTATCACAAGGGGGACAGGGAGTGCTATTGCGCTCAGCTTCTATTTGCGAGCTTCCCATAGACATCTGGTTGGCTGCTGTGACCACTTGGTCACAGGACCACATATGGCCTAGGGTCTGATCCTGCAGGCCTTTTCTTATGTTCTTACATCACCCTATCTTACTATATTGGTGTTGATATTACAATATAAGCTGCATTCAGACAATCTAAGATGTTGGGGGCAGGCTCAGTCAGCAAGGAACACACCAGCAGGGACAGTGAGTGTGGCTCCACTTTCCTCCTCACACAGTTAGACATAATGCCTGAATTAGGCTATAGTCAGCATGTAATCTGGACCTAATCTGATCCAGATTTTATTCATAGAACTCATTAAATCATTTTAAAGGAGCTAACATGACACTGAATGTAGATGTGTTGCTTGGTTGCTGAACCTTGTACTTCCTACATCATTTTAGTCATAGGGTGCTTCCAGATAGATGCTTATGGTGGCATTGGTGCTGCATATGTATCCATGCATGTTTTTCTCCACATCCATACAATGTCATCTGTCAGCCCACAATTCAATCCAGATTTACTATTTCCATGGAAAATCTGATAGCTTTTTAAAAAACTGTTTGCAATATCTGAACGACCCATTTTTGATATTAGGTAAAAAAAAGAAGTAAAGGACCCCTGGACAGTTAAGTCCAGTCAAAGGCAACTATGGGGTTGAGGTGCTCATCTCGCTTTCAGATTAAGGAAGCTGACGTTTGTCCACAGACAGCTTTCCAAGTCATGTGGCCAGCAAACTGCTTCTGGCGCAACAGAACACCGTGACGGAAACTAGAGTGTGCGGAAACATTGTTTACCTTCCTGCCACAGCGGTACCTATTTATCTACTTGCACTGACATGCTTTCGAATTGCTAGGTTGGCAGGAGCTGGGACAGAGCAACGGGAGCTCAGCCTGTCGGGGGGATTCGAACCGCCGACCTTGCGATCAGCAAGCTGAAAAGACTTAGTGGTTTAGACCACAGCACCACCTGCGTCCCTTATTTGTGTTATTAAGGCCATCTGAAAGTAGTAGCTAGCTCCCTGATACAGTATCCCTCATAGGTGACTGTCCAGACTTTGCTTTAAAACTTCTAACAAAGGAGAGCCCAGCACCTGACAAGACAGTCAGCTGAAGATATGAGAATCTTCAATAAATTATTCTTAGGCTGCTCCTAGATTGTGGCAATTTTCAAGTGGAATTTAATCCCATATGCGCAAATTCAGGTCTCGCTATTGGGCTGATTTACAGTTCAAGCCAGCTTCCCCCAAAGTTCAGAATTTTTTCTGGTAAGAAAGGTGATGGGACAATGCAGTGGCAAATGAGTGATCATGCTTGACACAATGTCATCTAGTCACCCCTCGAGCAAATCGAGATGAATGCTCATTAAATCGCCACCCATGTCTAATCTGAGTGAATGCTCAGTAAGCAGGTCATCTTGAAGTGACCCTACTGTTTATTCTAAAACTCCTCTCCTGGAATTTGAACCCTTTGGTTTGGGTCCTACCCTCTAAAGCGACATCAAACAAATTTGCTCCATCCTCTGTGCGACAGCCCTTCATATATTTGAAGATGGCTATCATATCACTACTTCGTCATTTCTTTTCCAGGCTGAACTTTCCCTACTCCTTCAATCTAATTAGTGTTTCCAAATTAAATGCAATTTATACTGTATATTGCAAAACTAGATAGAAACTCAAGAACCTCTCTCTTGCAGTGAGTTTAGCGTCAATTTTATTTTTAAAAATAGCAATTTTGAGACCATACTTCCCCATTACAAATAGGCCTCTTACATAAGTAATAAAAGACAGCAGCATGCCAGAGATATACATTAAATAAATACTGCTGACTCAAGGAAGAATTGAGTTATGGGTTACAGTAAGCAGACAGAGTATTATTAAAAGTGAAATCGATGATTTATTTTTAACGAGTTCAGCCACTTGGCCCGTCATTCCTCAAATAGTGCAGTTGTTAATTTAACAGAAGTGATAAAAGACATCCCATTTATCTTAATTGTTTTAGTCAACTTGGTTACACTGCTTTTTTTGCTTTTGCAACTATAGAGACAAACACTTTATATCGGTTTCTTTCAGTTGTTACAGTTTACAGCACTCATAAAATGTGATATGGAGCCCAATTCTAAGAGAGGAGCTGCAATAATATAGAAAGTCATCAGAGATACCTTAGCTACAGAGATGTCCCATGTGAGGCCATTGGGGTATCGTTGTTATGCTGTGTTGCCTATTCAAAAAATCTGTTTATTTTATTTGCAAATTTACAATCACTTACTACACAATATTTTCATTACTATACATGTTTAATTGCTAAAAGGTGTATTTAGAATGGTAGCCTCATGGGGGAAGAGACCAGCATTTCAGCCTATTTGTGTTATGTGTGTGTGATACACACATCCCTTTTGTTATTTCAAAAACAAGCAGGAAAAAATTGAGGGGCACTAAATATCTAGTAAATTTTCAAATATTAAAAATTACATACTATCCTTTTGAACTGAAAAACAAGCTTTGTGCCTTTGCAGGCCCTTAAAATCCAACATGGAACTTGTCACAACTTTTTCAGCATCATTATCTCAGTCTATTGGGGTGAAACAATTAACGTTAATGAAGAGAACTTTGTGGAGTGAACTTATCAAACCGAAAGTCAGTAATTGAATGCAAGGGTAGATTTACTGTAGAGAGTAATATTAAGAACCCCAATGCATTTGAAGTGACAGCTCACTCTCCACTAGGGAATATGTAATCATTTCCTAACTTATAACAGCACATAAAACTGAAACGACCACATATTCCTTGCCCATTTAACACTTTCTCAACTTCCCTCTGTTTCCACTGTGTCAACTTTTGGCTGTGTACACACCATACATTTAAAGCAAATTCCTCCCCACAAAAGAGTCCTGGGAACTGCACTTTATTAAGGGTGTTGGGAACTGTAGCCCTTGGAGGCGGAAATGCCCCGGGATTATTTGGTTTAAATGCATGGTGTTTATGCAGCCTTAGATTGTAAGCGCCTCTTGTTCACTGTTGAGCGGGGTGGTTGGGTGGGAGGTTGTAACCCTCTAGAGGTTGTTGGACTCAAAGTCCAATCCACCCCATCAGCTTGGCCAATTGTCTTGACAATAATGGAAGCAGCAACATTTGGAGAACCACAGGTTCCTTTCCCTTGATGCATTATTATTATTTATTACATCGATTCCCTGTGTTTCACCAGACAATTCCCAGGGCGGCTACAAAAATTTAAATTCAGTATGAGAAACAAATTACAGTCGTAGGGACAGGATGAGTCCGGAAAGTACATGTCTCGAGTGTCAAAGGCCAGGGGAAAGATGCGCATCTTCAGCATTCGCCTAAAGCTGTATGGTGAAGGTTCCACAGCACACAGATGACACTATATAAATAAAAAAGAAATAACAGCCACTGTAGTTTGCAGTGTAAAATGCCTGAATGCTGAATCGAGAGGATGAACTGCTCTGAATTAAGCCACTGCCATGTGGTTCATTCGACCACACATCTGAAATGCAGAACTTGCAGAATTGGGCCCAACATTGTGAGATACATACGGTATAAGCAGGGCTTCTTTCGGCCGGAACCAGGGCCGGATTTATGTATAAGCTAAAAAAAGCTATAGCTTAGGGCCCCACTCTTTTTGGGGGCCCCAAAAAAATTAAAGGGGCAAAAAACTGGATGTACATTTCCAAAATATAAGATAAGAAACAAGTAAAATAAAACCTACATACAGCAACAGTGGCAAATGACTTTAGATACCTATTAGGGCCATAAATTATCACAATGCATATATTCAGCACAAAAAAACAGTGGCAATTTGTTGTTGACAGCTGGACATATAAATGGCCCCATTACCTTCAGTAGCTTAGGGCCTCATCAAACCTAAATCTGACCCTGCCTGGAACTCACAAGAACTCAGTTCCAGCGCCTCTCAGGTGGGCACCACTGCCATTATCAGAGAACAAGGTAGGTGTCCACGGTGAGTTCTGGCACTTATTTTTCTAGAAAAATAGCACTGAATACAATATACAGGAAGCATGAGAAATGTGCATGTGAGTTACTTGCAGATTGGCTTTCTCTTCTTTGTTGCCATGTCTAAAATTACTCCTAAAAAGAAATGAGCAACTGCACATCATAATCTTGAACTTGGTGGCAAAGATGCAATAATCACATTTAGGCAGCAGCCTGCTTTGTTTGTTCTGCTGACCTCCATAATAAAATCATTTCTGTTGTATTTTGAAATAAATATACCATTAAGCAAACAAACCTACAACAATATTTATCAAGCTAGTAAATCCATACACTTCCAGGATATGTTTGATATTGAGAAATGTGTTTTCTCTTGTATGTCTATTGATAAAATATGGTGTAATGATTATCTAATGGGCACAATAAAATGACCTCATACATGAATAAATCCTCTTTGTTCTAATTTATATCAGCTCCTTACTTGCAAGGAACTCATCATTAATAAACACTTGCTAGGGAAATAAACCTCTTATACATATGATTTTAATCTTTGAAAGGGCATAATATTGCATCAGGGATCTGGTTGTGGCATAAAGTGATTTGCAACTGTGAAAAGTGCTTTGAGAAAATTACAGACCATAAATTACTAGTTACATTGAATTACCAGTTGCCAAATAAGGCCTGTTTCCAACAATGAAGTTACTGTAGCAAAATGATTTCAAAGGTGGGAGCTTGCAGAATCTCAGAGTAGCAGTCAACAGAGAAAGAAAGGGAGAAATATCAAGTCTTCCTGATATATGTAGGCTTTCTGGATTCCAGACCAGCCGGCTCTCAATTTAAGCATGAGATTTGAAGGTTCACCCCCTTCCCCTCACTTTGAAAAGTGATCTTTCAAAGTTGCTCTTGTTCTGCTCTGCTTGACCTTCACTGTGTTTCCCTCCGCAATTAGTGGTGTACTGTGGCAACTGAGAATGTGAGCTGTGAGCCAAGTCCCCATTTCAAATATTGCCTTATTGCCATGAGTTCACTAGATGGTCTTTGACAAGCTGCTGTCAGCTCCAGCCCAGCCCAGCCCACTCCACTGCCAATCTGCAAGATCAGGATAACAGGACTGATCTACCTTACAGGATATTGTCAGAATTAACGGAGGCTATGTCTGTACAGTAAAGCAGAACTACTATACTTGTTCTGGTGAAATTGCTGCAATCCAGTTTCAATACATGTGATAATGGCTTGCTGCTTTAGCAATGAACTGCTGAAGAAGTGAGTGTTGCCCTTAAATCACAATAATGTGCTGCTTTCTAACTTGTACATCTAATTTCAGGCGCCATACCTGATATCGACTGTTTTTAGAACCCACAATAGGTGATTCTCCAGTTTCTGGTGGAAATTATATAAATAAAGGAACAATCTCTTTCTTCCCCTGTCCCCCTGCTTTATCCATAAACAAATTGAAGGGAAAGAACATTAAAAAAATAAAACCCGGAGCTCCGTTAATCACCCTATGTCTTTAGTAGTCTGCTTTTCAGCAGCATTTTAGAGCAAGAAAAATACTCTGCTATTTTAAGAAATATGTGGGGGTGGGAAGGGAAAAATATAAAATTCTGAGTCAGTGAAAAGTCCACATAAAGAATTGTATCCTGGTCTTCTATTAAAAGTGGTTCTCTGCCTGATCTGCAGAGCTTAAGCTAATTCAGTTCCATTACCTGGATTTTGGATAAGAATCAAATCAACAAAAAGGAATCCCAACAAATAAAAGGGCTACATGCCACTGGATTCAGTAAAATGGAAACACAACCAAAAGTGACACAAAACAGAAAAGAAAATGTTTAACATTATAGAGAGTTTCATGCAGGATAGGTGTATCAGTGGCTATCGGTCATAATAGCTGTGTTCTACCCACACTCTCCGAGGCAGTATACCTCTGAATATCAGTGGCTGGGAAAGTGGTGAAAGTATTGTTTTGCTCATATCCTGCTTGCCATGGGCATTTGATTGGCTTCTGTGAAAACAGGATTGCGGATTAGATTAGGGGTAGGCAACCTAAGGCCCGGGGGCCAGATACGGCCCAATCGCCTTCTCAATCCAGCCCACGGACTGTCAGGGAATCAGCGTGTTTTTACATGAGTAGAATGTGTCCTTTATTTAAAATGCATCTTTGGGTTATATGTGGAGCCTGCCTGGTATTTTTACATGAGTAGAATGTGTGCTTATATTTAAAATGCATCTCTGGGTTATTTGTGGGGCATAGAAATTCATTCATATATTTTTTTCCAAAATATAGTCCGGCCCACCACACGGTCTGAGGGATGGTGGACCAGCCCACAACTGGAAAAGTTTGCTGACCACTGGATTAGATGGGCCTTTCACCTGATCCATGTTCTAGTTCAAACACAACGGGGGACTGCTGGAGAGAATGTCCTCAGGATGAATCTTGCAAACACATACTGTCAACTTCTGAATATTTGTCTTTTCTATAAAGAAAAAAATGATCCTGTGTTTTTGGCTTGACTGCCTTACAATCAAAGTCACATAGGACCAATAAGGTTCTTTTAAAATGTAAATACACTTACCAAGCTTTCATATAATTGGAGCACATGATACATGCCCCTTATGTACAAACAGCTCAATACAGGCTTAACTGTGCTCACATAGGAAGACTTGAGGGGTACAGAATCACAGAGTGAAAAAGTGAGGGGGAAAGAGGCGTAGGATTGTGAGGGGATGGCAGGGTCTGTTTTATAGGGTTGGGAAGCTGGGCCATACCATATGTTGAAGTCACCACTTGCTTGAGAGATTTTGTACCTCGCAGAACACTAATGAGCCAGGAGACACACACAAATACACTAAAGCCTCGTTGACACCATACAGTTGACTTGCTATAGCAAAATGAGGTCCCTTGTTGGACTTTTAAAAGAGGAGTCATAACAAAAGAATGCTAGAGAAATGGTGGTCTCTCCATTATTCATGTGCTTCATTTTTACACTGACTTGCTGTGCATAGTGCAGCTGAATTATAAACATGGGACACTCTTTGTAACCTTTAGCAGCAAGCAGTCTGAAGAGAGCTTCAAAAGTAAATGGGAAGACTTGTTACCACAAAAGAACAGGAGTTTTCCCTCTAGTTTCAGTTTACTTTCTAATTCATGTCTCTATCTGGAATCTGCCTTGCTGCCCCACTCCCCTCAGCCATACTTCTAAATTATTGTAATTTTCCAAGATTTAATGATCCTATAACTTCACAACCCGCCTCCCCCACCCCAAAATAAGAAACCTGGTGTTTTACAGTACTTAAAGTAAGCTCTCTAGGATGCTGTGGTGTTCCGTCTAATTAGGGTTGCTGTGGTGTTCAGTCAGTCTGGCTTTCTTTTTGCATTGCCACTTCATTGATGTGGCACTTCAGAGAACGGTTTTAGTAGAGCTGGAGTCACCAACCTTTTCGGGCTCATGGGCACAGATTCCCAGGAAAATGTTGCTAGTGATTTAGTGAGGATACTCCGACCAAAAAGAGTATTTCACTAAATGTCTTGTTTTTGTAAATGTCAAGAGTATTTCATCTTTTCCTATGACTGACTTCAAAAGTAGCGTGCACACACCCCATTCACATATTCTATGTACGGAGGGGGATTATGCATTAAAATACATTATTTCAATTTGCTCCTGACGTCTATGCAGTGAGTCATTGTAGATATCTGAACCAGTGAAGGCTATATATGTAGAAGTCTATGGTATATAGGTTTATTCAACTGAGACATCTATGTTCAACATGTGTCCATCTGGAGTGAGGTCAGCAATTGTTCATATACTGCTTATAATCAACAATTGAAGTGAGATAACCAGGAAACACCATTCAGATACTGTGCCTCTGAATTTTCCAAGGAGCTGAGTGAGGATATAACCACTGCACACTGCTACTGAAGGTAATGGGGCCCTTTATATGTCCAGCTGTCCTTTGTCAACAACAAATTGTCGCTTTTTTGGTGTTGAATATGTGCTGTATGGTAATTTGTGGACCTAATAGGTATCTAAATCCATTTTATTTGTTTTTTGTCTTATATTTTGGAAATGTACATCCAGTTTTTTCCCCTTTAAATTTCTTGGGGGGCCCAAGAGAGTGGGGCCCTAAGCTATATAGCTTGTTTAGCTTATACATAAATTTGGCACTGATCAAGAGGCACAATGCATGCACCTTTTCCCAGAGTCTTGAGGCAGGTAAATGGTACAGTGATCTGGCATCCTACATATGGGAAGAAACTTTGGCAATCCTATACTGGAAAAAACTCTGTGAGCAAAAGACCACTGTTTGATTAATTTGTATTCTCTTTCCAGCTTGCTGTAATAACATCAACTTCAAGTGATAAGGATGCTGCTAAATCTGCTTTAATTAATGTCAACTCTCTCAGTAATAAATCACTATTAATTCTCAAGTTAGTTCTTTTGGAAATGGCCTCCTATTTTTGGCTGTCACTAAGATTCATTTGGAAATTGTCCCAACTATGGGATGCTATATTATTACTGCTCTTCTGTTCTTAGCCTTTCAAGGTGAGTTTCCATCTGGCTTGTGGACACCCATAATCATTCTGAGGCTTTTAGTAAGACGTTTGCCTATAACAGAAGTCCAACCATTAGTTATATCAAGTAGGAGGTGCTTACAGTCAAACACCCATCCATATTTTTCTACATCCAGACATAGATGTTCTATGATGCTAGTAAATAATGCAAAGATGTCTGTTTGATTAAAACTGGCTAAGATTAGTTCCTAAGTGCCAATATAGATCCCCCCAATATAATAATGTTAGATTATTTTGGATGAAGTTATCTAGTGACAACAGCACTAGATTCATAGTGAAAGCCATAACAGGGCTTGAGGTTATGGACTATTTATGTATGCTACATTCAAAGAGGTTGGAAAACATGAGAACACATAAGCACCAAAGCAAAGTGATCTATGTCCATTTGGGTTACAGAGGTCATTCTCAATGGAGACACAGAGGTTGGTCTTCCCAAATCTGAGTATGATGGGGTTTGCCAACATCTCTAAGGTCAGACCCAACTTAATGCTGACCTGTTAGTAGATCTATCTAAGGAACCAGGAAGAAACAATAGTCATGTGAGCTATGCTTTTATTTTATTTATTTTATTTCAAATTTTCCCTCATCATTAGGTTACAGTAACATAAAAATGCAATATTAATATAAGTTAAAACAATTTACAATAAAGGGTGAGCATTTCCTCTTCCTCACTTCTCTGAAATTGATTTTGGTTTTGCTTCTTCTGATGGAAGATTTAAATAGAACAGTGCCATTTTTGGCCCATTTTCCTGAGTTTTTTTCCAGCATAGCCAGACTCTGCGCAGGACTTCGTCCCTCTTGTAGGTCCTCGAAATCTGAAGCTCTCCCCCCAAACCCTGCTCAGTATTCCACCAGGCCTTTGGCAAATCACTGTTTTGGGTGAAACAGACAGACTATATTCAGGACACAACTTGTTGCATAGTAATGAAGTGTAGAGCATGGAGATCACATTATGTAATGGAAATTCATCATTTGAAAATAATCAGAAGGGAGTTGAAGACATGGAAAATTCCATGCAGGCTCTGAAAAGCCAGCCAAAAATATACTAAACTACTCCAGATTGTTGTTCCTAACCATGAAACTAGAAATTTCTTTAAAATGAATACCCATGAGTTGAGCATGGACACCTGAAAAGGGAAATATATCTCTGAGTGTAATCACTCTTTAGATCACCTCACTCAATGTATGTGTTTTAGGAGGAAGCTAGGGAGGCTGCCTAGACAAGCAGTGGGACCCCATTTCCTGTTAATCTCATGGAGCTCCCTCACCCACAGAACTAATAGAAGAGGCTTAAGTGCTGAAGGTAGTTGACAAAAAGAATTCTCTGAGGACTACATGTTTCAGTGGCAGCCCTGAAACTGGAATCATATGTAGGTTTGCTTTTCAGAAATTGCATCTCCTGAGGAAAGAGCTGTTTGACAGCCAAGTGAGAATATGTGGAATTGTGATTGAATCCGGGCTGAGGTGTGGAATCAGCCATGGGAGAGATGTGTTCTGATGAGAACCAAGGCATGGGGGAAAGGGTATATACTATTCCTGGAATTTTATGTCAAATGTAAGTGATGAATTTCATATAAAACAGGATTTGAAATTTTTATACCTACAAATTTGTATATAATTTTTAGTAGATACATCTCTCAAGATTTCTACTTTACCTTTGATATTTTCTTGAGGGTCTTCTTACTATTGCCACCACATATTTCTTCAAAAGAAACTTTTCATCCTTGAAAGAGACAATCTGCATTCTATTGACTCTAAAGTACTGTAGTCCTATTTATTTTAAGTAGCAAACTCCGGTATAAATGGGTCCTAGATTATAGGCAGTTGCCTGCAAAGCCATTAGTATGCAAAAGTTATTTCCATATCCTTTAGGTCCTTGCAGATCTTACAAAGAAGTTTGATGTTTTGTATAATTGCTTCTGTGATATTCAATAATGGATAGCTTCAGATTTTGTTAAACTTAACATAGACAAAACAGAGTAGCTATCGATTAGTTCACCGAGGCAGAGGTCTCAGGTGTCATCGTTGGTAGTTTCCATTTGTGGTGGTTCTTTTTATTCTTCAGATAATGCTTGTGACCTTAGGGTCATTGTGGATTCTGTGCTTTCTTTTGAAGCCTACATCAATCATGTAATTAAAGTGTCTTACTACCATCTTTGGAATCTAGCCAGACGGAGACCTCTGCTCTTTCTGGTCCACTTGTTAAAACTTTAATCCGTGGTGCTCCCCCCACCCCAGCCTGTAATTCTCTGTGTCTGTTCCTAAGATTATGTCCTGCAGTCTTTGCATTTGGAAAACAGTATTCTAAATATGTGGAACACTATCTTGGATTCTTATTGTTTCGGTTTTACTAATTCCTACACAAAGTTTCCCTAACTTTAGATTTCTTTTATAGATGGATGCTTCTTTTATAGAACAAAGAAACTTCCTACATCTGTCTCAGGGGTGAGGAATGCTTTTCAGTCTGAGGGCCCATTCCCTTCTGGGAAATGATCCAAGGGCCACATGCCAATGGTGGGTGAGGTCAGAGGCAAAAGCGGACACATGAATGAATGTAAAAGTTACCTTTTGTACAGTAAGCTTGTTAATGCACATACCCCCGCACACCTCTCTGTCCTCTATTGAGACAAGCAAGATGCATTATCAGAGTTCAAGGGCACATTCTGGCCAAGCTAGAACACTTGGCATATGAGGCACAGCTATTGAGGAATGCAGGATGGCCTGAGGAAAAGACATAGTTATATGATAACTGTACAGACCAAGGCTGATCATCATCTCCTTCTTTAGAGCAGGTATGGGGAAGCTTTGGCAGTCAAGACATTGCCAAACTCCAACTCCCACCAGCCCCAGAAAGCATGGCCAGTAGTCAGGGAGAACACCTGCTTTAGAGTCTTGCCTACAAGGAAGATAGGTTCTACAACTGGAAAATGGTGTAGTGGAAGGGAGCAAATCCTTGCACATCGCCCCTGCTTTTCATTAAGAGGTAGGGGAGGGACGGGGAGATGGGGATCAGATCTAATTCTGAATAGAAATCAGGGGCAATGTGGGAGGATTTGACCCTCTACCCAACACCATTTCCCAGATAAACCTTCTGGTTGCTTCCCTGTAGTGATAAAAATAAAACTATTCTTCACCCTGTAGGGCAACCAGCAGCTAGAGAAGAAAATTATTTTTGATGTAAATTGCTTGGGAAGGTTAAACATCCCTTTTTCTTTTGCTCATCACCCTGAGATGCATGTGAGGAAGGCAACATCTGGAAGATCATGGGTTCTTCACCCATGCCCTTGAGCAGGGATTCTTTTCAATTAAAACTTGCTGGAGTTCAGTTCCTGCATCTCTCAGGTGGGTGCCATTGCCATTATAAGACAACAAGGGAGGTGTTCATGGTGAGTTCCAGCACCTCTTTTTTCTAGAAAAATAGCACTGGCCCTAGAGGGTGAAGAACTGTTCATGAAGTTCTTTGGCTTTACTTACAGTTTTGTACAGCATACCACCAGACTGCTCTGAAGTTGGCCACAATCTCTTCTGGATGTTTGATGTGTCACCAGGTATTTCGAAAGCACCCTGTTTTAATCTGAAATATGTTATATTTTAGTTCACCACCGCCTACTGAATTCACACTGTGCTGTCAGCAGCAACTTGCTGAGGACTGTTGCCTAATAAAATATGGTCCCATTTAGACCGTGTTTTTGAGTGTATGTGCACACACACATATACAGTTGTCTTATAAATGTGATACAAAATGTCTGTGGGTAGGATGTGTCTTATGGCAAAACATTATTCTTGTTACTAAGTCAAGATGGGGTAAACTTGTGCTGTAAATTATTCCAGACTGCCATTTTCATGAATTTGCCTCAGGAGCAGGCCTTGGGCATTTCCCCAGATTAATGAATGGGTGGATTTCACAGTCACAAACCACTTGTTATAGAAAAGAAAAGCTATGCTCCTTGAGCTAAAGGGTGTGATTTTCTACATTGGTTATGTTGCTCTTGTTGTATGCATGAGTTTATGACTACCGTTAGTTGTCTGCCTTTTATTTCAAACACATTCAAGGGAGAGCCTTACAATTTTGTTTATTGCTAGGATAATAACATGCTGCACAATATGTTCTCTGTGTAAGGCTAGAATAATGGCATCAGGGAGCAATTTGTTCTCTGCTGAAACATGAACTTTCATCAATAACAAAGAGATACTGGAACACCCTTCTGCAAAGTTGGATGGTTGTCCTGAATCATTACAATGTTGTCTGGCAGCATCTTCCAGTGTTAATTGCTGCAATGAAAATATAATGTGGCTTCTAATTAGGGAGAGCAGACTGGACTAAACAAGAGGAGTATCCTGTATACTTGACTTGTCAGTACCCTTAAAGGTAATGGACACATTTGGAAAAGCATTCCCTGACCCAATAACCCAGGTGCAGTTCATAATATTTTCTTATTTTAGATGCAAATTAAATCTGGGGTACATCGTTAATTTAATTGGATTCTATTTAATTAGATGCTAATTAAATCTGCGGCACATCTTTCTCTGTGTATTGTAGCCCTTTTCAAATGTCAGGCCTCTTGTTCAAAAACCCCATATTCCCATCTAGCATTCATCAATGTGATAAGCGCAACCCACTACCTCCATATTCTCCCCAAATCGTCTTTCTGTTTTCTCAACCCCTGGTTCCGTTCTGTGGAACCAGCATGTAATGCTAGCCTTATCTACTCAGAAGCAAGCCCTGTAAAGGTAAGTGTGTCTAGTACTAGAGCTTAATACTTGTAAAATCCAAATATTGAGGCTATATAAAGACAAACCAATCTAGGGTTTTTTTTTAGTCACCTGGAGAACTGATGCAGTTTCATATATTCTATCAAAATTCCCTCAGAATTTTGGCTAATATTTTAAATCCGTTGGATTTTGCTTCAAGCAAAATTTGTGCTGTAACTTTAATCAGAAACCTTAATCTCTTGCTAAGGGCAGGTACTCCTGATAATTTAATACCAGTAATTTATCCCTTCACACACTATTTGTGTTAGGAGCAGTGCTTTCAAACTATGTTAGTATCTCTATGGTGAGATGCATCAGTAGTAGTTCCAGGTTAGCTAGTTCTGAATTAGACAGGGATTTTGAAAATGTGGCCTCATTTCATTTCTAACCCTCTTGGCTGAGTCCAGAGAGTGGAGCCTTGTATCGCCTTTACACCTTCTATTTGAATTGGGCTAGGGGTGGGTGGGAAAGAGACATGAGTCTCTCACTCGGGCATTTGCGTGCCATTCACATTCAGCCACAGCTAAAGGGCAAGCAGGGCAATGCTTGAATGTGGCAGCAATTGAAGGTAGCTTCCTCACATCGCCTCACACATTTTCTGAGGCTAATGAGGGAGTTCGGAGACAGCCTGTTTCTGGGTAGTCTGACAGGCAGATTGCCTAGAAAGCTCATTTAATTTATTTATTTAAATGTCTAAACTGCCTTCCCACTGACAATGCCTATGTTGTTTTGTAATCATGCACATGTTAAAACCAACCACATTTTAAATATATATATATATATAATAAATAAAATTGTATATATGACATAATAGATACCGAAAACATTTGTTCTATTTTTAGATGGAAGAAGCTCACAAAGCAAAAGGTCTGGCAGAGAAATGTGAATGCAATATCTATTTTAACTGCACCCTTTCCCTTTCATTGGATATGATCTGTTGTTCCTAATCCATAGTGGCTAGCCCTCCCCCCCCATGCCCTGTTCAGGGTGAACTTGAAGAGTGTGTAGCCATCTTTAGCAGGAGCTCAGCTCTGGATCCTGCCACCATCTCTGTATGAAGCTTTGCTACCATGATTCCAGATCACAGTCCCTTCCTCTATAAGTGATTTTGAGACCTTGCTGGAGGACTTCCAGGAGAGACCAGACAGCCAATTTGTTGCAGCCTTTGATTATGAGTGGTTGCTGCTAATTCATTCTGTGGACTGGTTATTTTCTATTGTGTATTGTATTGTTAGCTGCTTCAGGTATGAATGTAACAGAAGAAAAGAAATGTATAAAATATGGCAGGGTGACACCAGGTTTCATATCTGGCTCGCACCCACTTCCTAGCATGTCTGGAGACAGAGAAAGCATCAAACATAGGGTCTATCTTCAGATTTGAGTGCAGTCTGCCATTAATTCCTATACATTCATTATCCCCCAGCTGAATGCCTAAAGATGGTTACTATCTTTTCTACATGCAGTAGCCACAATGTGCTGGGAGCAGGCTCACTGCTTGTGACAAAAGGTAGTCCTGGGGTGCCATGTGGTTTGATAACTGACAAGCACTTCCAGGGGCGGAAATGAAAATTCCGTCAAAAGATTTGACACCATCTGTAGAAATTTCTGAAAATACACCAAGTCTTTCATTAAAAATATAGCATGTAATGAAATGATATCATTCACTGCATATTTACTTGAGCCAACAAAATGTGACTCAAACAGTAGCGGTTCTTAACTACATTATGCCATCACTGAACAGCAGCTGCCAGTATGTGAGAACCATAGGACCTGCCTTCTAGTAGTAGTTGCCCTGACAGCTGTGGTGTGTGCTCCCCACAGACCTATTAAATCTGCACAGTCCACTGCTGACTTTCACGTACATATTTAAAATCTGGTTATGAATGTCAACACAAGTCATTGTGCCCCACCCTACTTAATATCATCAGCAGATATCAGGGGTTTAAATCCATTTCTTTTGTGTATCAATAGCATTACTGTGTTTGCCCAGATGGCTTTTGGAGAAAAAGTCACACAAGTAATAAAGGACATTTCCTTACAATAAGGAAATCTAGCTTCTTCAAACTGTCTTGCTGCAGCCTTGAGAAGGTTATAAGAACAAGTCAAGGATGTTCTTTAGATCAAATGACACAGAGACCTTTGCTCTTTAATGGAGGACGAGTTTTACGCTCTTTCCCCCTATGAAGTCTACAATTTAGAGTGACTGGTGTGCTAGTATACTGAAAAGTGCCGTCCTTGCTGACCATGAATCAGAGATCAGACTGTACTTTGACTCTGTTCTGTCAAGAGGCATTGGCAATGAGCTCCTTGCATTCTCTCATCACTGACAATCCATTTTGGAATTCCAAAGATCAAGCTTCAGCCAGACTGAGCAAATCTCTGTATCACTCTGAAGGAGAAAATAGCAATGTCATAGAGCAAACTAAATCAAGATCATCAGAATTTTCCCATCAAAATCATTTTAAAAAATATATATATAGAGAAAGGCCAAACCAAATACTGAAATGGCAGGGTCATGAGAATTTAATGTTCCCCTGCCCCAGACTTTTCTGTCAGCCTCCTACTTTCATTTTCAACAAGAAAAGTAGCAAAAAATGAGGAAGATAATGGGATTTGAAGTACTAGCCAATCCCTTACAGTCCCTGCCCTCCGCATGGTGTAGTAATATATCAGTATTTGTCAAGGCTGGACATGGATCTTAAGGTCAGTTGGGAACTAGGAACCATGGGATGAAGGCAGTAGTCAAGACTGATGGGCAAGCCTGGATCGAAAACAAACTAAAGGATATAAGAGCAGGACAAAGTTCAGGAATGTATTGTTGCTTCAGCGAGACTGAAGTGGAAAAGTGAGTCCTTCCTGCCAAGGCCTACCCTGGGTGAGTGTGGTCAGTTTACAGGAGGGTTTCCCAGAGTGATCAGTATTGGCCTCCAGGGATCAATGGGACTGTGAATAAAGACCTAGGGGGCAGAAAATGACCTAGACATAGAAAATCCATTTACCAAGTATAGTGCAAAATATTAAGTTAGGAACTATGAACCTCAGAAATAAAGAGCACGAGCATTTGCAGAATGCATCTTCCTTGCACCTCTGTATTTAATAAGATGATTCCACAACACAACACTATTTTCAAACCATGCTGCTTTACGGTTGGACTTTCTTATTTTTTACATTTCATAATTCCTAGTAACGGTGATGGATGACTAATGAATTTGGAGTATATACTCATATTTCTTCAGTTTATTTCATGTATGTTTCTAAGAATTTGGGTTTGCGTCAATGACAGCTTTATAAGCTCATCAAGGCTTCAGCAAATGCAGACATTTGGGAAACCCTAGTCTAGAGTCTGAGTATGCTATGTTGCTTAGAAAGAGACAGCAATGTGCAGTACCATGGCTCACCCTGCCCCTGTGGGCGGCTTCCAACAGAATTAATGATAATAATAATAAAAAGCAATAAAACATCAGACATAAAAACCTTCCCTAAACAGGGCTGCCTTCAGATATCTTCTAAAAGTCAGATAGTTGTTTATTTCCTTGACATTTGATGGGAGGGCATTCCACAGGGTGGGTGCCACTACTGAGAAGGTCTTCTGCCTGGTTCCCTGTAACTTCACTTCTCACAGTGAGGGAACCGCCAGAAGGCCCTCAGTGCTGGACCTCTGTATCCGGGCTGAATGATGGGGGTGGAGACGCTCCTTCAGGTCCCAGGTACAATCCCTGGCATTTCCAGTAAAAAGGGTCAGGTAGCTGGTGGTGTCAAAGACCTCTGCTAGAGACCTTTTCAGAATAGATTATACAAGGCTAGATGAACAAGCAGTTTATGCTGATATAAAGTAGTTTCCTGTGTTTACTTAGGAATTGAGTCCCTCTTTCATATACAGCTACTGTAGTTCTAATGCTAGCGAGATGAAAAGCTTTAGGCAAATAATACTTCTAGCACCAGGGTAAAACAAAATGTTACTCCACTAGGCAGGAGGAAGTGGCAGTCTATCATTAAAAGAAGAAGAAGAAGAAGAAGAAGAAGAAGAAGAAGAAGAAGAAGAAGAAGAAGAAGGGAAAAGATTGAGAAAGGCGTCATTGCCCTGCCTTGTTTCCATCAGCCAATATCTATCTTGCCACCGTGTTTCTCAGCGTATTCAGTTTTGGCTGAAACCTCCGCTGGCTTTGTCCCTTCAAGGCTAGAGCATAAGCAGTAAACACTGCTTTTTGACTTTGGGGGTCTTTGGTCTATGGATGCTTGGGGTTATGATGATAAAATGTAGACTCAGTCAAGGCTTTCCAGCAGTCTTTTGGAGAAGATGGTGAATAACACAGAGCCAGGCAAAAATTACGTTCGCAAATCTTGCCTCCTCCCTTCAGTCCAAGTTCATCTGAACATGGAGCTGAGCAAGTCACCGGAGTTCCCCTAGCTTCCCTCTGGGAATTGAATCATGTCAAGCCTCCAGAAGAGACTCCCTTTGCTTAACTTTTTTTTTTAAAGAAGCTTAACTGTAAAAAGAACAGAGAGCCTATATATGTGTGATGGTAGTGCACATCTTATATGTAAGGTCAAAGAATCCCCAGCTTTGTTCCCAGAATATAATATCCTCTTATTTATGTGCTTTGCTACTTTTAGCTGTCTTAAAAGCATTGCGGAGAAATATGTGCTGACATTTAGGGCAGTAAAGCAAATATGATATTACTTGTGCTAAGGCTTCCGGTGGTTTGTAAACTCCACTGGTAGGCCCCGCTGCAAAATGAAGGAATTCATGTTGGACAATGGAATTCATGAGATCAGAATGGAAAAGACATATTAGATACCCCCATGACCTACTGAAGCCATTCTATCCTCGTCCTATTAATAGAAACCTGGGCTAACCACATGCATTTAAATTATTAGAGGTCTGTTTCTAATATTGTTGATTCAGAATCAAGTGTGGGACAGCTCTTTGCATTGAAGTGGCTAGGAGACTGAGCTGTGAATCATGTAGTCTAGGGGTGAGAACTCTGTAGATATCCTGAATTCCATCATCCATGCTGGGTGTTGGAGTCTAGCAAAATCTGAAGGCCACAAGTTCCCCATCCTTGAGATAGTCCTTCGTTCATATTTCACCTTTGTTACAAAATCAGTAAATGGCCTTAAGCAAGCCACACACTCTCAGCTTCAATTCCCCCACTGGCAACATGTGGGTTGGTAATAATGACTTCACAACATCATATTCCCACTACTCGCTCATTTTGCCTGTGGTTCCATGTAAAGAAACATTAGTATACAAGTGCACCTGATTGTCCTGGGTGTTCAAATCTTGTGTAACCCTTAAGCTGTAGCTCTTTCTTTATGCTTTCTCTTTTGTCTTCTCTTTTGAATTGTGGTTTTCCTTTCTTTTTTGGGGGGGAATTTTTGTTTAAAAAAAAGCCCAACAACATTCAGGGTGTCCTGGTTTTTACTTTTTGAAATATGGCTGAAGCACCGGCCACCCTTAGAGTGTCGTCTCTTTCAGAAGCAGCAAATGAAATAAGTAAATGTGATGTGTGGATCTTTTTCATTTGTATACACTATTTATCATTCTGGGTACAGTGTTCCTTCCAACCCCACCCGCTTCCTTCCTGGCAAGGTGTCCTTCTTTGATTGTATTTAAAAGGCTCTAAGAAAACAGTCTTCAGTGGCTGGGAATTGATGATGAGACAATGCAGCTGTCCAATATCATGAGGTGAGTACTGAAACTGCCTGCTTCCCCCAGGAACCCTTTTCTAAAACCCTGAGTCACTGAATGTTGAATCACACTATTCCTGTCAATGTGGTCTCATTCCTCTCACATCTTTGCTCTGCTTACTGTACATTACCTCACAGACTGTTTCCTGGTCAAATGGTGTGGCTTTTGCATAATCCCGAAGCATTTCTCCAGCTCATTAGGAGGGGCACAACATGAAGCTGGCTGTATTTACAGAGAGGAGCTGAAAAGCAAAGAATCCCATTGGTGTCTATCGCACCATCTGTGCAAAGGCAAAGAGCCCTTAACAAACAGGTCAAGCAATAAGCTGTGTTTTCTGCTTTTCCCATTTCACCTATTTGCTGAAGCTCGTGACCGCCTGCTACTTGATTTCTGGAAAGGTCAAAAGGTTGCAGTATTAAGCATCACCCTTAAAAATTCATCATTTGTCTGACAAACAGTGACCTCATGTTGACTCTCTGACCAGCTGTAAACTTGCTGATTGCAAGTCTCTTCATTCCACTCGGTTTAAGATCTCTGCGTAAGCCACTACAAGGAGCACTTCAAAATTTAGCAGGAAGTGATTGCCACCTATTAAAACAATGGTAGGCTATTAGATTAAACCATCTAATTAATGAATATATTGAAAGGCTTCACCTTTTACAATGGCTTCTCATTGGAGAAAGTCCTCAAAACAACACAAACATTCCAATAGTTTAGTAATTAGGAAAATATGGCTAATGGCATGGTTGACCATCTGCATTGGGGGGAGGTGTCACTCTGTCCTACAGGACATGATTTATGGGCCAAAGTAACTCTGTAGAAGTGGTTGAGCTCCGTAATAAAGCTGATGTCACATAGCACCAAGCAATTTAACTGTGCAGACACTCTGATCTAGCACTGCATACAAATGTGATGCCAGTGAGCCAGTATGAACAAAAAGGGTTTTAGCATGGCATCCAAGGTTCAAAAGGGGAGGGATCATATATATTGCCCTTTATGGACAATTATACTAATTATACATGTAAAATCCATCTCATATAAAATATTATATTACTCGGTAGGACCAATGCTGTTGGCTCTTAGGTGGGGCAAATGCACAAGAACTACCCTAATAGCCTCCTTAATAGGGATGGGGGAGGGAGAACCACCTTAATAGCCTCCTTAAATCCTTTTAATCCCTGCACCTATTTCTTGATAGTGCTGGTTATACCTGTGTTAAAAAAAAGTATAGTATATCTTTGTCAATGGTGGGGAACATATGACCCTACAGAGGCTGCTGGACCCCCAACTATCATCATCCCTGACTGGGCACTGAAATCCAGCAACATCTGAAGAGCCACAGGTGTGCCCCCCCCCCCCCGGTCTAAGTTACCAGATGCTGGGGATAAACAAGAAGGGTTAGCCATCACCTTCATAGCTTGACTGCTTGTGTGTTTCTCAAGGCAAAAGCTGAATGCAGAACTCAATGGAGAACGAGACGATTATATTTATAAGAGGGAAAGGCAGGTGATGATCTAAGATAATATGTTAGAGATGTGTTAGAGATACAGAATGGTTGCAGATGATGGAACAATATGTGGCTGAAGATTCTGACCTCTATGTGGCTATGTGTTTTCTTACTATCAGCCCATCTCACCTGTTTTGCTGTGATTATTTTGATTTATTTTCTTCTTAAACACTTGCAATCCCTTCTTCTCCAGTTTTCTGCAAATCACACACTTTGTGTCTAGTACATGCCTTCTTTCAAATCATTAATTGAAATGCAGAGCAGCGCTAGACCCAGCACTGAGCTGGAAATACCTTCCAAATTTGATGCTGATCCATTAATTACCCCTTGAGTGTAGTTTTTCAATCGAGTACTCGTTTAATGGTAATTCCTTGTAGTAAGGGTTTCTCAAGTACCCTTATGAGGCTGTCATATAGAACAATACATCAAAAGCCTCACAAAAGATATATCGGCTGGGGTTTTCTTGTTTACTAATTCAGTCCTTGATCAAAGAAGGAAACTAGGTTGAGCTGGCATGGTTTAACCTCAATAAATCCACATTGAAGGAGAGTAACAAATATTTTGTTTTATCATTTCTCCAATAACTTTACTTTTTCTTTTTTAAAAAAATAGCCGCTATTGATAGCCAGGGTTTTTGGCCTTTGCCAAGATAATTCTTTCAGGATCTTTGGATAAAGATCATTGTACTGTATTGACTTTGGCTGAGCAATCCTATATGTGGCAATTAGGCATGAGTATAGGCAGGAGGTTTGCTGGTGCTACAGTAAGTGCATGGTCAGCATCTAGTAGAAGTGACCAATCCTGGAAGGCAGGGGGAAATATAATCTGAAAGCAGGGGTGGTAGGAGGAGCTACAGTCTTAGAGCCCTGGAATTATTCCAAAGGGCTTTTAATCAGGGGATGTAGTGCAATGGTATCCACATGCCATGCAGACATGGAGATGCTTAAAAGCAAGGAAGCATAACCAGGACAGCTCCCTGTGCTACGACTCACAGAACAATGCCACAGCACCTCACACCATGAGTTCCATAGTCACAGGTGGCACTGTGGCATGTCTCCAAGCGTGTTCATACTGTTCATAAGACCCTTTCAGATCACCATGTAAAGGAAAGGATGCACAGCATAGCCGGGAAGACGTTTTGGTTCACCCCTCCACCTGGTGACCCATGTGACCAATCCCCCCAACTATTTTGCCCCCCAATGCCATTTCCCTCTTTCCCCTCCCCTAAACACTCTTCTTCCCCTTCTTTTCCCGACTGCCTTGTAAACCACAACAAGAACATTCAGCTCTCTTAGGCCCTCTGCCCCATTTCACAATATCGAAGAGCAGCTGGTGGGGCAGAGTCACCTCAATAACCTCCTGACAGCAGCATTGCTGCTTCTCACCAGTAAGGGGAGGGGCTAGGCAGTGGAGAAGTCAAAGCTGCACAGATGCACAGCCAGAAGCAACCAATTGGCTCTGCTGGTGCATCCGCAAAGTCCCAAACTGGCTGCCACAAGGTTATTGCCCTGGTGGGCAAGCTGCTCCTGCAGCAAACCAAACCAAGGTGAGCAGAGAATAGAGGGCCATTTGTCCAGATGACACTGAGGCCTGCTTTCCTCTTAGAATCCCTTCATGAGACCATCTTAAGCCAGATGATAGTAAGATGGGGGCGGGGGAAATGGATCCTTATCTGCACCCCTGTCTCCAGTAAAAAAAAGAAAGAATGAATACAGCAAAGCGTTTTTTGACGTTTCCCCCCCTAAAAATTCAACCCATAGACAGGACAAAACAGAGCCTGTTTGTAGAGGAAATGAAACTGTCACAGGACAGAAATATGGTAATCCACCATAACCCATCCTGTGGTTTTTCACATTCTTTATTTGCACAAGCGTTGCTGTATAGATGTTCATTTTCTGCTACTCAGTTACTATTCCAGTGGCACAAATAATATACCGGTAACCAGCTTTAGAGAAAACAGAACTTGTTAATTTACATACGCCATCACAGATAACATAAGGGAGATAGTAACACGGGAAAGCCAATGATGACAATGTTAAGATAAAAGTCAAGTGACCTAAATTAGAAGAGGCAGTGGTCATGGTTAGCATGCCAGTTCCATTCCTGGCATCTCCAGGTAGGCTTGGAAAAGACTCCTTCCAGTCAGGGTAGTTAACAGCAAGCTAGGTGAACCAATGGTCTGACTCAGTATTAGGCAGCTTCCTATGTTCCTATACTGCGTACTTTACTGTTTGGAAATGAAAAGTGCAATTGCAAATGCACGTATTTGGAAGTATCGAGGGTTCTAGGATTCTTATGAAAATGCTAATGTTGAATGTAAATCTCTATAACAAGCTACTCTATTGAGTAGAGAGGTAGAACCTTCATGAATACATCCCATTGAGATGTGTTTTCTAACCTCCTCCTTGTCTCCTTAAATGCTCAAAGTTGTTTATGATGGAACAGCTCCCTCTTTGATGAAACACCCATGTGTTTAACTCTACTAATTTAAAAGGACCTCTGATTAATTGTTTGGTAAACTCATTGGGATGGAAAGGGAACTTGTTTAAATTCCTAATATTTTCTTTCAACAGTAAAAACAAAATGGCATGTTTTCCCCCCTCCTTCCTCCTGCACTTCCAGTAGACAGAACCACTGACATCACAAATCAATACATTACTGGCAATTGTAGCCTATTTTAGCTAAAGTGCAATTTTCCAAAGCAATCCCTCCAAAAAGTCCTGACATCAGTGATTTCCATGATAGAACTGAATTAAGCCCTTGGATCACAATGGCCATTGTCTGTCATTTCCCAGTTCATTAAGACACATAGCACACTCAGTTCTATTAGCTGTTGCCTGTTTGGAAATGGGCTTTTGTGGTCACAGGGACAAGTGTGGTTCTGGGAGGTGGATATGTTTGATTCCCCCCCCCCCCCACACACTTTATATGAATATGGGAGGTTGAAGACAAGTGCTCCATGCCACAGCTGGCTCAACTGAAAGTCAACATGGCTGAAAGCATTACAGCAAAGGCTGGGTACTTGTCCCCGCCTCTATAGCTATGTAAATTTCAGAGGAGACAATGAGTGTCACAAAGCAGAGCTTGCCCTACATAGTCAGAGAGACAAGAGGCAGGATAGATGATGGGACACTGTCAGGAGAATGGGGCGTGGCTGGCTAGCATTCTCAGAGCCACCACCCCCTTCAAGGGGAGAATGGACAAGACACCTGGATTTTATGAGCTGAGGCCAGAGACTGAAGAAGATGGATTGAGGTGCCTTACTGGAGAAGAAAAGAAGGTACAGTTATAGAAGAAGAAGACTTGAAGGTAGCCCAATGAACCCACTTTAATGTGCAGGTCTTGCAGTCAGGACAGCCCCAGTGATGACCTAGACTTCTTGATTCTGCCCAAAGAACAAAAAGGACCCTCTACATTTTTTGGAGTAAGAGGCATAGATGGGACTTAGATGGTTTTTATTTCCTCTTCTAATTCAGGAACATCTCACAATAAGAACCAGGGCACCAAATGAAGACCCTGATAGTTGGCCCTATACATTTAAAATAAAACAAGTGATCATAGTATAGGGTGGAACACCCTCTGGCCTTCCTGTAGTTTGAGCACAGCCTTGCATCTGATAAACCCAATCATTAGCCGTAGAAGCTGAGGTCATAATAAACCCTTTAATCTGTAAGATACAAGTCTACCAATTATTTATCAGCTTGCAACTATCTCCTACTTAATGGCTTCTAGGTTTGCTTTATAGGTGCATTAAACAGGGAAAGTATTGCCATTACACCAGGGACCAAAATAAGTATTGACTTCTTTGAACGGGAATAAACTCCCATGAGAGTTCATTTACAGGGCAAGGAAGAGTTCCAAGGAGAGGAGCTCCATGGACAGTAAAGTGGTCTGTGAAGAGGATGGCAGAGGAGCAAGAAGAGAGTTCCTTCATGGGTATCAAACTGAAACGTTTTAACGATGGAATTCATATATGGTATCCCCCCTTTTAGCAGGGGTGAGGTTGCCCCAGCCCGACTTGAAAGAGATTTGATTTGGTTTCTCCCAGAGGAGGAGGAATTGGAGTCCCATGGACAGGGGTGGCCAATCAGAAGGGGACTGAACTGCCTCTTAGTTGGTGATGTTGGGCCAGTGACTACCTCTCAATCCAACCTACCTCATCCTAACAAAAACACCTTAAAGAAAAAGAGGTAAGTAAGTAAGTAAGTAAATGTCACACTGAGGCAGTTTTGGGTTGGGGGCACTGCAGAGTGATTACCCAAAGCCTGGGACTTTGGGAGGTATTTCAGGGTGCCTTTCGAATCAGATATGGGCAAGTGGGTGAACTCTTGACAGCAACACCTAGGCCACATGTTCAGCTCAAAGGCCCAGGGCTCACCTAGGGAGAGGGAAATTTCCCTAATCCTATTGGCTGAGGAGCCACAGAATGTTGGTGCTCACATGCCCAGGGGGACACAAAGGACACTGCCCTCAAACCTCACCTGCCCTCACTTCTTTAACTGGCTTGTTATTCTATGGATCTTCTTATTGTTTTATCTGAATAAATATACCTTAACCTTTTTGAGGTCATGCGGGCAATGAGTAGAAAACCAGAAAAAGTAGCTATCAGAGAACCTCTAGAGGTTGGTATGGAGATGTTCAGCTTGTCACAGAGCAAACGTTCCCCATTTCTTCCATGGTCTGACAACTGGTGGTTGGCTTGTGAGCAGATTTCCTCATAGTCACAGTGACTGTGCTGCTCCCAGGATGTGCCCTTCACATGCCTTTGTTTATCTTATGGGATTTGTGAAGCCTGTTTTCATCTCAGCAGCGTAGCAGACACCCCAGGAATAAAATCAGCAGGACAGGTTCTTTGTTATTAGAAGTCTGTCAGTTGAGAGCAAAGTCTCTTTCAGAGCTTTTGTTGTTGAACTAGTTTCATTCACTCAGGGACACATTCAACCAACACAGTTAATAACATGAATATAACCTGAATAACCTATAAGGAAGGGTGTGTATGAAATCTTTAGATTAAAAATAAAAGCACATAAAACTTTTAAAAGCCCTGATCAGCAGGCTTTCATGCATCATGCTATAGATTCACATATGACCAACATCACACATAGATAAGATCAATGAATTATCAAGGGAGACTGGCAAAACTGGAATCCATTTTTAAAAACAATGTTTTTCAGGATTCCAATTAGGATTATTGCACAGTTTAGGGAGTTCCATTCTGTACCCAAAGGTTTGCACATGTTAGGGGATTGATCACCCCCGCTTTTCAACGGTAGCTATCATGCCTGCATTGCAAATTCCCATGTTATCTTACTTACTTCCCATGTTAATGTTCCTGTCTGATGAAAGGTTGCAATGGAGAGCGAGGATGGGTGTCAGTGGGGGAATCACAATTTCCACTGGACTTGTGGGATTATCCACACAATTCTTCATCAGACATTTTTTTAAAGGCCAATTCTCCCATCCTCAAAAGCAATTATGTCTCATTTGGTGTTCCTGCAATTGCTTGATGCTTAGGTTTTGCTGCTCCATCAAAATGTTATCTTTAGTACTTTGCTTCCAACTTGATTTATACTTCACTACAGTTAAACCTAGGTTAGACATGTGTGTGTGTTTCTTTACAATATTTATGTATTGCCTTGTAACCAAAAAGCAAACAAAATTCACCCTTATTGACATAGTAGTTTGGGCAACAGTTGAAAAACTTAGGTTCTCACTATACATAGTTCATCTCCCTTTATCAGGACTGGTACAGTGAAGAGTCACAGATTAGGCCTATTGCCATCATTTGATGGAAGCAGAGTTAACACAGGATCCAGTGGATTCAGTGCTGGCCCAGTCCCAGCCCTGTAAACATCCCATTTGGCAGGATGCTTCCACCCACCCACATTGAGACCCTGTGAATGCAGAAGGGCTTCCCTGCCAGCTGTGGAGTCCAATGGAGCTAGATATCACTATGTGGAGAGTACCTCTGCCTCATCTAAACCCCTTCAGAACAGTCAATCAGGGGATTGGATTGCCCTGCCCAGCTGCAATCTTATACCCACTTACCTGCAAGTCAACCCCATTGAACCCAGTGGAACTTTACGCCTGAATAGAAATGCATAGAATTGCACTAACCCACATCTGTGCATACTTATTTTATTCCACTTTCAAAATAGTAAATACAGGGAGTCCCAAACCAGAGAGCAATGTTGACTGTCACTTAGATTTGTTTCAGATTGTTATCACACTTGGTAGAGATACTGGCTGAGGCTGAAATTTGAATGCGCTGGAAGAAGTCGCTTGTGACATAAATAATTTGAAATAAAAATGTCACGGTTTTGACTTTTTGCAAATGACTGCACTGAACTTCCAAACTGTTGCAATTCAAAAAGCTAATTCAGGATTGTGTACATTAATGCCAATGCCCTATAAAACTGCCAGAATATTTTTTTTAAATAAAAAAATTCAGCAAAGGCAGAGAGGCATTAGTTTTTAGCCTGTGTCAGCATAAAGGTTGCCTCAGTTGTTTCATCTCAAAGCAGCTGCATGCTTTCATTGACTTTTTTTGCCCTTTCTTTGTGCACTCATCCTAACCTCTTAGGTTGTTTCCTGGCCTCACTTTGCTGACCTATGACCGGCGCTGACCTTTAGCTAGAGAATGTGACATTTTGTTCTCCTCTGGCGGATGTGTGAGGCTCTCATTATTCAAAGGTATGTGAAAATAATGACCTCTAGTGACCTTTCAGTTTCCTTTCATTTACTGGTGTCCTTTAGGTGCTTGTTCAGCATATTGCCATGCCCAGTTGTTGTGTATGCCTGCTTAGTGGTGCTATATTAAAATTTCTTCAATAAACATGCATCTCCTGTTTATTAATTCCATGCTTCATTTCTCTCCCTTATTGCCTGTTCAAGCAAATGCCATGGAACCTGACAGGAAGGAACAGGTGGGCAATTGGCTTCATAGGATCAGACGACTGCAATGGAATGAAAAGCAAGCATATCCAAAGGATGGTCCCAACCTAAGATACGGTATCTGCCGGCTTCCAACAAACTAACCTCACAAAAGAGACAAGATCACAGCAGGAGCAAGAAAGGTGCGACTCTCCAAAATGAGTCAAACATGGGAACCTTTTTCAGTTCAAGGGTCATATCTCCTCAGCTTACTACACTTTTGAGTGACAACTGATCCATGGTTATTTGGTGTACCTTTGTGGACATTTGACTTGCTGATGAAGAACATTTATTGAAACAGTCTATTATTCCGGAAGGACTGTTCTGTTGCTGTGTTTGGAGCACCTACCATCATTCTTCTGTATGGCTGTGTTTATAGCACCATCTCGCTCCCCCTCACTTTTGGCAAAATTCTGTATTAACTTTGGAAGGCGTTTAGCCTCAAAATTCAGTGATTCTTTGTGGTCAAATACTAATCTGATCATTTCCTTTCATGGAATATCTACTTCACTCTTATTAGTTCGTGACTCCATGTACATATTGTATGTTTTCTGATTGTGAATTAAGAAACAGTTCGATAGTGTTATATAAATATTGTTAGTATACTACAGTCATACCTCGGGTTGTATGTGCTTTGGGATGAGAGTGTTCGAATTGCGCTCCGCGGCAACCTGGAAGTAATGGAGCACATTACTTCCAGGTTTCACCACTTGCGCATGCACAGACGCTCAGAATGACGTCACATGCATGCACAGAAGCGGCGAAAAGCGAAGCACGCATGCGCAGACGTGCCGTAGCTGGTTATGTTTGCTGCTAGATGCGAACGGGGCTCCGGAACGGATCCCGTTCACATCTAGAGGTACCACTGTGTTAGCCTACGTGTTGCTTTATGTTTCTGTGGTGATGGACAGGGCCAAAGGTAAAAGGGTGCAGGGGGCTCCATGTGCCTCTTTCTTTTGTACATTAGGCCACATTTCAGCCACACAAAGCAGAAATTTCTACACACACCCTCACCCCAATTAGGCAAAAGTCACTTTCACAATTCAAAGACAAGTTCTAGCCAGGCAAAAGGGAGGGGGGGTGCAGATGAGAGCTGCTGTGGAGTGCGGTCAAGTGAGGGACCATGGCTGAGGAAGAGACCCAAGGGCCTGGCAAAGAGGCCTGGACTTCCAGAGGTTCCTCACCCCTGATGTAAGCCCAGCCACACAGTAGGGATGATGAAGGGAGAACCACCACAAAGCATCCCTCCTTGGTTGCCCAAACACAAATATAAACCCATGTTCATCTATAGGGAAAAATGTTTCAAGGGTTGTACATGCCAATCAGCTGAGAACTACCTGCCATTCAAACTCATACACTATGTATTTCACTGAACATGCTTACTTGGAAATGAGTGCTACTGTGTTCAGTGTGGCCAGCTCCCAGGCAAGGGTGCCGACGACTGCATCTTAAGCACACCAGGGAGTCATCACCATTTAACACAGTGGGGCGTATTTCCATGCAGCAGTGGTTCATCAGGTGGGACAGAGCTACTATGTAAGTGCTGTTTCATTGTTGCTTGCTGAGAGAGAGGAGAAGCAGTCAGTGCAGTGAAAATGCACCAGTGGAGCCAATCTGTCACTCCTGCCAATGCATATGCACAATGCTGACCTCCCCAAAAGCTTCCAGTAAGCAAAAGCAACCTGCCTGCCAAGAACCTATGGGAGTGGCTGCTCCCAGCGAGCCAACTCTGCTTCCAAGTAAGCATGGACAGGTTTGAGCTACCACCCCACCCCCCCGAGTTTGGCTATTCTAACCATATTTACTCACGGATTTTAATATGATGAGCTTTCAAGTAACTGTGCTTATGTGTGCGGCATTAATGCTTAACATGCATTAATACTCAAAACATTAGGCATAGCAAGCAAAAATAAAATTATCTGGAAGCTTCTCTTTTGTGAGGTCTTGTTTACTTCAGAACTCAAGCTGAAAAACTGCCCAGATAAACAAATCAACTAACTTAAAGAAACCATGGGACTGCAGTCTATATTTATTGTCACCAGTTCCATCCCCCAAATGTGTAGTGACATTTTAAACTTTAATAGGCCACATCTTCTTGGCCAGAAAATGCAGACAAATGTATGAAAGGTATGAAAATAGTTACGTCAATTGTTGTATTGATTTATAACATTTTCATCTGGACTTTTCATAAAAAAGATATTCAAGGCAGCCAGTGAAATGTATGAATAAGTTAAATGACAGTCAAACCAAAGGCTACAACAACAATTCAAAAGCGGTATAAATACAGTAGCAGTTAAAATCCATTTAAAAAAAGATGGCACTTAACTGCCTGCTGAAAGGCAAGCTGTCCTGGGGACCTTTGGCAGATACATCTGTTTATTTAAATTGTTGATACTTCCAGCAAACGTTTCTCCTTGAAGTCAAAGTCATGGAGGAAGCTGTTGAGGACAAACTTTGGTTAGATTTGGAGCAGGACACAGGTGCCCTTGTTAAAATGTGGAAGTTGAAATGCAGAGGATGTGGACACTTGTATGTTGGAGAATTTGGCTGCCTTAGCAGCGTTGGACATGCAACAAGCAATACGTGTTTTTTTCCATAGTGCTCTAAAGACATCTGAAGTTCTAAATTAAATGGAAAGACCAGCAACATGGCTCCTTCCCAGGGCCATGCATGGGAGTGGGCAGCAGGATACACTTGCCCTGGACCTCAGAGGGCTAAACTGACCAGGGACCAGCTGCTTTTTTGTTTTATAATTTTATTCTAACAAAACTCTTGCCCCAGGCCTAAAACAAGCTCTGTATGGGCTTGCTCCTTTCTAAACCAAAACCAACATTTTACAGTAATTGAGCCAGTATCCTGGTTCATTCTCAGATTAATGTGGGAAGAAACGACATCACAGACTTATCCTGTGTTACCACTGTTAACAGCACAGCACAGGAGGGACATGTATAGGAGCAGCTGCCGCATGAGTAAGGTCGTTCCGGAAGGGTCTCGAGTAAATCTTTAGCCAGTGAGCATAAATATTTTATATGCCCTACATTTAAGAAAGTTAAAGTGCTTCAGGTCTTTTATAGCCAGACTAGGCAGCTGAGTAATTCTAATCACTATTTTGGGCAAGCCTCATATATGTTCCATTAGAAGTACAAATACGTTCAATTAATGGTCAAATTCTTCTTGCTGCCATGTGGCCAAAGGAGAGTCCTGTGCACTCTATGGCATCTGAATAGATCTGGGAATAGTAAAGCTTTTTGAGGAATGTGGGAAATACCCATGTGGGAAGTGGCATACAGTACTGAGGAAGGCAAGGGAGAGGTCACTGTGACTATCCTACTGACTGAATGAACCCAAGTGGGAAAGAATGTCGCACTTCTCTTCACCTTCTCTGTACAGTGGTACCTCGGGTTACAAACACTTCAGGTTACAGACTCTGCTAACCCAGAAATAGTACCTCGGGTTAAGAACTTTGCTTCAGGATGAGAACAGAAATCGTGCGGCGGCTGGAGGCCCCATTAGCTAAAGTGGTACCTCAGGTTAAGAACTGTTTCAGGTTAAGAACGGACCTCCAGAACGAATTAAGTTCTTAACCCAAGGTACCACTGTACAAATAGTAAGCATGACTATTATAAAAGTCAATATCTAGGGTCTACTAAATATTGTATTTCCTCTTCCACCTTCAGCATGAATTTATATTTGTTCCCATGTCCTAAACAAGAATATTTTTCTCATCTCTTCCCCCCCCCCCCAATATTTATTTGCAGGGATATGTCAGAGCCATATCTTTCCCCATATCTTTTTAAAACACATATTTAACAACAAACTGAAAATCAGCAATATATATTTGATATAAATCTTCCCCTTCGGGTTGCTTTTTGCCTTCCTAAGGACATGCCCTCAGGCTCAGTGGTTTACTATTAATGAAAATGATTAAAATAAACAGGGAAAGATTGAGATTTAAAATAAGCACTCAGATGTGTTGAGTCAAATAAGAGTCTTCTAAAAAGTAGGCTAAAACCCTTTTAGCATGGAAAGATTATGCTCCCTCTGGATTTTGAATGCTTAGCACAACTTGTTACAAGTCAGTAAAATAGACCCGATAACCATAGAGAAGATTTTCCTATCACCCACATGACAAACCAAGTCTTGGAGTCTGGAGTCTTGATGAATCAACCTCAGTCTTGATGAATCTCCTGAGGACAATCCTGGAGATCTAACGGCCCACTGCTACTGTCTCACACCAATAGATGCTGGTTGGGTGTATGTGCAAGGTGCTCCTGTCTGGCCTTCACTAATCGGCTGAGCCTTTAAGAAAAGGCCACAGCTACTGGGGTTGTTTGTTTGACCCAGTTGTGGGCCAACTCCAAGTGGTTAAATGGTGCAAATCAAGTGATCTGAGCATGAAGGTGCAGGGAATACAAGAGAGGGAAGAACCATGGAAACCAGTAGATGGAGGAGAAGAGGTGCTATGACAGCCTAAGGACAGACAGAGAGGAGCTAGGGGTTTGCTCAGCTGGGGATTCATTCATTCTCCCAATAAATCTGCTTTCCCTTCACAGACAAAGGGGAATTCTCTAACCTGGTGTAAGGAGGAGTGATAGAGAGGCACTATTGATTGATCTCCAGCCAAAAAGAAGTTCCCTGTATCAGTTTCTGCAGTAAAGAGTGAAGCAGCCATTGCACCAGGAGAAGGCCTCTCTGTAGCATACTCGGCACACACCTTTCCTTTTCTAAATTCAACAAACAAACAAAAATTCAGTCCATGACAGACAGCAGTAGAGGTGAAGGACATTTAGACAGTGGCACAGTAAAAAAAGATAAGGTATTTGTGTGGGTTTAAATGATGAATGGGGCAAGGAAAATGCATTTAAAACTTGGCTTGGCAATGTCAACACAGTTATAGCAAAAGGCATTTTGCCACCTGTGATTTTCAGTTAAATATGAGGGAAGAGAAGCAATGAAAAGTCATACAGAAAGCATAAAAGAATGACACGCGTCTCATCAGGTCGTACCAAAAAAGGCTTATCCTTGCAGTGGGGCAAATATATCACAGTATTTCCTACCATTTATATTATGGAAATCAAGGCTGTGCAAACAGATGCTTTCAAGAATATTGCCCAAATCTGAAAGTGCAAAAATATAAATATTTTGGACAGGCAACAGTTAACAGCATAACAGTACATATTTGACCATCAAAATCTCCAGAACATTTGCTGCTTCTGTGACCCTCGTTCACTAGCCAGGGGAATTCAGGATGCCCCGGGATCAAGTCAGAAGCCGTGGTGGCTTTAGGAATTTTGTGACTGTCCTGGCAAAACTGAGGCACTTGGGGATTATGGAACGCCCTTACCACAAAGGAGCATCTGTGGTAACCAGGCAGAAGGCCTTCTCAGTAGTCACACCCACCCTGTGGAACACCCTCCTGTCAGATGTCAAGGAATAAACAACTTTTAGAAGACACCTGAAGGCAGCCCTGTACAGTGGTACCTCAGGTTACATATGCTTTAGGTTACATACGCTTCAGGTTACAGACTCCGCTAACCCAGAAACAGTGCTTCAGGTTAAGAACTTTGCTTCAGGATGAGAACAGAAATCGGGCTCCAGCGGTGTGGCAGCAGCAGAAGGCCCCATTAGCTAAAGTGGTGCTTCAGGTTAGGAACAGTTTCAGGTTCCTGGAACGAATTAAGTACTTAACCTGAGTTACCACTGTATAGGGAAGTTTTGTTTTTTATAAAGCTGCCCAGAGTGGTTTGGGCAACCCATTCAGATTGGTGGCATATAAATACATCATCATCATTATTATTATTAGGCACTTTCATTATGTGTTTTCCGTCATATATTGAATATCTCTTTACTCTGCCCTTTGGCAGTTAAGGTATTTTGTTTTGTGCATCTGACCTCTTTTGCTGGATTCACACTGTTTTTTTCTGGATCAGGTCAAAGGCCCAACATTATGCCCTCACAGTGGTCAGTGAGGTGACCATGAGAAGCCCAGAACCAGAACTTGAGTGCAAAAGCACTTCCCTCCCCTGTGATTCCCGCCAACTGGCATGCTGCCTCCAACAGGAGAAGGAATGAGAGGCAAACAGCAGCTTGGGATATGTGGGTGGGTGTGTATTTCAATCAAGTAGACTGTGCCATGTGAGATAAACTTTCTCTTTACCTTGTGCAATGGCTTCATCTGATTCTCTCTCACTTTCCCTTCTACATGACTGCTAGTAATTTTTTAAAAAAATACTGTATGGGAAAATCCTGATCATTGCACATCAATGATTACTTTAGCCCTGAATGAAACAATAACTTCTTAGGCTCCTCCGAAGTTCTCTGCACTGCTTTGTTGCAATGAGTATGGCACATAAGAAACTCCCCAGATGAAATACAGAGAAATCAGCAAAAAAAGATAGCAGTGTGGGATAGCCTGCAGGAAAAGCAACCTAAAATTGCAGAACTGAGAAAAGTTTCCTCACTCTCAGCAGCTGACCTAATTAAAGGGCAGGCGCTGAGGAACGGCACAGGGAAAGCTGCTTGCTTCAGACTCATGTTCAATGGCTTTAGGCGCTGGGGGTTATTTTTAAAGGTTTGAATTCCATGGCACTAGCTTTCTAAGTGACCTGGGCACTTGTGAAATTGAAGGTCTAATATTGGAGCATGAGTAAATCAAAATTCAAGCAGGTGTTATAACTTCCCCTTGCCGATCTGTCAGTGCACTTTAAAACTTGACCTATAACGCCCTTGTTATTCTGGTTCCAGAATACACTTTTGGCAGAGAATGATCATCGTGACTAATTGCTTGAGGATATTAGGGATGTGCATGAGTGAATGTTTGGATGAGAATCTGTCACATTTTCATTCATGATTCAGGCTAGATAAATGTCTCAGGATACTGGTAACCAACCACTAGGAGCATCTGCCGCCACCCTTAAAAAAACTCCAGTTGGGCACCTTAAAATTCATGGCATTTAGAATTACAAGTACTTAAAAGAAGAAGAAAAGGCTATGAAAACTGATCTTGGGCATAAAATTTCAGTTCCAGAGCAAATTTTTGGCCCCTGTAAGTTAAAACAAAAAAAGAGGAGAAGAAGGGGGGAAAATATCTGATCCCAGATGCTCTTCCATCATAAATGTCTTTTAATGTGGGAAGGAATCTATGCAGTTCTTTTTTCAGCCTTTGAATCATAGAGCTCCGGAGAGCTCCAGGCAAGAGAAAATACTGTCAAAAGGGAATTGTCAAAAAGAGTTTTTAAACTCAGAGTTCTATTCCATTTACTTTTATTTTATATAGCAGATATTAATTATTATTGCATAAATTCCATTCACTGGGCCATTTGCACATGCCTCAAGGCAGGTGGGCAAAAACCTTTGGCGCGCCAGATGTTGCTGAACTACAGCTTCCCGGAAAGCAGGGCCAATGGTCAGCAATGATGGGAGCTGTAATTGAGTAACATCTGGAGAACCACAGGTTCTCCATCTCAGCCATATGAGGTGGAAGGTGAAGCCATTTTGCTTTACATAGATATGTGGAAGTGAGTTGTGATTAGCTTATAAGGAGGAAACTAATATTATGCTTACAACCTGGCTGACATGCTCTGTTCTTATTTTGTATCAAAATGTCGACAATATGGTTTTTGGGTAGGGGATCCGTGTCTAAGTCTTACTCCTTCTCATTTAGTATGTGAGCATTTTTCAGAATCTAGTGATAACATAACATACAAGTTTCATTATTTGTATTTTCATTTAAAGACACCAAAGGTGACTTTTTTCTTCCTTTTTTATTCAGTCACTTTCAGTTTGTCCTAAGACTAGCTTGTATGAAGCGAAAGAATTTTAATTGGAATGCCATTGCCCCCTACTGTTAAGCACATCTTTCTTTGCATCTCAAGGCGATCTGAATTTCTGGTATCATTTTATGTTTGATATTTATTTTGCCCCATCACCAATCCTAGATTGCCTTGCTATCTTTGTTTACCCTTTTACTGTCTATTTGAAAATGAACTGTTATTCTGACACAACAGGTCCCATTCGAATGTCCTGTACTGCAGGAGTTAGACAACGTAAGGCCTGTCAGCTGCATCCAGACCAGCAAATGGATCACCCTTGGGGAAACCTTTCCTTCGGGTCAGGGCAACATGAAGGTATGGGCAGTATCTGGCTCTGAGGGCTAGAGGAGCAAACTGCCTCAGGTTGAGAGCATTCTGGATGTCATATATTGCCTCTCCCTTCCACAGCAAGTTTGAACAGGAATATGAGGAGCTGTTACAATTCCCATGGCTGCTGAAATATCCTCTTTACTGCCATCTGCATGCTAACATGACTGTCAGAGAAGAATTACGATACTGTTACACACATCCCACTTATCTGAGCGGTGAGAACTTCAGGACTGCAACACACAGTTTCTGTTTCTTTAGGCTGTGTCATTTTTTGAGATATAAGGTCTCATTTATAAGTTAAGTTTATATACAACTTAACTTAAATAGGTGTTCCAACTGGTTTCCATCAGATTACTAGAGGGAGACGACCTCATTCAAAAAATAAAAAATATAAAGTTATTATCCAATTTAAACAGAAACCAATTAAAACGTAAGCATTTTCTCATACTAGTTATTGCCCTGCTTTTCTCTTGTTGTGTTATGTCCACTGATTATATCCACTGATTCTGGTAGAATTTAGTTACATTAAGAAAAAGCATATAGAACATGACATATTAACTGCTTAAGAATATAAGGAGGAAGTCCTGCTGAATCAGACAAAGGGCCCATCTAATCTTGCTTTCCGTTTTCACAGTGGACAACCAGGACAAACACATAGGATATTCCTACCTGGTATCTGAAATCATCCCAAGACTAACTAAAGGGCCCATATTCAGTTGAGATTGCTTCAGCCCGATTTGGTTCTAGAATTAGGATTTGGCTGAAGCAATTGTACACCCCTAGAATATATACCATTTTATGTCCCAGTAAATATCATTATTTATTTTTAAGACTATTTATATCCTACCTTTCCAACAGAATATTGCTCACAGTGGGCAACAATGATAGGAAATTAATCAACCTTGAGAGTAAATCATATTAAAAATGCACAACAAAAACCACACACCAAAGAAATAAACAGCACTAATAACAAAGACAGCACTAGCTATAGCTACAATTAGCAGAAACATTTTCAAAAAGCACACTGCTTTAAAAAATAAATATTTCAGTATAGAGTGAAACAATATGTTAACTTCATCTGCAACATAGACAAAGTTTACATGATTAACCAAAGAGCTGAGGATCTTGTGAACTGGCTCAAAACATGGATTATTGAAAGCATAAATAACAACTAAATATGAAGAAACATGAACACAATAATGATTGCATCATAGGAAGAGCCTTTAGCAGAAGATAATGTTAACTTTTGTTTTGTTTTGTTTTCTCACATTTTCTCCTATTGTTAGATATCTCATGTGAGGACCTGTACTATTGGCCCATCCACTCTCTTCTGACCACACACCGGGCAGCCTAAGCAAGGCATGTCAGTAAGTCCATATGCCAGGTCCAGTATATCCAGCTCCTCCTCACTGATGGTGTTTGCTTGTCAGAATGCATCGACCTTGAAGATATGATGGTGAGTGGAGCAAACCAATAGGCCTTCACATACACCAAAGCTGTTGATTCCCGAGGGCTTTTCTCAAATGCAACAATAGATCTCCCTTTGCTTTTATTAAAACACAACCAGATTCTAAATGAATCTGCATGAATGCACTGGATGCATGTCAATCTATGGAAAACAATCAATGAGATCAAAAGAGAAAGGATTTTGGAATGGATGAGAAACATCAACACTTTATCTTTCTTTCTTTTGGTTTGTTACTCCAATTGGGCTCAACAGAGCTTCCTATAGACCATTAAAAAGGCAGTTGGAGTTTTCAACCCGTTACCAGTGCAGAAATATCCAAAACATCCCTTATGAAACAGCAGGGGATCTGGCTGAAATTAGCACAAATTACAATATATCCTACTTTGAAGGTGAGGAAAAGAGACAAGGTTGTAATTATATAAATGACTATGGGGGAAAATGTGGTACTGTATACAGTATATTCAGAGTAATGGGAAACAGTAATTGGAGGCAACGTACATAGAGCTGATAATTTTGTCTTCTCTCTTTATCTGTTATACCCTTTAGCACTATCTAACTTTTGCTTTTATATTATTATTCAGATTTATAAATATGCAGTACTCCATTCCACATTATTGCAACATTGAGAAGGCAGACTGCATTGACTGCGACTGACGATGCTGCTGTGACTAAGTTACAGTTGCTGTGGAAACCAGTTTATTTTTACTTTTTTATGAATTTTGAAGATTGCACCTTAATACCGCATTAACATGGTCAATGGAAAGGAACACAAAAATTGTCAAAAAGGTAATCCGTTTCAGGTTAGTATAAGAAAAAGAAGATAATCATATTATTACTACAATGAGTTGATAAGAACAGGTGAGCACAATCGTTCTCTTGCTAGGAAGTGCATTTCACTAAGAAGAAGAAACCGGCCATTGCTGGAAAAGGCGTGTTCTCCTCTGTCCACCCCACCCACCTCTAGGTGTTGACTATCTGCATAGGGTGAGTTAGATCTACGTAATCATCCTTTGTAAACCTTTCTTCCCAACAGCTTTATTGACTGATGGCACTGACAACTCTCAAGTGCTAACTTCCCATGGTAGGAGTACCCAGAATCTTTCAGTCTCTTCAGTCATTCCTTGAATGTGTGGAGCAGGGGAGGGTAGCTGGTTGCCTTCCAGATATCGATGGACTCTGACATGCATCAGCCCTAGCCAGCATAGCTCATGGTATGGCCCCCCCCCCAAGTCCCAGGGGTGGATTACAACAATTAAACAATAACTAAAACATATTAAAATCAGTCTAATTACAGAAATAAGGTGGGTCTTACAAATATACACCTCAGATGTCAAAAGCCGGGGCAAAGAGGTATATTTTGAGCATTTGCTGAAAGCTGTATAATGAAGATGCCAGATGGACCAGAAATATCAAGTCAACAACTTCCTTTTTTTAAAGCAAACCTTATTTCTTCAGTGCTTATTTCATTGAAATTCTGAAGACAGGGGTATTGGTATTTAAGGTTCTTATGATGTACATTAAAGTTGTATCATATGTCTTAACTGTAGACTACAAAAGACTCTTGAAGAAAGAGGGACCCATCTTTATTTTTTTCTCAGCTATAACTTGGCATGTAGGGAATGGGAGGAAGCTGGCCAGGAGAAATCTACCCAGCTTCCTTGACCTCTAAAGAATCACTTGTAAAAACTTTTGAAAAGTATTGTTGTCAGTGATTACTTTTCCTATTATTATTTTTAAAACTGTTTTGAGTATCGCTATTACAATAAACTTTATGGCATAATTTCCTTTTAGATTTTGAACACGTTGCTGTAAAGAAAATAAGCTTTTTGTAGACTCTTGGTCATGGGAAACGATAATAGCACTGGAAATCCAATAAGCTTTATGATGTAAATATACATTCCCTAACCATTCTATAATGTACATTATAGCAATTTGAATTAAGTGACTTTTAAAAACATTGATTATTGATTTGCTAAACTATCCAGCAAGCCAGTAGACCTTACTTGTTTCTGTAATTTTATATAAAAAAAATACAAATACAAATTAGAAGTACTGAAGGTATATTTATACCCTGCGTGATTTTAAATGTTGGATGCCTAGGCAAAAGTTCATTTTTAAAAAATTAAGAAGTTTTTAATGGATTCTGGTTTTAGGAATTGCTTTTAATCTATTCATTTGGAAATTCCTTGTAAATCTTTTAATGTGGAAATTACCATTTGTGCCACAGGCTAATCCACCACATCCATCTCTGTTCTATTTTGCTGAGAACGGCACATATTTCTTGAATGTTGTACATTTGTATCTTGATTGTCCTCCCAGGAGCTCAGGACTGTACATTATCTCCCCTTTCCCCTTTTTATCTTAACAACATCCCTGTGAAGCAAACTAGGCTGACGTAGTTCAGACACCAAAGTGGTGAAACAGCATATACATAGACTATTTCTTGCTTGGTATATCGTGTTCTCCCTAAAAGAGGGCACATGTTGCGGTGAGACCTGGAGACCGACCTCCTGTGCTGTGGGTGGGTAAGATTGGATAGCCACAACACCCGATTGGTAGATCCCTCAATGTTGGGTTTAATCTGGCCAATGGGGCACAGTCCAAACGGATCAAGGGACCTATAAATACCTATGCACATGATCCAGAGCTTCCTCTTTTGGCTTGTGCAGCCCACCTCTTCCTATATTTAGGGCATTTTGCAATTGGCCTTGCTATGCCTTCATGTGTCGTCTGTCATTGGGGCAGGGGCACAGCAGGAATTTTCCCCACTTGGCTGATTGGCTTTTGCCATTTGGGTTTCGCCTGCCATGTAGCAAATTGTCACAACTTGTAAGGTTGTGGATAGGCACTGGTTCAGGTGATAGGGATGGGGGAACGGTCTCGCCATCCCTATGTGAAGGGTATTCCATTAAAGGAATCCAGGGACTCAGCTTGGTTTGGTCAACCCCTGAGAGGGGGTTGTGCCTGTGCCTGAGTCCAGGGGAGCATCTGGGAAGTGGACATAGGCTGTACCTGGGCTTTCTACCTACCTCAAGTGTTCACCCTTGGCTGATCTATGATAGAGCTCTGGGTCAGCGCTACCTGCAAGGGTGCAGGGAGCTAGTCGAACCAGAGCCTATGCAACCAGTCATTTTCTTTAATCAATAAAGTTGTGGCCTAAATTCTGCCAAAAACCAAAATTAAAATTTGAGTCAAATGTGTCTTTATTTAGGGGGGAGGTCTCTGGGTCTGAACACACAATTATCAGACCGGGTAAATGTTTTATTTCTTTGTTTTTTGTATTGTGCTGCAAATATCCGGGCTATGAAACATTGCAGTTAAAGCAAGGAGGCTGCTGTCCTGGCTTTCTTTACATGTTCTGTGAATGACATTACATAAGAACATAAGAGCCCTGCTGGATCAGACCAATGGCCCATCAAGTCCAGCAACCTGTTCTCCCATTGCCAAACCAGATGCCTATGAAAAGCCTGCAGCCAGGACCTGGGTGTAATAACACTCTTCCTTTCCTACGCTTTCATGTAGCTAGTATTCAGAAGCATATCGCCTCCAGCTGTGAAAGCAGAGCACAGCCATTGTGCTGAGTAGCCACTGGCTGCCATCACGAATTTGTCTAATCCTTTTCTAATGCATCAAAGTTGGGAGCCGTCACTGCTTTCTGAGGCAGTGTATTCCATAGTTCAACTGCATGGGATACATTTGTACTGTATCTGGCTTTCCCACACAGGAGACCAAGGCTGTGTATGTTTTCCCTCCTCTTCTCCTTTTATATTTTCAATAGCCCTGTGAGGTAGGCAAGGGTAAGATAATATATGTACATAGTCATCAGTTCTTCTCAATAGACTGGAGGTGGGGGTGCAGGGCCCCCTTTCCACATAAGACATACTGCCTCCAGGAAATCCTATTGGCATTCTTGTTTTCATATGTCAGAAAGAAAAGTGTGGGTTTTTCTGTCTGTTTTGTGTGATAGTCTTTGACTTACTTGGTTCTGGGGAACGAGAAAGTTAGACTATTTTTCCAGGTGCAAATTTATCTTGCCTATTGTGAGACTGACTTATTTCCACCTGGATCTTCAGCAGGTAGGGTGATCATGGTGATTATTTGCCTGATCTTGTCCCTCTACTTCCCAGAATCAACAATGTTATTTTATTTTTGGCACTGGCTGCTGCCAGATAGAAGAAGTGCTGTGCATCTGTAGATTTTGTTGCAGCACCTGCTGCAGATGAAACATCTGAGTTCTCTTGTCTACGGATAGCCATCTGGCTCCCAACTAATTTTTGCCGTGATCTCATTTCCCCCCATTCTTACACCACTACTGGCTTGGAAGATGTCGCTTCTCACCTGGCAGGCATCCTTCCAAGCAGGAAACAAGAGATGATTAATAACTTCCTGCATGGAGTAGTGCCTGACAGATAGGCAGTGGAGTTTGCATACTGCTTTGATCTGGCCAGAACTTCCCCTTCTCCCTGACCAACAGAGTCATGCTCTGTTTCTTCCCCTGCCATTGGGCACACAACTGATTTTGAGAAATGACAGGTTGCCTTGGAGGCCTCAGCATCATTGCAGAGGCCCCTGAATCCCCATTTCCCCTTGGTAAGGTTGCCCAGAAGCAGATTGAGAAGCTCCATGTGTTGCTTCTGGACCAATTAGACAAGCCCCTGGGTCCAGGACACTGTTGCTATTTGGCCTAGCAGCAGTGTTGACTGTCTCTTATCTGGCAAGATCTTGTACCACAAGGAAATAACACATAATCCAGAGACGTCTGCAATGATGCAGGGGCTTTCAGGGTAATTTTCTAGTTTTCTGATAGGTTGATTAACTGCAGGCAGGGGAAGAAAGGTTTTTCAATCTGGGGACTCCAAACTTTGCCCAACCAAGTTACTGATACTGATCTTGATCATATTGCCCGGCGAAAAAGCTGGACACCCATGCATCATCCCATCTTCATACAATCAGTATAATTCTGTTCTGGAATCCAAAGAGCGTATCAAAGTTCAGAGTACTACTATCAAGTTGTTAGTGGTGGGCATGTCTGTGGAATGGAGGTATGCAAACACACTGGATCAGTGATTCTGTAATGATGTGTCAGAATCATATCTGTCAGATTCTTGTCAACATTTCCAGCCCTTGAGGTTTTTGGCAGGGAAAGTTAAGACAGGTATTTACTGTTTCTGGCTTCTACTTGTGCACAACTCTGTTGAACAACTTCAGAATGTTTTCTTTCCATTTTTAAGCACCTTGTGGAATGTCTTTTGGATGAATACATGCCACCAGACTATGTCAGTTGCTTTATCTACTGTAAGCCTTAGAATCTGGCTAGGAAAATAAGTATTAACTTTTACAAATGTCCTGTTTTAAAAGACATGCACATGTGTATATACAATGAGATAGATGTGTGCACCATCTAAACTACACAGAGACCTACCCCTTTACTCCTGCAAGACCAACTTCTGGTCCATTTGTGTTTGGCACAATCTAACTCTGTAGAAATGGGACACTCAGAGCTCCCTCACATGTTAAACCAAATGCCTGTGGAGAGATAAAATCCCCGAGTGCAATCTCACTCCCCTTTCTGTATGCATTGTCTATATACATATGAAATGTGTATACAATTCAGTTGAAATAGTCACCTAGAAATCTAATTCAGAAGTTAGACATTTAAGAGTTACACTCAGACAACAAACAGAAGCGACCTAGCAATTAGTATTTGTTGTTTATTTGTGAATTATTTGTATGTAAGCATATGCAACAAATTTATATGTCAAGATTTCTTCAGAAATAGAAATAATGTAGAATCATAGAAGCACAGAATTGAAGAATTGAAGGAGACCACAAGGGTCTTCTAGTCCAACCCCCTGCAATGGCAGGAATCTGTTGCCCAACATGGGGCTCAAACCGATGGCCCTGAGGTTAAGAGTTTCATGCTCTACCCGCTGCCTTTTACTGAGTCAAGCCAGCAGTCAGTCTAGCTCAGTATTGTCCATCCCGACTAGTGGAGGCTCTCCAGTATTTCAGGTAGTGGGCACATCCAGCCTGGGACTTTCTACAAGCAAGGCAGATGTTCTGCCATTGGGCTATGGCCCTTCCACCTTTCTGTTTTAAGTGCAGAAAACAAAAGCAAATGGCCACAACCAGGCAGAGTTCAGCTACAGTCCTACACACACAAAGGAATAGGCATCACTGTATGCAGTGGAACCTACTTCTGAATAAATAAGACATAAGGCTGTGCTGTTAGATGCACACTGATATCTATAGGATATAAGTGTGCATGGCTATGCATTGTCTTGTGGTGCATGTGTTTAGTAGGTACTGCCTTAGGGTGCTTTCAGACAGATGCTTATTGTAGGATCAGTACTACTCACACATGCAGCTTTCTTGCAGTCTCTATGCACTTATGTCATTGCTATTAAAATGCCAGTTTATTTTACTGCCCCTCAATTTAATTCAGATTTACCCTTTTCACAGAACATCTGGTAAGTTGTTTTTTTTTTTTTAAAAACTGTTTCCAATTACTAATTTGCTATATCTGAATGACTCTTTATCAATATTAAGGCCCCATCTGGAAGCCCCCTTCCTCCAATTTTTCTGTTTGCCATAAACTCCTTATCTCCTGGATTCACTCTTATATTGTCTGATTCATCTGAACGAGTTGTGCTCATTGTGCCATTTGCTTCTCCAGTCCAGAGTATGTCACAGACTGCTTAATTCCTAGGAGGTGAAGTGGGGCTAACTGGTTGTTAGCTCACAGTTGGAAAATGTCCTGCTGTGCACCGGGTTACTGGCCGTTCATCTAGGAACGGCCGTTTAAAAGCAAATTTGCACCAGTTGTTATTTCCCAGGATACATTCTAACATATGCTGGTTAGTACAGCCTGCTCTCCAGGCTGGATAAGACACAGATTTTCTTCTAGGGATGTCAGCACTTTGTTAAAGAGGTACATAAGTCACACAGTGTCCCTCATAGTGTCTGCCTAGGCCCCCCCAAAAAGAGCACTGACCCTTCCAAGCATGCTGCTCTTGGCAAGCGAGCCCTGCCGCCTGCCATTTGAAGTGACATATTTGCCGGAATGTCCTGTATCATTCCTGGGCTGGTCTTCATGAGTGTAATAATGCAGCTGCACAAAGAACCTATATGAGCAATGAGAGGATCAGGAAGGGCAAATAAAAAACAAAGAATGGACTGCAGGGGTCATGTGTATGCACACATATTTCAATATTGCTTCACTGACAGCTTTGGTTAGCCCAGGACATATGAGGAGACCTCCCCTCGATCCATTTACCCTTTAGGCAATTTACCATTTATCCATTTACCCTCAAGCCCTGTCTGCATCTTGAGCCAGCCACTATCTGCTGCCATTAAAGGTCTGCCTGTTTTACATATGCTCAGTCTCTAATTATGACTGGTGGTAATTTTGGCTGCTCATTGCTGTTCAACTCCCACCCTACTATTTTCTCCTTTATTTGCCACCAGGTAAGATTTCACTTCAGTGTATCTGACATCAAAATGGGCTTGAGTCTACAGAAGCTTATGCCTTAATACATGTTAACTTTAAGGTGCCACAATACATTTTGGCCTTTGTAAGTTGGCTTGGGACCAAAGATGCTGATAGCTTGTTGAATCATAAACTAAAAGCTGCAGCGTTGACATACTACAAACTGAAGCAGTGAGATTTGAATGGTTTGAAGAATTCAGCTTGGCTTGATTCTCCCCCCCCCCCCCAGCATATACAAGTTTCTTTCAGGCACTTTAGTAATTTCAGGAGCACTATTTTATTTTTTTAAAAAAATATCCAATTATATAAAAGGCTAGTACAGTAAAGAGAGGATGCTTGATGTCATCAGGGGATTCATGGCCAGCCTGAAGGTCAGTGTTTAGGGTCAAAGTCCACTAACTATCTCACATGCCATGCATTAATTAATGCTATCTGGAAAATAATCTGATGGGATGCTTGAATTCATAAAGAGGATGACTTTTATAGCTGCCTCAATAACTAATAAACATTTTGAGCACCCCGTTCTCATAACTGAGAAATGGTGAAGAAGAAGAAAATCATAATGTTGAGGTGGATCATTTTAAAATAATTGTACTCAGATTTGGATACCACCATTAAAATACGGAGAGATGCAGTCTCCTTGCCAACCTCAAAGTCTCTTCTCTTCTCAAGCAGAACTGAACCAGAGATGATGAGGCTTAGCACTTTACAAAATGTACTTGTCAGACCCCAGGAGAGGGTTCTGCATTGCAGTTACATGTTCAGATGCTGAGAGCCTGTTTATGTGATTCCGTGAGTAATCCTCATTATTTTTGCCTCATTAAACCACATATCTCATATTGTTGTAGGCTGATTTTAAATAAATTAATGGACAGGCACACTGTTGTGAGAGCTGACCAAACTGTACAGTGGCACTGTTGTCGTGATCCTAGTTGCGTGTCGAAGTCCTCAATACACCCCAAAGGAAAACACAATTGACACTTAATTTTTGTTTATTTTTTTTTGGCATAATTTTGGCCACAACTTTATTCAAATACAGCAATGTGAGTGGTTGCTTAGGCATTGGTAGCACTAACTGCCCCCGCACAGGGACAGCTCTGACATTCGCACCCCCCGCGAAGTCAGGAAGGGTAAGTCACCTGGGGAGAGAGACGGGACTGGGAACCATGCCTCACCTCTCCCCAGCATGCTCCCAGGGGCTTGCGTGGCCCTAGCCCCTTGCCAGGGGGTTTCGGACAAAAGCACGGGGGAGCCCCTGGGTTCCTTTAACGGTAAAACCCTTCAGCAGCAGCAGCAGCATTTTGGGGGGCAGGCACAGCCGAATCCATACCCCTCCACCAGCAGCAGCATTTTGGGGGGCAGGCACAGCCGAATCCATACCCCCCCAGCAACCAATTCCAGACCAATGCCTAACCGCAAACCTTACAAGTTGTGACGATTTGCTACGAGGTAGGCGAAAACCAAGTGGCACACACTAATCAGCCAAATGGCAAAATTCCTACCGGGCCCCTGCCCCAAAGCAGACGACCCCATGACAGGCAATAGCAAGGTCAAGCAAACAGCCTAACATTAGGCAAGGGAGGGCGGGTGATCCGAAGCACGCAGCGAAAGAGGACGTCCGTTGCTGCGTGCCTTGTATTTAACAAATAGGGCTGTCAATCACTAAATGGCAACATGTTATTTCCCCCAGTAACAGCCCGCCCCTGCTTACGAGTTGGCCAAACCATCTGCCCAGAAACAGCAAGGTGTCTTGGAATCCCCAACCGCAACACGTGCTCTCCGTGATGGAGAACACGCTATATAGGCACATTAATCTTGATTCTTTCCCCCCTGGTTTCAGGGGGCTTAGTGACATCCAACACTAAGGAGTGGCCTTAAGCCTTCGTTGATCATTAACTGTCAAGCAATTTGATTTTGGAAGAGAGAAAGATACCCCAGTAGCTTCTTCAATGTCAAATCTCTTGAGGTAATCCCTGTACTTCAGCATCCATCTTGAAGGCTGCCATCACATGTAAAATAGTTGCAAAATCCTTTTTAAAAATGAAATAAGAAAAGCAAGGCCCAATACTTGGACACTGTCATTCTTGACAGCACGTCACTTTTTTCATGTGCATATTGGCTTCAGTCCTGACACATTGCTTCTTTTAATAGTAGATGTTACCAATTTGCTATATAATGCCATTCCATATAGTAAGTAAAAAAAATAAATCAATACATCTGAGTTGAAAAATTAGAATTGCTGATGAGGTTTATTATAGATAGCCTACAATGCGTCTTTTTAATATATATACTAGCAGAATGCCTTACTGCTAGTAGACATGACAAGTGAGGTTTATGTGATGAGATGATTTTGCATATTTTGCAAGACCTCGGGAAGCAGGGAAGATGCAGCTTACTATATTGCATCCTTTATTGCAACAGGGTCTCCAAATACATCACATGACTTTTTTTATATAGATGGGAATGGCAAACCTTATGGACAAGCCATGGGTAAAACCATGCCAGGTCTGAGAGGCTGCAGTTACATGGCTCACCACATGGTCAGCAGTTCCTGATGCTAGTGGGGTTCTGATGACCTTCCCTCATGAGTTTGAACAAACTACAACACATGGGGGGGGAGGGTTGTGGGACCATGTAGACAAACATCTGCCAGGAAGTGATTTCCTCTCCATTCCTTTTATACACCTAGAGCTCCTCCTCCGCACAAGATAGGATGCTGGCACAATCAGGATTCCCCTTGTGTGGCAGAGATCTAATGATTATGACTAAATTTGGTACATTAAATTCAATAGGTGTACTCTGAATAAAACTTCATTGACTTCCACCATATGTGTGCACACAGTGAAAACATGGAGAGAGAAGGGCTGAGCACCACGCTTCTCAGTAACAGCAGTGGGGCTAGTCAGTGTTGCCCACCTATTCTCTTCACAAATTCTTTCATCCCCTGTTGTTGTTTAGTCGTTTAGTCATGTCTGACTCTTCGTGACCCCATGGACCAGAGCATGCCAGGCACTTCTGTCTTCCACTGCCTCCCGCAGTTTGGTCAAACTCATGCTGGTAGCTTCGAGAACACTGGCCAACCATCTTGTCCTCTGTCGTCCCCTTCTCCTTGTGCCCTCCATCTTTCTCAACATCAGGGTCTTTTCCAGGGAGTCTTCTCTTCTCATAAGGTGGCCAAAGTATTGGAGCTTCAGCTTCATGATCTGTCCTTCCAGTGAGCACTCAGGCCTGATTTCCTTAAGAATGGACACGTTTGATCTTCTTGCAGTCCATGGGACTCTCAAGAGTCTCCTCTCCAGTCTCCTACCCTACTGTGATGAAATGCTGAGATAACAGGATGAAATATAAAAGAGAATTGCATAGAAGATGGCATGTGGCTTTTTGTAGAATGTGTGTCAGAGAAATCTATTTCTTTAGCTATTCTTGAAGTATTCTCTCACGTATATGGTTTATGAATCATTTTTCCTTTACAAATTAAAACTAGAATGAAAAAAATCCTTTACTTACTAAGTAATCTTTATAGTTGGCTCAGCAGTTTTACTAAAAATGGAATTCACTGAGTTATTCTAAGCAATCCTAATAATCTGATAAAACAATTAATAAAGTTACTCTGAATGGCTCTGCTATAATTGGGTACACACTATTCATAATTAAACTGCTGCTTTTATGGAATATTGAGCCAGGACCACAATCAACCATGACATTCTTTTGCACAAGTGCCACTGAATTTAATAAAAGCTGTGGAAGTAGAGGAGAAAGTCTAGTGGATTGCAGCCCATGTCCTGATGTAGTACAAAAGTGCTAGGACACTTTTATCATAATCAAACAGATAAAACCAACATAAAACAAAAGTTAAAATAAAGACAGCTAGAAAAATTGAGTGAATATACAACAGGCAGCCAATGGCTGGACTATAAAACTTCTCTCTGGATAACAAGATTTTAAGATGTCAACTGAGGAGTTATCCACACTTACCTTTCCTCTGCTCTTTCCAGGCATGGTCCATATTTTAAAGCTCCATGTCCAGTGCCTTTTATTTGCTCTGGAACGTTGCCTGTGAAAACCCACTCTCCTAAACTGAACAAGAGCAAATGGCAATCCATAGATTGTCCATAGATGCACATAGATTATGTGCATAGAAAAAACATAAGATTCCTTTTATGGTGATGTGAACCTTAGTCAATCAGGACAGCCATGGCCATGGCGGCAGCTTTATGCAAATACCTTTGCTCCCTTTAGATTAGTAATGAGCTACCAAGAACCTGGGGGTTAGGTCTGCCCTCTAGTCCCAGGTGTGCACGCTATCTGTGCACGCTATGCTCCTGAGCTATGCCGAGTTGTTCTTGACTTGTGTCTGAAGCAGGGATGGGGAGACAGATGTACACTTGTAACAGGGCTCCCTCCACAGCAGTGGTGCATACCCTCCAGCATGTTGAGACCCAAACCGTGATGCGCGTCTTCCTGTCCATGCTCCCACATGAGTCCTGCATCCTGCACAAGATCACAGAACCCAAAAGATGCACTGGGGGGTTATGTTCTCACACCTCCCCAAAATGTGCATTTTGAGGGTACCATGGAAGATCATGGCCCCCCAATGGCCCCAATGCTCTTGTGGGGAAAAATGGGATGCCCTGTTTTTTCTGGGACACTTGCAGGTTATGGGGGTGGGGAACCTCAAACCAAATGTGGCCCACCAGGCCCTTTCTACTTGGCCCTTGGGACTCTCCCTGGGTCTCAGTCAAGGCCAATGTGCTACAGACATTAGCATTGTTTGGAGACTCTTTTGTTTTAGCATACTGAAGACCACTTTTTGCTGAAGTCACTGTGCTGAGATCTATTCAGCATTTATGGGACACATGCTGAACAGTTAACAAGGAATTTTCAGAACGCAATAATAGGGATAAAGATATTGTTCCTTGGCAGGTGAGAAAGCAGCGAAGAGTGAAAGTTAAATGGTTCATACATCATTGGGCCAGCATATGCCACTGCTAGGTCACTGCTCTGTGATATCCTGGGAGGACGCAGCACTGGTGTTTTAAATTTTTAGTAGCGTAAAACTTGGCATTAGGGGAGAAAAGAGGAGAAAGGAGCCCGAAGAACTTAAGGAAGGTTGCCTTCATACAAACAGGCATGCAATTATACCCCATTGCTCTTTGGTAAAAGTAAGATTGCCTTTGAAAGCTGAAAAATTACTGAAAACAGAAAACAGGCAAAGGCTCCCTGAAATTATACATATATTAATGCATAATGATTCAACATTTTCACATTTTAGAAAGGCTGTGTGGAGGCTCTCACGTGCTTTGAGAAACTGCTTTTTTAATAAATATTGAAATTGAAAGCACACCACAGTTCAATCCCTTTTTATAACCCTTCATATGATGATAGGTTTGAAAAGGTGCATAAACCTCAAAGATGTTCTTCCATCTATCAGGGAAAAGCATGCTCATTCTTAAAAACAAGGGGCTGGTGATTTATTGTTTGGATCCTCTGCAATAAACTTGAAATAATGCTCTTAAATTTCAGAGTTTTACTGTCAGTGAGACAGTCATTAGTTCTTATGACTGAATTTCCACACCATAACATTCATCAGTGTCTCTAAGAGTCCTTCAGTACCTTCTCTATGTCTTGTGTCAGCTGAAGTTCAGTTCTAGGTGTGCACCAATCTCAGATCTTCATAACAAATCTGGCAAGGAGCATTGCCAGCACCACAATGGATCTTTTCACTCAGTGGGTAGCTGAACATCCAACCACCTTTTCACAGATCAGTGAACAACAGCTTCTTGTTTCCCTTCCCTCTCTTTAAAAAATATTGCATTCAAATCCAAACTCATGTGTCTATTCTGATGTACAGAGTTATTGTATGAGGGGCTTCACAGGACATTTCACTGGAGATGTTGGGAAGGGGGAGACACTTCTCTCTGACACTTCTCTACCCTCACAAAACTGCTGTATGGGGAGATCTGGGGGCATTTCTACCTGTGTTCAGCAACAGGAGTACAAATCCCAGCTACACTGTACTTACGTAAGCCATTCTGGCACATAGGCGGTGTGTGTATGTGTGCCATTTTCATAGCATTGTAAGCAATGGGATAGATTGCTGTGACAGGTTTAACTTATTGACAACCCAATCTAAGTGTTATTGTAGGCTACAATTTAATAATTAAGACTGGCATTAATTCCAACTCATAGGTGTGGAATACATTATTTATCTGGTATCTTGTTTGGGATGATATATATGAATTATTTGTTCACAGCTAGATTCTCAGTCATAGGGTATACCCTCTCCTCTTCTTTTACAGTGGCTCAAATCCTAAGGAACTAAAAGCAAGCCTTGTTCACTGTTGAGCACTTAGTTAAGAAACTTTGTAGATCTGCTTCTATTAGTTTTCTAGTATAATATAAAGTACTGGAACCTAATGTAGTCTTCCTTCATCACCAAAGATCTCAATGAGCTACCGATCCAATGCTGAGAGACACCAGCTTTCCAGGGCTTCAGAAAAGGATATTTTCCAGTACTACCTGGAGATGAAACAAAATTTTTTCCCCCTTCCAGTAGCACCTTAAAGACCAACTAAGTTAGTTCTTGGTATGAGCTTTCGTGTGCATGCACACTTCTTCATATACACACTGAGTGTGTATCTGAAGAAGTGTGCATGCACACGAAAGCTCATACCAAGAACTAACTTAGTTGGTCTTTAAGGTGCTACTGGAAGGGGAAAAAAATTTGTTTTGACTATGGCAGACCAACACGGCTACCTATCTGTACCTGGAGATGTTAAGGGCTGAACCTGGAATGGAACGACTGCTATATAATAATTATTTGTTTAGCCCTTGACACTCAGCCAGAAGCAAAGGTGAACTGGAACAATAAGACAATGGAATCATAACCAACCCATCTAGGTCAGTGTTGCCTAGTGACAGGCAGCAGCTCTCCAGGGTTTCAGACCAAAGACTGTCCCAACCTTACCTGGAGATTCAGGAATTGGACCTCAGACTTTTTCATGCAAAATCAGTGCTCTACCACTGAGCGAAATCAGTGCTCTACCACTGGTTTTCCCAGTAGTAATGTATGGAAGTGAGAGCTGGACCATAAAGAAGGTTGATCACCGAAGAATTGATGCTTTTGAATTCTGGTGCTGGAGGAGACTCTTGAGAGTCCCATGGAGCATCCATTCTTAAGGAAATTAGCCCTGAGTGCTCACTGGAAGGACAGATCATGAAGCTGAGGCTCCAATACTTTGGCCACCTCATGAGAAGAGAAGACTCCCTAGAAAAGACCCTGATGTTGGGAAAGATGGAGGGCACAAGGAGAAGGGGACGACAGAGGACGAGATGGTTGGACAGTGTTCTCGAAGCTACCAGCATGAGATTGACAAAACTGGAAGACAGAAGTGCCTGGCATGCTCTGGTCCATGGGGTCACGAAGAGTCGGACACGACTAAACGACTAAACAACAACACCAATGAGTGAAGGAATGTCCTCAGATGCTTCAGGGAAGTGTACAAGTGGGACTTGAAGACCTACTTATATGGCACCTGCCTTCTGTTGTTACAAAGTGCCTACTTTCTCTTCTTTTATATGTAAAAAAAATTAGTTGGCTAGATCTGGATCTTGGTGGAAGCAACAGAGAATCCACCTTGAAACTGCTTCAGCAATAAAGGCATTCATAAGCAGTGAAGTGCTGCTGTGTATCCCTTGCAGATTGATTGATTTATATTTTTGACTTTTATATCATTCCTGATAGGCTCCTGAGTGTTGCCATTCAAGGCGTACATTATATTCAAATTAAACAAAAAAGAAGAAGCCAAAAAAGCCAGAGAGATTGATAGGCCTTGTTGTAGATACAGTGTGCAATAACTAAAGCCAAGGTCGACTTGACCTGCCATGTAAGAGTACATTGTCTGCTATGCAAAAAATGAAAGAAAGAAGAAAAACAAACTGTGCCACATTTTAGTCAGCAGTTGCAAATGAAAGGAATGTTTTGTGAAATGGAATTAAAAATACATTATAATAACTGGAGGAAAAGCTGGTCATTAAATATGTCCTGTAGTTCAGTCCCAGCTGGAACACTGATTCCTCCCTTTTGCTAATAATTTCTTTTAATTACAGGGATGCCAGGCTTTGAGTAGTTCAAATGTTCTCTGTCACCTTCTATCCTGACAAAACCAATTACGAAGAAAGAGAGAGAAAAATCGACCTTAAAATACAGTTCATGGTACCTCTCTACTGTAGACATTCCAAAGACTACAGAAAGCCTCTACAATCTGATGCTCACATAGGTTAGCAGATCTAGTGCATCACTTGGCCTCTGTTAGGGCTTATTCAGACTTTTCATGAGATGCGTAGGAACACATTTTGCCACTATAAATTAGTGCTGCGTATTTTATTTTTGCTATTTTTGTTTCACACTATGTACCGTAATATTTAATCAAGGGTCAGTTTGACATGAAAGCATCTGTGCAGCCATTCATAAACAGTTCTTTAAAGAGTTTTTATTACCTCAAAGTCCATGGGCAGAGTTTTGTTCATACCACATTATTGCAACAGGATAGATCACTGGGGTTTGGGGGAAAATCTTATTTTTCCCTTTTCTTTGCAAAAATCAAGCCACCCACAATATAAAGGTGAGTTTACTATTCTCTTAATTAGTAGTCTGATTGTACTGTTATGTTGTGTTCTTCCTTTTAGTTGACTCCCCTGCCCATTTTATTTCAAAATAAAATTTCCGGTTAAAAGAAAATCAAGCTGACTCCTATCTGAACATTACCATTTTGGGTTATTGTTCCAAAATATGATATTGACATGTAATATCCTCTTGTAATCATATAATATATTGTTTCATAAAACAGCCATAAAATTGTCTTTTCTGCACATTACAAAATAATGCAGTATTGTGGTTAATATACTGTGGTTAATGTAGTTAATACACTGTTGGAGAGGAAATAATTCATTTTGTAAAGTGCCAAGCATCCGATGATTTTGCAGCACACTGTGTGCCAGAAAACAGAAACAAATGTCTACATATTCAAGAATAAATTTTATAACTATATATTTTAGAGACATCAGGAAAGTTCATAGAATGCAAGACAGGTGTACTAAAGACTGCACACAACAAGCTCCTGATTTTTATTTTTATTTTAAACTAGTTATTTGTGCTGGTAATGCGTTTAGATTTATAATGATGTTTTGTTACTGCAAATATGATTTCATTCAAAGAATTATTATGGGTGCAATCCTATGATCCCTGGGCCAACAGCTAAATTGGATCTATCAGAACTTGAGTTCTGATATCAGAGAGGGAGATCTGATGTCAGAGCTTACCTCTCTGATAATACGTGCTCCTCTCAAGCCCTGCCCCAACCAGTGCTAGATCTCTGGTGTCTGTGAAATCCAAAAGCAGGGATTCTGGGAAAGAGCTTGGATCCAAAGGATTCAGAGCTCTTCTGTTCCACTAACATTCCTCCAAACTGGACAATGGCATCATTGACAGAACAGCTATTTGATAGGAATCTAGAATTTAGGAATTTGGAGCTGGAGTCAATAAGTCTGCATGTCCTGTTGCAAGCTTGCCCCAGGTAAACAGGTGTTACACATTTCATGACCTATGGATCAAAAAGCAGTTGCTACACATTTTAAAATGCTTGAACGGAGCTGCTTTGTAACTTCAAAATAAAACACTGACTTGTGATGTGATGTTGCAGGAGATCATAAAAATGGTTGAGTCTTTTGCTTCTTTTCTGTATTCAACCCTCTATTTCCAATACTATCTGTGGGTGCTTCCAGATGGCTGTTTACTGTGGTATCAGTTTTCCTTGGGCATGAAAGTTTTTCATTGCGCTCACAAAATGTCATTGGCATAAAAAATGCAAGCTGGATTTAAAGCCGGATTCAGCAATGTACAAAAGAATTATGTGCATGACAATTTAATGCTCAGTTACAAAGTGAACTATGAGAACTACATGTGGTTTTTTGGGTTAGAAATATAATAAAATGAGCCACCGTGATGGTAAAATAACAAAAAGGTGCTAAATGAAGGTTAGAGATAGGGAAGAATTGAGAACTTCTATGAAGGAAATGACATTGATCCTTCCCCAAAATGACAATTTCAACCCTCCCCACTTCTCCAAATCTTTCTTTATTTCCCTCCACATCGGCTCATAGTTATTTTTGAATAAATCTATATTTTTGGATGTCAGCCAAATGCCGAGATATTTGACTTTTTTAACCATCTCTATCTGCGATTGTTGTTGAATTATTTCTATTGTCTTTGGGTCCACATTTTTGCCTATCATTTTCGTTTTTGTCTTATTTAGTTTGAAACCTGCTACTTCTCAGAATTGTTCTATTTCCTTTAATATTTCCTCTATTGCAGTTGTTGGTTCTTCTGTCATTATTACTAAATCGTCGGCGAATGCTTTGGTCTTGTACACATTCCGTCCTAGTGACACTCCTTTTATATTCCCATTTTGTCTTATTGAATTCAAAAGGACTTCTAGTACTATTATAAATAGTAACGGGGAGAGTGGACAACCCTGTCTTGTTCCCTTCTGTATCTTTATTTCTTCCGTCACCGTACTGTTTATGATCAGTTTGGCCCTCTGTTCTGTGTATATTTCTTTTACCCCGTTGAAAAAATCGTTTTGGGGAAAGATCAATATAATCAAGATGAATGTTCTATCAAGGTTAATGTTTCTATTCCAGACTATCCCTATAATTAAGGGGAATCGAATCTTTAAAGAATGGCAAAGGATAGTCTCGAGATTCATATGGCAGGGCAAAAAGCCCAGAATCCAGTTTAAATTACTGACAGATGTTAAGGAAAGGGGGGGCTTTGCCCTGCCAGACCTGAAACTGTACTATGAGGCTTCATGCCTATGTTGGATAAAAGAGTGGGTAAAGTTGGTGAATACGGAGTTACTCGATCTGGAGGGCTTCGACAACAGTTTCGGTTGGCACGGCTATTTATGGAAGAACAAAAGGAAAGTACATAGGGGGTTTGAAAACCATATTTTCAGAGGGCCGCTAATTGAAGTGTGGGAAAGATATAAAAATTTGCTAGAGCCGAAAACTCCGCACTGGCTATCACCTCTCGAAATAATGAGTATAAAGACTACCAATATGAGAAGTAATTGGGCAACATATAATCAGCTATTAACCAATGATGATGGGAAATGGAAGCTTAAAAAGTACGAACAAGTGAAGGAGCATGTCTATGACTGGCTACATCACTATCAGGTGAACCAGATGTTTAGTAAAGATATTAAAGAAAGAGGCTATGCAGATAAAGATTCTAAATACCAGACGGAGATAATAAACAATGAAGTGAAAATCATATCGAAAATGTACAGAATGTTGTTAGACTGGAACCTAGGTGATGAGGAAGTCAAATCAGTGATGATCCGCTGGGCAAAGGATATAAGCCATAGTATAAAATTCGAGGACTGGGAAAAACTCTGGAAGGATGGGCTAAACTTTACGGCGTGTATAACGATAAAGGAAAATGTGGTGTAGTGGTTAAGAGCGGTAGTCACATAATCTGGAGAACCGGGTTCGTGTCTCCGCTCCTCCACATGCAGCTGCTGGGTGACCTTGGGCCAGTCACACTTCCTTGAAGTCTCTCAGCCCCACTCACCTCACAGAGTGTTTGTTGTGGGGGAGGAAGGGAAAGGAGATTGTTAGCCGCTTTGAGACTCCTGAAGGGGAGTGAAAGGCGGGATATCAAATCCAAACTCTTCTTCTTCTTCTTCTTATAGGTGGTATTTGACACCTATGAAATTATCGAAAATGTTTAAGGTGGATAAAAAGTGCTGGAAATGTAAAGATAATGAGGGCTCCTTCTACCATATGTGGTGGGAGTGTGGAAGGGTGAAGCAGTTCTGGGAGAAAATATACACTGAATTAAAGAAGATATTAAAGTACACGTTTATAAAGAAACCAGAAATCTTCCTACTAGGGATATTAGGACAAGAGATAAGAAAGGACGATCATAGACTAGTATACTATGCGGTTACAGCAGCAAGGGTAGTACTAGCCCAGAAGTGGAAACAGCAGGAAACGCCAACGGTGGAGGAGTGGAGGTTTAAGCTGCTGGACTACGCAGAGTTGGATAAATTAACAGGAAAAGTTAGATATTTAAGAGACCAAGTGTTCATCAAGGATTGGGGAAAGTATGTAGATTATCTGGAATGTATTAGTGAAGGACAAACAACGCTAAAGGGATTCAGAGACGCACTGTGAAAGAACAAGAGTTATTGTCTAAAGCAAACAGGAGATAGGAGTAGGCATAATGATAATACAAGTAAAGAAACGTGTAATCTTATTTATCGCTCCGAATGATTTACGGACAAGTTGAAGGAAGTCTTGATAGGGATGGCTAGGTGATACGGTTGATGGGAAAGCAATAATTTAGTGTATTCTTTCTTTCTTTTTCTGTGTACTTATCTTTTTTCTTTTTATGTATTTCTCTTTTTATATGTGTGTGTTAATTTTTATTTTCTTATATGGAAATAACTAATAAAAAGTATCTAAAAAAAAAGAAGAAGGAAATGACATTGAAAATGTTGAAAATTGTTTTGTGATGTGCAGCAAGGAAGACTGATCTTTGCAATGCTATATTAACCATAGCTTTTAAGTATTTGCATGGGAACTCCTAACCCTAAACCATATGCAGTTGGCAAGGCACTGTTTAGAGAATGTGAATGATTTGCTCATCTGACACCCCACAATAACAATTCTGCAGCCTACTTCGTTTTCTGTGCCCTAAGTAACAGATTCTAACAGAAAATGGAAATTTTCTTGGTGCAGTCCCATATATGCGTGCTTCAGTGTAATCAGGAACTTAAGAGATGCTAAAGTAGTTTCACTGGCAGTCATCCTGCTGAATGGATTGCATAGTAACTCTTGTACAGGGACAGACTTTGATCTTTCAAATTTCAGCGGTGCCCTGTGTGAGGCCAAAATTTAGTGCCTCTCACCTTCCGCTTTGCTTAATTCACTGTGTCATAGTTGTGAAGCCCTGCCATGCCCCCTAGGCTTGGCACCCACTGTGGTGGAACCAGTCACGCTGCCCTAAATCCGCCTATGTTTTGTGCATCCTTCCCTTGTCCAGTGCCTACTATTTTTCTGACACTGATTTTAAAACTACACAACAACTGAGCTGCTCTGGACACAAGTGTCTTTGGACTTGACACAAATATGATAGTTCCATATATTGAATATCTGTCTTCTAGATAATATGTGTTTTGGTGTGAAAGTGCTAAAATGCTGGGAGAACAGGTTTTCTGTGGGAAAGTTTAAGTATAAAGCAATGCAGATACTGTGTGACTATAAAATGCACATTTATGTAACTGAAGAACAAATAATACATTTTGTTCCAAGTACATTGTGCTGGGCTAGAATTGCCAAAAGATTATTAACCAGGTGATAACGAACCAATTTAAAATAGAAAAAGGAACGAGACAAGGATGTCCGTTATCACCTTTATTATTCATTCTGGTCCTTGAGGTTTTGAACAGAAACATAAGAGCAGACAAGCAGATTGTGGGAATAAAAATGGGTGGAAATGATGACTTGGTAATCACAGTTGAGGAACCAAAACTATGTCTCCCTAAGGCTTTAGAAAAAATACAAGAGTTTGGGTGAATGGCAGGATTGAAATTAAATAAAGAAAAGACAAAAAATATTGACAAAAAATATGACAGAACTGGAGAAAAGGAATTGCAGGAGATTACAAAAATAGAAATTCACACAAAAAAGTCAAACATTTAGGAATTTGGTTTACTAATAAAAATTTAAATTTATATAAAGATAATTATGAGAAAGTGTGGACTGAGATTAAGAAAGATTTGGAATAGAATTAATCTCTCCTTGATGGGAAGGATAACAGCAATAAAGATGAATGCACTACCAAAGATGTTATTTTTATTCCAGTCAATATCGATAATAAGCAATCTTGTCTGCTTCAGAAACTGGCAAAAAGATATTTCTAAGTTTGTCTGGATGCGAAAAATCCTAGAATAAAATATAAGATAGAGGAGGCTTCTCTCTCCCAGACTTGAAATTATACTATGAAGCAGCTTGTATCACGTGGATTCAGGATTGGATAAAATTAGAAAGAGATGAAATACTGGCCTTGGAAGGACAAGATAATAGATTTTTATGGGAAAGATAAAAAACAAAAAAGGTTTTCATAATCATATAGTAAGAAAAACGCTTATAAAATTTTGGAATAAATATAAAAACTTTCTTAGAACCAAAAACCCCATGGTGGCTCTCGCAGGTGGAAACATTAGCATTAAAAACACTTAGTAAGGGGTGAAATTGGCCGACATATAGAGAATTATTAATAGAGGTGGGGAAAGGGTTAAGGCTGAAAGGATATGAGGAATTGAAGACCTTTTTACAAAGCTGGTTACATCATAGACAATTAAATGAACCGTTTAAGGAAGACAATAAGAAAGGTTTTAGTTATACAGTTTCAAACTTTCAAAAAGAGATAGTCGAGAGTGACATGAAATTACTTTAAAAAATGTACAATCTCCTACTTTATGGGGAAATGTTAGATGAAATGGTAAAGTCAGCACAAATAAAGTGGACTCAGAATTTTGGTCATAATATACAACTTGAAGATTGGGAAAAGATGTGGAAGGTGAACCTAAAATTTACAGATTGTATCTTATTGAAAGAGAATTATATGAAAATGATGCATAGATGGTATATAACCACCTCATGAGAAGAGAAGACTCCCTGGAAAAGACCCTGATGTTGTGAAAGATTGAGGGCACAAGGAGAAGGCAGAGGACGAGATGGTTGGACGATGTTCTCAAAACTACCAACATGAGTTTGACCAAAGTGCGGGAGGCAGTGAAAGACAGGAGTGCCTGGCATGCTCTGGTCCATGGGGTCATGAAGAGTCGGACACGACTAAACGACTAAACAACAACAACAACAACATGCAACAACAGTGGAAAGAATTATATTAGCACAAACCTGGAAGACAGAAGAAATACCAACAAAAGAACAATGGCAAGGGAAAGTTATGGAATATGGAGAACTGGCAAAACTAACAGAAAAATTACATGAAAAGGACAACAAAGACTCTAAAAGAGAATGGGAACCATTTACAACATATATGAAGAGGCAACATAAAGAAATGGACTCAATGGCAGGGTTTGAGTAAACACACAACTGTAGACAACAAAAAACAAGACTATATGTATTGAGAAAATTTTGGGGAAACAATACACAGGGTGAATAATAAAACAAAACGGAAGTATGAGGGAAGTCCAGGGGAGGAGGGTCAAAATATGAAAAATTGTTAAAGATATATTGTTAGAAGAAGTATACATGGGAAAATCAATAAAAATTATTTTTTTAAAAAATTAAAATTGCCAAAAGCATGGTAGCATTTCATATAGAGCATGATTCAAAGGGACTACACTGCTGGCTTGGAGAGGTATGAAGACATTGCTTACTTTAATATGTTTTTATTTGACCACTGGCTGCTGCTGAAGAATGTTTCAATTTAAGGAGATGAAAAGCCCTCTGAATCACATATCTAGCTTCTAAGAGACGCTCATTAGCCGGGATGCAGAATCTGTATGGATGTTTTACTTACCTTCACCAAGACTGACATAATAAGGAGACAATCAGGACTTGACCATTGTCATGGTCTGGCTTGCCAAAGGATAAAGTTCAAAAAAAAGAAGTTTCTCTTTAAAAAAAACAAACCACTGATCTGTAAAATTTCTTATAAAGTAGCTTTTTTGTAAGTTTCAATGACAAATCTAGTTTATTGGCTCTAAAACTAATGGGTGGAAAGAACAAACAATTCCAAGTTCATAATATTTATAGCCTTGAAGAAAATTACATTTCTATAATTTTCTTCACAGCCAAATGTTTCTTCTCCGATTTGTTCCCACATCACCATGACAGATTGGAATTAATTGAACAGTCAGTCATTTAGAATTGTCATTACAAGTGCATGTATTCAAATACTCTTATTATCTCATTTTTTTCTTTGAGGTCACCCATTTTTATCCAGATGTAGCAAGAACAGTTTGCAAAGGCTTGATTTATTTAGGAAAAAATGTCATTTTCAGTGAGGGTGTACAATGAAACTAGTTTTTTTGTTTCAAATGCCTGTTTATTCATTTGCTGGGGAACTATACTAATATATTAGCAATTCAATGTGAATATGAAAGTTCTAAGTCCCATTGATTTCAATGGAAAACGACTGAGCAAATATGCTCACAAATAGAACCACAACATGAAGCATACTTATCACAATCATTTTGACTACACAAGGCTGTTACTAGGGCTACTGAAATATTTACTAAGTCTCACCTTATTTCCACCTGAAGCACTTCTGCCCAACACATGATTGTCTCTTTGGCACAACTCATGCCATCTATTATAGACATCTGGACAGCTATTGCCTGCTATTTTGTACAATACAAAGTACAGTAATCCATAAATCTGAGTTCCCCTCCTCATGAATCTTCCCCAAGAACAAATGGAAAATCTTACTAGAGCTCCTGCCTGGACCTTGAACAAAGGGTCTCCTGAGAAGAAGAAGGCTACCCAGAGACACCAAGGAACTCTTAGATCAAGACATCCCTCTCTGGGATTAGATGTCTCCACACCAGATGGCTGGGTTTCAAGTCAGCTCTTACACGTTCTCCCATCTCTCCCCCCCCCCCCCGAGCCTCAGAAGAAGAGAAAATGGTGAGCCAGGACTTATAGGGCAACTGGCAAAGTGCCCACCTGCATGGATGAGAAGCAATTTGGGGAGTAGAGGAAAGCACTGTAATGACCTGCCTTGGTTAGGGCCTGACTGGGAAGAGTGGAGCCTTCATCTCATATATAAGCCTTCAGTCTGAGCAGCTTTACTGATGAAGCAATACTCCCTTTGCAGTTTCAAGCACCAGCGTAAAGCCCTTCTCAACTGGGGTGATGAATGCATTTGCATTCATTGGGACTGCATACCCACTGGTGGTGGGTGGATACATATAGCTTATATAACAAAATCCAGTCTAAGGTCAAGTAGGACTGATTTGGAGTGAAGCAGCATGGAAAGTTGACGGAAATAAGTTATTGAACCTCTTCCCACTCTCCCCATGGAGCTCTCTGATTCTCTGTTCCATGCCACACCTTTCTGAAGCTATTTTCCATAAAGAAAAGGTTATGTGGGTATTGTTGCATATCTTTTGTACAATAGGCAGTTAGTCCCACAGTGTCACACATTAATGTCAAGGACAAACAACTGTATAGCTTCAAATAATCAAGGAGTGTTGCACTCTTGAGTACATGGCCTTCATAAATACAAAGCTCAGCATATGTGATATGAATACATCATTTACACCTAAGGAATTAATCGTGATTTGAAAACATGAGCATTGTTGCACTTGGTTGTGGCACTTCATCTTGTATAATTATCTGCAAAAAGGATCTACAGTAGAAATCACTTGAGATTTTTCTGAAATCCTTGGGAATATCCATTGCTTTCTGGCATGCATCAAGTTAAATAGACCAGGAGTCTGATAAGCTTTGCATAGGGTATGATAGACTTCACACAACTTCTCATAACAAATCTTTGCTAATTACCTACTATCATCCAGCTTGGTATACATATTGGAATCAAGCTCCATAGTGCCAGATTTAGTGGTGGCACCTGTCCTGTGGAACACCTCCCCTCAAACAGATAAACAGCTACAGTATATGACTTTTAGAAGACATCTGAAGGCAGCCCTGTATAAGGAAGTTTTTAATGTTTGATGTTTCATGGTGTTTTTATATTTTGCTGGAAGCCACCCAGAATGGTTTGGGCTACTTAGTCAGATGGATGGGGTATAAACAGATGATGATGCTATCCCAGCCTTACTCCAGTGTTGATGTTTAGCCTCATAATTCTGTGTAGTGAATGAGCCTGAGAGAGGGCGTTATACTCAAGGCTACCCAATGAGACCCGTGACTTGATTTTCTTTCTTCAACACTAACCATCTATCTGGGATAGACTGTTCACCAAGGCTTGCTATTGTTACGGTCTGGTTTAGGGGTGGTTGAAGTCCTGGCTGAGGACATCAGGACCGGGGGCAAGACAGCCGGGTGGGAGCAGGAACGGAGTCCAGAAGCCAGGCAGCCAAGGGTCTGAGCATCCGAGCGCCGGGAGTCAAGGAGCCGAGGGTCAGGAAATCAGGAGTCAAGAAACCAAACACAGCAAGACAGGAAGCTTGTTGCTGTGGCAAAGATCCAAAGGGAAATGCTGACCTTATATCCCTTCCCAACTCTTGCCACCAGGTGCTGTGAGTTACCAATCAGCCTCACCTGTGCAGCCGCGCCTTGCCTCTTCAGAACAAATTTAGGAAAGCCCCAGTCCCTACCGGTCACAGGGCCTGGCTCCTGCATGCACTCCTGACAGTTATAGTGGCTGCACAGAAGTGCTAGAGGAGAAGAAGTGCTGTCAGGAGAATTAAAACTTTTTTAAAAAGAAGAATCATCTCTCAGGATGTTCCATGTAAGTAAGGTAAACCTGAGGCAAACTGCTGTTTAAAGCCATTCTGCTAAAAATACCAAATAATCTGTGAATGTGTGATGTTTTCTGCTGCTGCTTTCAAAATCACAACAAACCGTCCTTCTGAGATCATTGTGAAGCAGCACACATTGATTAAGTGTTCTTTCATAGCTTTAGGAATACACTTGTGCACTTTTGTCAAAGCTCACTGAAAACAGCTGCAAGGCAAGCCTGACTTCTAACCTCTTCATCCTTTCTTTTTTAATAAAGGAGCTGCTGGCACAGAAAGTGAGTTGCTTACAACCTGTGGGGCTACCATTACACAAATAGATCGGGCCAGCAGGAAATACTGACTTCCTGAGAAAACTCCTGACGCTCTTCATGAAACCACAATTAGACAGATGCATTTAAAAGGAAGTGAGGAACATAGCATGAGGGTGGGGGGAGTCATACATGGGCCTGGGCTAAAAATAAAAGGTTTTGGCAAAGGCTTTCACCTGCTAGTATCCTGACTAAAAGGAGCAGGTTTTCAAAAGCACAAGGAAAATTTAGAAGTGGCATGCCTAAACTCCTGGAAAATGTAACAATGAAGGAAGTACAGTAGTTTGTCTCTGAAAATCTATTTGGCATGATCCTAGCATTTTTAATTGCTGAGAAATAAACAATTCTATTGGTGGATGAAATTGTGAAGTTATTTACAGTGGAATCCTGTAAATATCTCAACTCAGAATAAGTTGCATTGACTTCAGTTGGGTTTATTCTCAGATAAATGACTTCAACAAGCTAAACAGGACAGGGAATCTGGGATTTAATAGTAGAGAAGGACATTTCATAAAAAGAATGGCTGTTGATTAAATCCTAATTTTGGTGGGAGGCAATTCCCTCACACCCCTTCTTCTTTTGCTCCTGCCAAAAAGAATTTAGCACCAAGTTTTCTTAAATATTCCCCTTTAAAAAAGAAATAAATGGGCTGCATTGGATGCTTCTCTAAAAAACCTTCACATTGGCGAATACTTTTATAATCTCCACCTCCTTGAAGGTCTTTGCTGAAGTCAAGGCACACAAATTGAACACAGTGATATTTTCTCAGTAATGTTTTCAGGAAAGTGTACTGTAAATATTTCCAGCAAATGCACTTAATAAATGAAGCATTTGCCAAGTGGTGCTGCTTCTTGTCTGGATTAAGGTTATACAAAATATTTAGTCCTTTTAAAAGAAGAAAAGAATGCAACAAATGAGAACATTCACCAATTATCCAGTCACCCTGCCTGTGTCCTTGTAAGGTGCAAACATTACCTGTGTCCTGTTCTTGTTTTTGTAGGTTCCATATTAAGTTAATAGCAATACCAATTATCCATCGGTGCTTTCACAGTTACAGTTTATTTATTTGCCCACAGAACTGGGTTTTAAACAGAGAAGCTACTTGACTTTAAGCAAAATAGAATCTCTGTCAAGAGGAACATCCTGATGGAGTGAGGCATTGGACAAAGTAGCAGCTGTAGTCAAGAAGGTGTAACTGAAAGCAGGGCATTGTGTGTCTCAGTACGTAGGAGTAAAATGGTGGGAGGTGAAAGACAGGATCAACTAAGCAGCAAGTAGACTGCAAGGACACAATGATCCATCACAGTCTGCTCAAAAGTGGTTGCCCCACTGCAGCCCTTCTTAGAGCTGTGGATGAATGCCAGAATGTGTCAGATTCTGTGGTCTTCCCATGGGGATGTACTATGTTTAGGATATGCTGCCTGAATATCCTTACGATGGAAATGGTTCCAAAAAATTAGATATGATTAAGAGAGGCCTCCTTGTGGACTTTCTGACATGGGCTATCAGTTTGTAAAGTCCCTTGCTTCCCATATTTTAATCTTTTTCTGATGTTTAACAGCAGCCTGATGCTGCTGTGGTAATGAACAAATTGGAAATGTAGACTATTCCAGGTTGCTGGCACTGTAGTCCTTTGTCAGAAAGCCAGGTCTCAGGACATATTTAGTGAGGCCCACCCTCTCTCTGTTGGTACAGTAATTAAGGTAGATTTTGGTAAGGAGGCGTTCATCAAATTTGTAAGTTATCCATATTAATCCAGTTCTGGACTTCAGTCCTTCCCTTTTGTGAACATCCTATTCAGATATTATTGCCATTCATTATTGCTATTCAGACATCTTTGCTCACTACCATATGACAACTACCTTCTCCATACACCAGCTCATATCTCTTTGCTTTAGATGGGCCCTCCCCAAACTGTGCAAGAGCCATGCCCATCAATTCTTCCATTTCCTTTTTTGACATTTCCAGATTGTGACTACATCCAGGAAGATAAAACAAATGCTGCCTTCAGTGTAGGTCACTTATAGCAGCCACTACCTCTGTCCAGCCATACTCTTGGTCCTAGAGAGAGTTCCAACTGCCCCCAAAACCAACTTCACATGCTAATGTGCCCTTTAACAAAGGTTTAATGTTCAGAAATTGGTGGAAGCAGCTTTTCCTGACCTGAAGTTAAATACTGTCTTCTCACCAACTCTTTGCCAGAGATCACACGGCTGTCAAGGGCACAGTTGCAGTGGCAATTGCCAGTGGCAATTCTAGTTAAATAGCTCCATCTCCTCAGCCATTCCTAGTCCTGGGCAAGAAGACCAGTAAGCTTATCCACATTTTCTCTTGCTTCCTACTTCTCAAATATCAGTGTTGCTTTAAACCAACTCAGCCATACTAATTGTCTTCCTGCTGAAAAATGCAAGATTAGCCCCACTCATCTGATTTAGCATGATTCTGTCCTTAGACATTACCCCCACCCCAACAACTGTCCATAATTCTTGCTCATTTAGTTTGTGTATTATCCTGAGGATCTGGAATGTGTTATATCACATGGAAAAGCAAAACCCTCAGTTAAAACCAAAGCATTGATTTGAAATGTAGACAAGCCTTGTACTTCATTTTTGGAAGCAAAAGGAGAGTAGCAACTTTCTTATCTCATGGTTGCCAGGAGGTTTCGTTCAGCCTGTCAAATTGTACGAAGTCTGTTATTTAGCTAAGTGCCTACTCTTTCACAAAAGCATAATGTATGCGTAAACCCACATGGTTAAAAGCATCCTACAGCCTGCATTTGAAAACTGCTGTGGTTAGTGTTGCTGCCAAAATGGCCCTTAATTTGAAAGGGAAACCTGCTATTGGAGGGCATACAATAACTCTTCCCTATCTCAGAGAGCACAAATGCAGACATTGCTATGGTTGCTAACTTTCTATTTTCAAGAGACCAGACACCTTGGGGAGAGGGGCTAGTATAACCAGTGTGAATGCAAAATCTGATGAATCTGGGGCAAAGCTTGGAGGAATCAGAAGGTAGGAGAAATCAGAGGCAGATCCAGGACAGAACTGGGTGGTTTATGGATGAAGCCTTTGGAAAAATCTGTTGCATCGTGTTCAGATCCTTGCAGAATCTGCTGTTTTTATATACAGTGGTACCTCTGTGTTATAACTCTGTATATAAATTAATTTGTTCTGGAGGTCTGTTCTTAACCTGAAACTGTTCTTAACTAGAGGCATGCTTTTGCTAATGGGGCCTCTTGCTGCCGCTGTGCTGCTGGCACATGATTTCTGTTCTCATCCTGGGGCAAAGTTCTCAACTCGAGGTAACTCTTCCAGGTTAGCAGAGTTTGTAACCTGAGGCATTTGTGACTCGAGGTACCACTGTGTTTCAATGATTTATATACTCAATATAGGGAAAATAAAAATGAATCAAAGCTACAAAAGCAGAATTCAGTCCAAATGCTTCAGTAGTCCTCAGAAGTTCAACGGAGAGGGGGCCTGTCTGACCTCAACTGGAACAGAGTTCCATAGAATTGGACTGGCAATACTGAATTCATGGATCTGGGTGGATACAAACCATGCATCTGAGCCATGGGGGATCACTAACAATGATTCCTCTGAAGACCTCCATGATTGGGCAGGAATAAAAGGTATTAGATAGTCCCTAAGGTATCCTTGATCCAAGTTGCTAAGGGTCTTGTAATAATAATAATAATAATAATAATAATAATAATAATAATAATAATACTTTATTATTTATAGTCTGCCCATCTTGCTGGGGTTCTCCAGCCACTCTGGACGACTCCCAACTGGATGGCTCCCAACTCCCAAGTTTTATTCTGAATATCAAACAGAATAAAACTTCAAACATTATAAACTTCCCTAAACAGGGCTGCCTTCAGATGTCTTTTAAAAGTCAGGTAGTTGTTTATTTCCTTGACATCTGGTGGGAGGGCATTCCACTGAAAAGGCCCTCTGTCTAGTTCCCTGTAACCTCACTTCTCACAGTGTGGGACCTCAGTGTCCAGGCAGAACGATAGGGGTGGAGATGCTCCTTCAGGTATACTGGGCTGAGGCCATTTAGGGCTTTAAAGGTCAACACCAACACTTTGAATTGTGCTCAGAAACATAGTGGGAGCCAATTTAAGTCATTCAGGACTGGTGTTATGTGGTCTCAGCAGCCACCCCCAGTCACCAGTCTTGCTGCTGCATTCTGGATTAGTTGCAGTTTCCAGGTCACCTTCAAAGGTAGCCCCATGTAGAGTGCATTGCAATAGTCCAAGCGGGAAATAACTAGAGCATGCACCACTCTGGCAGGTAGGGTCTCAGCCTGTGTACCAGATGGAGCCGGTAGACAACTGCCCTGGACACAGAATTGACCTGTGCCTCCCTGGAAGGCTGTGAGTCCAAACTGACTCCCAGGCTGCACACCTGGTCCTTCAGAGGCACAGTTACCCCATTTTGGACCAGGGAGTCCTCCATACCCGCCCACTCCCTGTCCCCCTAAAACAGTATTTGTGTCTTGTCAGGATTCAACCTCAATCTGTTAGCCACCATCCATCCTCCAACCACCTCCAGGCACTCACACAGGACCTTCACCGACTTGCCTGCCTCTGATTTAAAAGAGAGGTAGAGCTGGGTATCATCCGCATACTGATGAATACCCAGCCCAAACCCCCTGATGATCTTTTCCAGTGGCTTCATATAGATGTTAAAAAGCATGAGGGGGAGGAAATTTAATATAAGAACCTTAAGCCTGGCATGGTAACATATGGAAGGCTGGAGCAGGCTTTTGAGCACTGGAGTTATGTACTGTCAACAGCCAACAGTCGAGCTTCAATGTATTGTACCAGCTGGAGCCTCTGAACCAGGCCAAATAGTACTGAACCTCGTTATTTGACTTAGTAAGCCTGGTTATCTGGCAGAACATAGTTGTAATTCTCAGGGCAGTGAAACACTGGTTGGTTGGCAGTTCTAGACCTGGCATATCTAGCTACGTTGCAAATAAAGCTTTGATATTTTGACTCAACAGCTTGGTTAAATGTAACTAATTGGATTTCTCTCTCCCTGGAACTTGGTAGCACAATCTTGTGCATGCTTCCTCAGAAGCAAATCCCATTGTGTTCAGCAGGGTTTATTCCCAAGTGTGCGTGCCTAGGATTACAACCTAAGAGAGTGAGTCAAGATTTAGCAAGTCCCTTGTTCAAATCCTGTCACTGCAAAGAGACCATTTAGGTTGTCTAAAACAATTCTTACCCTCACTCTCTCTGCTCTCCAGTTCAGCAAAATGGAAACACTAATGCTGACACCTTACAAGATTGTTGTAAAGATTACAAGATTGTGTATGTGCTGCAGTTTGAGATCTTGAAAGTGCTATATGTGAGGGAACATTTGCTGTAATCTGTTGAATTATCCCAACATATCCAGGAGGTCTTGTAGAGAGACCTTGGTAGATATGTGCTTTGCTTGCAGAAGCTCCTGGCATCTCCACTTAGGTCTGGCAAAGACTCCTGTCTGGAAGCCTGGAGAGCCAGTAAGTGTGTAGACAATACTGAGCTCAGTAGACCAAAGGTCTGGCTCAATATAATGCAGTTTTAAACACTATAAATATGTGAGCCAAGAATTTTATCCCTTTTCCCTGCTTGTGTGCTTAGTATAAACCAATGTATTCCAAACTTCAGGGCATTTCAGAAGTGCCTGACTCCATGTGCCCTGTATACTGAGGAGTGGTATTCAAACATTCCTCCTCCACTTAAACTCTACAGTGTGCTGGAATTAACATATTGATTAATCCAGGCATGATATATTTATATACATGGTATAGTTCTATGCACATTTACCTAGGAGTAAGCCCTGTTGGAATCAATGCATTTCAGAGTAGACGTGCATGGGATTGCTCGGCCATGGTCTAATCTGTGGTTCTGAAATCCTTGGCACTGGCTGAAATCTATCGAAGTTAATGGGGCTGTGACAAGGAGCACCAGAGTGGGCTGCTCAATATGATCCTGAAATTGGCATTTGCTTGCATTTCCCAAAACTTACAGCAGCACCAATACTTCTCTGAACCCAGCATGCTTATTTGTTAGTAAGTGCATTTGCTGGAAGTATTTACAACAGAGTGTCTTCCTGAAAACTGCAGTGGCAATTTGTCACAATCAACCTCTGTAGTTTGACTTGGAAAAATGCTTCAGAGGTTACTGAGGAGTTTAACGATATCCTTGCACTGTACATTAAGACCCCCCCCCCCCTTTAAAAAACTTTTGTGGTGCTATACTGGTCTCATGGTTAGCTCCAGGCAACAGGTAGAACCTCCCTTTCCCTGATGGCAGCTAAAAAAGAGATGACATCTCTTTCTATTGATCCACTGAATACAGGTTGGTGGGATAGCCAACGGAATCCTGAAGGAAATTAAGCTCCTAATTGAAAGGTGCTTTTAAAATTAATAACAAAAATATGAGACATTCTTCTGACACTATTGATCCTTGTATACATTTTGCTGTGCTGGCATTATACTGTAATGCTGAATCATGTCTGGTGTTTGTACTAAAATCTTACTGAAATCCAATTGTACTGTTTCCATTAGAAGATCAAACACTAAACAGACTACACAGGACTATCCTCTGTTTTCTGTGCCTGCATTGAGCCCGATCCTGTTTAGCTAAAGTCACACACTAGACTTTATGTCATGGCTTGAGAATGCCCCATTGGAACCAACTGATTTCAGGTTTTGTAACTAACAAGAATATTTTTGTGGACCTCCATTTCCTTCTATTTATTTTGACATAGCTGGCAACAATGAGCGTGGGGAGAAAAACAGATTTTTTGTATTTTGCCTTTAACAGATTTTGATGGGAAATGTATACTGGAAGCCAGGAACTGCACTGCAGGGAAAATAATCAACCCACTGTTTTGGATAAGTTTGAAGTCTAGTTTGGCAGAGTTGAGAGAAGGCAGTGAGAAGAACTGCCTCCTCTTCACAAGAACACACTTACCAACACATCCATTATAAGCAAACCCCACACAAAATGCAACAATACATATCCATAATATTCTTCTGTCATTTAAGGTCAGCTTAACCTTCTTGAATATGAAGCCAAGAACTCCCTAAGTTAATCATCATCTACTGCAGAGCGGGTGGTTATTTGATTCTGAGGTTTTGTCCAAGACGGAACAAGCATGTGAGAAACCAGTGAAATGTGAGATTCATTTATGCAAGGTCAGAGTGACCTCAGTTTCCAGAGAGGTCTACAATATTATAAGGCCTTCAAAACAAAAAATCGTTAATGTCTATCCTAATGATTATTTAAGACAATTGTCTAAGAACACCCTTTCCTTTCCATGCTGTAGCAAGTTAAATAATCATTAATACTAAGAGAACCTGCCTAGCCTAGCCAGCATCTGATTGTCTCTGTAACCAGTTGCTTCCTGGCTTCACTTGTGGTTATTGTGAACTCTTATTTCTTTCGTTTATATCCTGCTTTCCCCCTACCCTCTAGAAGACACACAAGGGGCTTCCAGATAGGGCCCCACCCAGGCACTGACTAGATCCAGACCTCTAAGTTGCTCCACCAAGTGCTTTCATCATTTGATTCTGTTGTCAATGCCTGCTCTGAGACATGCCCCTCTGCCCTTTCCTGTGTTCCTGCCCTACCCTCCAGGCACCCTTTCCACTTCCTGACCCCTCCATTTGGTCTCCTGCTTGATGACAAGCTGACAACCACTAGTGACATTGGAATGGACCTCACAGGCTCAGCCCTTTGCTCTGGCCTTGAACTGATGCTCAAGCAGCCTCCAACTTACTCATTAGCTTGGCTCCTTGCAGACTGCAAGTAAGTGAGAAAAATGATACGGTCAAAGGCTTGAGCAGAACATCTCTCATACTGTGTGAGCAGAAAGCTGCATATAATGTTAATATTTCATTGATCATGATCTGGGCCATCAGCATACGTGTCAGTGGAGAACAAGCCACAGGCTTGGAAATTAACAATTAATTTTATATTAAGGTTGGCAGAATGGGAGCAGCATAGTCAATAGCTTTAGCAAACATTATGATTTATGTATCACTTTTAATTAAACATGAATTCTTTAGCATTCTTTTAAAAATGAGGACATACTCATACCACGAGGACTTGTGCCGGCAGAGTGTCTGAGAGTTCAATTTTTAGTATCAATATTTTAATAGCAACATAATTATAGACTACATTTTTATACTCAGGCTGAGCCTTTCATTTTGTTTCTCCTACTTCCCAGTTTCTATCTTTCCTGCCTGTCAACATGCCAACAGCCTGGTCAGGAACATGGGCACAGCACAGATGAACAGCTGATATGAAAGCATGCACAATATCGGATGGCTCCTGTTGAAGTTTGAGATTGATTTCTTTCAATCTGTTGTCCATGTTTAGTTTCTAAGTGTTTTGCTGCTGGTGGTACTGGAATCAGAATGTGGATTTTTCTCTGTAAATTCTGCTTGCGAAACAAACTGAGATGCAAAATGTTCGTAATTTGCATTGCAAGCCTAAACATGTCTACTCAGAAGTCCTATTGAATTCAACTGGGATTACTCTCAGGTAAATGGGATTAGGATTGCAGCCTTAAATTTATAGCCCTACCCTATGCTGCTTTGGGATTCAGTTCCTATGCATGCTTAATTGAAATAAATTCCATTGAACATAGTGGGTCTTACTTCTGAGTAAGCATTGATCCACTGGTTTCCAATACAGTGCTACCTTGGTTTACAAACTTAATCCGTTCCAGAATTCCATTCTTAAACCAAAGCGTTCTTAAACCAAGGCGTGCTTTCCCATAGCAGCAGGGGACTCAATTTACAAATGGAACACACTCAACAGGAAATGGAACATGTTCTTAATCCAAGGCAAAGTTCACAAACCAAAACACCTACTTCCGGGTTTGCAGCATTCTTAATCCAAGTTGTTCATAAACTAAGCTGTTCTTAAACCAAGGTGCCACTGTACTTCTAGTGTCTGCCAGCACTGTGCTGAACATTTCTTTATTTCTTTTTAAAAAAGCAAAACAAAAGAAAAACCTATTCTCTGTCAGTTAATGAGAACAGAAATTGCATTCAAAAATGATCAAAGTAGAGGGGAAATACCGTAGTCATGAAATTCTCATGGCTGGGGAGCAGGGGTTTTAGTCTACTGACTTTCAAGGTGGCCAAGGCGTGTTTGTGAGAGTCCTTCATTTCAATATACAAAACATCTCTCCAGTGGCCTGCACTCTGCAGAATTTCATGATTCTCCATTTCCTCACATCATCCTTACAATAACCTTGTGGGGTAGGTTAAGCTGGCCCAAGTTCTCACCCTAAGTTTCATGGCAAAATGAATCCTGGTATCCCACGTCCTAGTTCTAATATCCCTCTACCTTATTCCACATTCTGGGGGGGAGGGAGTTGAAGGCGTGAATAAACTGGGGGAGAGGGGCAATCTTTCCCCATTGATCTGGAGATGGATGGGGTCCCTCGTTAGCGCCTTTAAAACTACCCAATTCAGGCAGCAGCCCTGTATACACTTATCAGGGAGCAGCCCCCATGGAGTAGTCACTGGTACAGCATATGATGATTCCCCAGCCTGTTGTTGTCCTTTTTTTTTTCAACCAGAGAGAAACAAAGTCAGATTTATGCTGAGTGGGATTCTGTATTTAATATGTATATATATTCCAGGGTTCTGGACATTTTTACTTTAATTTTAAGTGCCAAGTTTCTTTAAATAACAATAATTTAATAGTAATAATAAATAATTTAATAAATAAATAATTTAATTTAACACAGTTAAAAAGGTAAAGGGACCCGTGACCATTAGGTCCAGTCGTGACCGACTCTGGGGTTGCGGCGCTCATCTTGCTTTATTGGCCGAGGGAGCCAGCATACAGCTTCCGAGTCATGTGGCCAGCATGACTAAGCCGCTTCTGGCGAACCAGAGCAGCGCACGGAAATGCCGTTTACCTTCCCGCCAGAACGGTACCTATTTATCTACTTGCACTTTGACATGCTTTCGAACTGCTAGGTTGGCTGGAGCAGGGACCAAGCAACAGGAGCTCACCCTGTCACGGGGATTTGAACCGCCGACCTTCTGATCGGCAAGTACTGTGGTTTAACCCACAGCGCCACCCGCGTCCCTAAAGTACACAGTTACTGGCATTTAATTATTTATCTAAATGTGTGCTTAATTATTTAAAACAAAAATTAGCCATGCCCTTTTGAATGATTCTGAAGTGCCATTTTTAGTTAATTCCCCCAGCCTCCACCCTGTGAAAATTCTTTTATAAAGCCCTGGTGAAGGCAGCTGGAGAGGTTGGAGAGAAATGGAGAAATGACTAAACAAAATGCTCAGGCCACTAAAGGTTGCTTTATAATGATGCTTAGCTTCAAGGTCAGGTGCCTTTGTGGAACGGTGCCTCCTTTCCATCCCATAATCCAACAAAGAGCATGGAGTCAGGTCCCCCCCCCCGCCAGGCCAGTACAGACCCCAAAACTGGCTTCACACCAATCCAGGACGTGGATTACAGCATGCCTGCCAATCAGCTAATCACAGATGGGCTGACCGGCTGGCTTCACCACTGTGACAGATTGGACTGAGCTAGCAGGCTTCACTTTGGACCACCCTCTTGGAATTTAAATAAGGCCACCCTTCACCTCCTCATCCAGTTCCTCATTGGATCGCCTGTCCTCCCTGTGCTTTTTTCTTGGCTCCAGCACTATCCATGACCTTACTATGGACTATTGTTGGTTGCCGTATTCAGGGCCAGATAGGAATTTGTCCACCAGACTAATTGGCTCTGTCCTTTGGTTTTGCCTACCTCATAGCATTTGTTCCAACTTTGGTGGTTAAGGCATTGGGTCAGCCTTGGTCTTTGGAAGAGGGGAGGTTGTAGCCTCTGCCTGCCCCTCCACTACTTGGGTATCCTGTTAAAGGGATCTGGAAGGAGTTACTTCTGTCCAGAAGCCCAGGCAGGAGCTCAGGCCATAGCACTCCTCAAGTTAAAGTTAAAGTTAAAGGTAAAGGTACCCCTGACCGTTAGGTCCAGTCGTGGACGACTCTGGGGTTGCGTACTCATCTCGCTCTATAGGCCGAGGGAGCCGGCATTTGTCCTTAGACAGCTTCCTGGTCATGTGGCCAGCATGACTAAGCCGCTTCTGATGAACCAGAGCAGTGCATGGAAACACTGTTTACCTTCCTGTCAGAGCACTATTTAACAACTTGCACTTGATGTGCTTTTGAACTGCTAGGTGGGCAAGAGCTGGGACCGAACAACGGGAGCTCACTCCATCATGGGGATCTGAACCGCCAACCTTCTGATCAGCAAGCCTTATCTTTGTCTTGGGTTGACCCCTACATGTGTACTCCAGCAGGTGGGCTTTTGGTTCAAATAGTAATACCCAATGCCTTGCCAACCCCTACACCTGTAATCAATAAAGTCGTGGCCTGATTTGACACAAATTAATGTGTCCAGTGTGCTTTCTTGGGAGACAGGGGTGCCTGGTTCACACAATCTGTAAGTTTTGGTTTCTGCTAGTTTCTCACTTCTGCAGTCTTAAATTCAGTTGCCACATTTTCAATTTGTTTGCTTGTTTGTTTGAAATTGGGTTGAATCTCTCTCGCCCACCTCCCACTCTACTCTGCACCCACCAAAATCATAAAGAAATTCTAAAGTGCCCTGCAAATCAAGGCAAAAAAAGGGAACCTTCTTTTCATGGGAAGAAAACTTTTAGAAAGTAGGAGGAGACATGTTAATGCTCTGTGTACTCTGGTATAAACATGTCAACAACAACAACAACCCACAGCCTCCAAGGGTACACATCGTGAGAAACCAGCTTGTGGGGCCATCATACACTTGCACTCAATTTAGCTCTAGGATTTGATACAATCCTGCAGTGAAGCAGTCATATTTTCCCAACTTGGCTATTTTGTGGCATCATTTGAAGCTTTTAGTCACAACAGGGATGATTTGGCTTAGGGAAGTAGGTTACATCTATTTGCATTTGCTGAAAGAAAGGCTTTGCTTTTGGCCAGAGATGAGAAGGTGGCATGAATCAGCTTGGAGGCAAAGAACATGTATTTGAATGTCTGTACCCAGGATGCGTGTTCACTGCACATCACTGAGGTGAAAAGTAAGAGGTGACTTTCCTGTATGTAAAAATTCAATTGAAGAGCCACACCTCATTAGTCAAACTATTTTAGCACCTTTCCTGCTCTTTGTCTTGCAATGACTACATTCACAAATGACTTCTTAGTCTGAAAGGTATCCATAGGTATCATGGGTCGAAATGCTCTGAGACCTTTAGCTGAATAGTCATGAAGAACATAGGTGATATACAAGCATACATCAAAAGCAACCTAATAGCTTGTCTCTGGAGTGTACGACACCCCATCACAGTGTCTATAAAAGCAGATTTTCAAAGGAAGAAGAGGTGGCATCTTTTGGACTGTAATAAACTAGAGTCTGTCAAAAGTAATAATGCCCAGTGATAATGGAGACTTAGGATTACAATCATACCATTATTATCTTATATAACTTCTGTAGGTTGAAGGATGAGGTTCTTTTGAGTTAAGCATTTAGAACAGTTTAAAACATGCCTAAAATAAATTCTATTTTGAGTAAAGGGGATTATCTCATTTCATTATTTTTTTCCTGGCGACCAATCAGGAATGTTCTCGACACATTAATTTATTACAGCTCTGCCAGATAAACTCATTTTTATATGTTTCAGCCCAAGCTTCACTTCTTTTTCAGAAAAGAAAAACTTAACAGTTATGCAATTCACACTTATCTTTTATAATAATACTTGTCTAAATGCCATAAACACAATTTTTAAAGGGCGGAAAACTGGTTTAGTTTGGGTGAGCTCCAGAAGCAGATCCTCTGCAGTCTTTGGTTCCTCTTTGATTACCAGTTCAATGCTGTAGAGTCAGCAGTGGGCAACCTGTATGCCTTGGCCTGATTTCAAATGGTCTGTGTCTATTATCAGGCAAGTAGGGAAAGTTCACAGGGAGAAAAGGAGGAAAATTGGTTTTCTGTGATAAACAGCAGGTTTTCCTCGTTAAAGTGGTGATGGGAAATCACAGGGCAAATGGAAGAAAACACAGGACAAACATAAGTGTGGATGAGCCCAGAGACAAGAAAGGGGTGCCAGAAAGAGGGCAGGGAGAAGAAGAATGAGAGGGAGCCCAACATTGGCTGATGTAGGCCTTTCCACTACAGCCAATGTAAATTATGAAAACTCAACTTTCTTTTTTTAAAAGAGCTTTTATGGAAATAAATTAGTAACTCTGTAAATATGTCATAGAGACAAATCATTGTTGCCTGTATGATTATATATGATGTGTGTTTCTTTGTTGCATTTAAATCCCATTTTTTCCTCCAAAGACCTCAAGATGGCATACACGGTTTTCTGCTTTGCCATTTAATACTCACAACAATCCTGTGAGGTAGGCTAGGCTGAGAGTCAGTGACTGGCCCAAGGGTTATAGATAATGCCTGCTAGGGGGCTTGTCTTGTAATAACACTTAGTCAGTTCATACAAAGTGAAGTTTCTTATAGGGTACAAACACCTGAAGTGTCCCTGAATTATATTAATTATGTTAATCTAACCAATTTTTGGAAACCAGTCAGGAATTCTTAAAATGCAGGAAACAGCCCTGATCAAAATAAATGTTGTGACAGATTTCTTGCAAATTGCACTGAACTAAAACTTGAATTAGCAATTTTTCGAGCAGTTTCACTTCAAAGTCCAATATACTGCCTCAAACATTTGTCACCCAAGGAAACAGAATGTGCTGATATTAACCATCTAAAGGTTTGTTGAACATTCAATCTGTCCATTTAGGGTTGCCTAAGAGACTGCTTCCTCTGCTTGATCCAATATTGATTTCTCATGTTGACTAAGAGCGTTCTTATATGTAAGATTTGAATTTCCCCATGAGGGGGGAAAAAAGCACTCTCCCCCACCCTCATGAAAAAAGCACTTTTCTCCTAAACAACTCTCGGTAACCTTAACAACTGAGAGTTCCAAGGATTCTTTGGTCTATATAGACATAGTATATGTTCCCCCATTTCTGTTAATAGGAGTGCCTTCTCTGGGTTCCTCCAGCTGATGACTTTGCTGTGGGGAAAACATAGCACAATTGCAGAATGTGAGGGAAAAATGGAGCCATCAACAAAATAATGGAGTGTAGACTGTTCCTCCATTGTTCTTCCATCCTTCCTCCACAGTCAGCATTCCTCCCTGGCCACTGATCCTAGTCAGTACTTATCGCCTGGCTTTGGAAGGTTCCCCCTTTAGGGTTTTGTTTTGCAGATTTTCTTTCTTTCTTTTTGCACATCTGTAAACTTCAGGGGTTCCCCCAAATGTGTTGAGACCTCCCTCATGCACACATGGTGCCACTTTGTCTATATAAGCAATGGTACTCTCCCTTTGAACATAAAAATGAAAATATAAGTACCAATTGTTGAGAATGAGGATGGTATTATGAACACCAGTAAAAGCAATGTGATTTATATGTAAACAGATATAAAGTAAGGCTATTTAGAAAATCGCTTCTGTTTTCTTGCCACTAAAAAGGAGGCACATGGAAACAAAACAAAACAATTTGACACAATCCTACTTTCATCTGCTGTTGTGTTTTCTTTAACGTTAAGTGTTGTTGGTTTCTGTCTCAGCTCTATATGCATGTCATGACAGCTTGCCTAACAGTCTTGCTTGTGCAGCATCAAAACAGTAAGTGCAATCTCTTAATGGTCAAAAGTCATGAGGAGATTTGATTTTCTGTCAACCTCATGCTGTTTTATGAAGGCCCACTGGGGTTATTAGTGAGCAATTTACATTTCAGGTAGTCACATCACGCAAAGAAATTAATAAGCATAAAGAATTGTACTGGATGTTTCTATCAGTAAAACATATGGGAGTAGCAACAGCAGCAGATACTATTTATGCTTATTGAATATGATGTTTCTTTTCGTTTCAAAGGTCATACTATTTGTCATTTATTACATGTCACCTTAAATCAATGTAGGCATACCTAGCTATCTCTTTTTTCCGTCCTTGGCTTGGTTCTCACAAATAGCAACTAAGGTGGTTATCCTGTATCAAGACTGTACCATGTTGACTGCAGATAAGGCTCTCCATAAAAAAAAAGGTCTGCACACATACAGACCCTCTGAGTGTCCCTTTTTCCAGGGACGTCCTTGATTTAGAGAAACCATCTTGGTTTCTAATTTGATTCCAGAATGTTCCACTATTGCTTAGGACATTCCTATTTGCATTGAAGAAATGTTGGAAGGTATGAAGTTATTCAACTCCTGAACCTATACAGGCTATCCTGTATAGGGAAGGTGTTTTTTTTTTTTAATGTTTAATGTTTTATTATGTTTTTATAAATGTTGGAAGCTGCCCAGAGTTGCTGGGGCAACCCAGTAAGATGTGTGAGGTATAAATAGTAAAATTATAATTATGGAATGGGACATCCCTATTTTCATTGGAGAAATGTTGGAGGCTATGCACAGAAAACTGGTTTATTAAAGAAGAAATAATAACAACAAAAAACTCTCATCAACTGTGGGGAGAGAACGATACTGCTCCTTGCCAAGGGCACAAGCAACCCTAGATATGCTTCCGCATGGAGCTCTGGCAACTGTAGCTCTGTGAAAGGAGGATATGACTCTCCTAAACAACTCTCAGTATCCTTAACTAACTACAGCTCCAATGATTCTTTGGCCTTTATGGACACAGTATATGCTCCCCCATTTCTCTTACTAGGAGTGCCTTCTCTGGGTTCCTCCAGCTGATGACATTGCTGTGTGAAAAACATAGCACAATTGCAGAATGTGAGGTAAAAGAAGAACCATAACAATAAAAAATTCTGCAGTGTGGATTGCTCCTCCATTGTTTTTTCATCCTTCCTCCACATTCCATTTCTTGGTCAGTGGTCCTTGATGGGTGGGTTGCAGTTCCCATTTGTAAATATGCTTCACTTTGAGAGGACACATATGGGGGGGGGGGAGGCGATCACAGGTGCCCAGATCCCAAGACAACTTGGAAACTGAATTCTTGGTAATCCCATATCATTTGGCATCCCAGGGGCATTTTCTTCTTCTCAACAGAATAGCACCCTGGGAGGTACTTGAATCGGCTTCCAAGTGTTGTAACTTAATGCTGTTTGCCAAATAGTTTTAAGCAATTCCCGTCATTTTCCATTAACTGCAGGTGCTGCTATCTCTGACAGCTGTTTTAAACGGATTTTGTGCAACACAAGATGTCCAGCCTGATTACATTTCAAGATACAGGAAATGCTGCTGAGTATTTAGGTGAATAAAGAAGGAAGGCTTCCAAAGTTCAGGGGAAATGCCATTTACCTTTCTGCAAGGAAGTTGAAAGATAGGAAACGGCGATTAGGAATTCTATTAAAATGTGATATTAATGCATTGCACATATAAGGTAAACTCTTGAGGAAATTATTACAAACACTCCTATCCCACCACAGCTAAATCACTCTAAATCACTTTGGAGATTTAGAAGGTGCTTAATCATGTGGGATGTAAAGGGTTACGGGTAGGGTTTTTTTAATGAGATAAAAAAATATTGAAGTTGTTTACATCAATAGGTTAGTAAGAGGGGCAAAGTAAAACGAAAAGAGGTATTAAAAACTCAATTACTATCATCATCACTGAAGTACAAGGGTTATTTAACAGAACATGTTACTTCAGCTGACTTTGACATTGCACAAATGTTTTGAAACCATGATGCTTGATGCTACAGGAGGAATCATTAATAAGCAGTCTTTGGGTTCAGTCAGTCAACCAGCTACAAATCCAGCTAACAATAATCTTGTCTAGTCCACATTTTACCAGCTTCTCCACAAGAATGTCTTGGAGACTTTGTCAAAAGCCTTACTCTAATCAAGATACACTATGTCCACAGCATTCCGCTTATCCACCAAGCTTGCAATTCTAACAAAATAAGAAATTAGATTCTTTGGGCATGAGTTCTTTTTGAGAAACCCATGCTGGGTTTTAGTAGTCACAGAATCCCTTTCTAAGTGCTCACAAATCAGCTGTTTAATTATCTGTTCTAGGATCTTTCCTGGTATCTATGTCAAGCTCACCTGTCAGTAGTTACCTGGTAGTAGATGTCCCCTTTTTGAAGATGGGGACAACATTTGCCCGACTACAGTCTGTAGGGATCTCACCTGTTCTCCAAGAGTTCTCAAAGATCATGGACAAAGGATCTGAAATTACATCCACAAGTTCCTTTTGTACCCTTGGATGCAGCTCACCAGGCCCTGGAGATTTGAATTCATTTAAGTAGCTAGGTGTTCCCTTACCACCTCTTTTCCTATATTGGGCTGCAGCTCCCACCTTTCGTCATTTATTATGTTATCACCAGGTTGGGCACTACTTTTCTTTTGGGTAAAGACAGAGGCAAAGTAGGTGTCAAGGAGTTCCTCCACCTTTCTGTCCCCTAGTAGCATTTTACCACCTTCTCCAAGCAAAGGATCTACCACTTGCGTGTTTTTCCTCTTGCTTCAAACATAGCCAAGGAAACCTTTTATTAATATCTTTTGCAAGCCTGAGTTCATTCTGAGCTTTGGCCAGCCTGACCTTCTTGCTGCAGCTGTTGGCTTCTTGTGTATGCTCTACCTTTCTTCCATTTCTTAACCATGTTTACTTGAAACTAAGTCCTGCTAAGTTGAATGGACTTTCTTACTAGTAAATATGCTTAGAATGTAAGCCTTAGTGATGTTGTTTACATTTCAAGTGACATCAGCCTTGTCTCTTAATTAAAGAAAAATCCATTGGGTCAAATCGATCCTATTTAAAATCATCCATATACATAACAAGCCTATGCTCAAAGCCAAATTAATGTCTGCGGCAGGAAGGAGGGCCCAAGGTAGCCCATTATCCATGGTGACCTCAGGCCAAAGAGAGAATTTTGTAAGATCCAAATAACAGCTCTTCGACTCTACAGCTGCAGTTCAATGAGGTATTAATTATAGGCACTTCTAAGTTCAAATCTTTACTAAGTCTGCCTGTGTTGCAGGCAAATTCTGTGTTGCAGTGTGACAACATTGTGTTGTTTGCGAGAAAGGGTGGCATAGAACAACAATAGCAACAATTCTGTTTTTAGGAAGCTGCCTTACCTCAAGTCAGACTGTTGGTTCAACTAACTCAGCACAGTCTACACTGACTGGAAGAGTCTCTCCAGGGTTTATCCAGTCTGACTGGAAATGCCCAGGATTTAACCTGGGACCCTCTGCCTGCAAAAGCAGTTGCTTTTCCACCAAGCTGTGGCCCTTCCCCTGCTTACTAGTGCCTTCTCTAAATGTATTTCCCAACTCCAATTCTATACTTAATTACACAACCACCCACTTTTCAGGAAAACTATCTGGATATATAAGGTAAAGGTAAAGGGACCCCTGGCCATTAGGTCCAGTCGTGACCGACTCTGGGGTTGCGGCGCTCATCTCGCTTTATTGGCCAAGGGAACGAGCGTACAGCTTCCAGGTCATGTGGCCAGCATGACTAAGCCGCTTCTGGCGAACCAAAGCAGCACACAGAAACGCCGTTTACCTTCCCGCTGGAGCGGTACCTATTTATCTACTTGCACTTTGAGGTGCTTTCAAACTGCTAGGTTGGCAGGAGCAGGGACCAAGCAACGGGAGCTCACTCCGTCGCGGGGATTGGAACCGCCAACCTTTTGATCGGCAAGTCCTAGGCTCTGTGGTTTAACCCATGGCACCACCCGCATCCCTATCTGGATATATAGGAACCCTTAAAAAAATAACCACAACTGACTTGTTTTCAAGCATCAGTTTATGCCTGCTACTTCTCTCCACCACCACCCTTGACACAGAACAGTGTTTGCTGAAGACTACTCAAAAAAAATATTACCTCTCATGGCATTTACAGCCTTGGATGTATATTACAAACATTAACTAATTAATAATGCATCATTATTTTCAGGCATGTAAGCATTTCTAGACATTGGGAGAAACCATAATAATTCCCCCACCCTGCATTTATACACCATTCTCCTCCCTGCAAATCTCTAAGATTGCTACTGGCTGACTGTGCTCTGGGTACAAAGCCTGTAAGTGGTTTCTAAAGCCTTGCAACTGCGGATCTGGCTCCAGGCAAAGCCCTTCGTGAGGTACATTGTTTATAAATTAACATGCACTTAACATTTGCCAGTTGGTTTTTATATAGCCTCTTTAGCTAATTTGAGACCCTGGACTTAATGGTCTTGTGCCCTACCCCTTGAAATGGTCCTGGGTATTACTTCTGTTGTGAAGCACACAATTATTGTCTTCCTTCTCTTTGCCCCTCCATGCCATTCCATGCTTTACAACTGCTTCTTCCAACCCTGATAATATATATGCATATATATTCTGAGCATATGCAATTTAAAGGTAGTAATAAAATGAGCATCTGGAACCATCTGTATGCCTGGACAAGCTGTCCCCAAATATTAAATATTTTTAAAGTAAATAAAAAATGGGTGGTCACTGTGAGAGCAGGATGCTGGACTTAGATGGACAATTGGTCTGATCCAGCAGGTTCTTCTTATGTTCTTATGACATTGTAGTGACCTGCATCAGCTTTGGAGGGCTCTGATGTTGTCACACCAGCCCTGGTGCTTATGTGGATCCCATTTGCCACTGTTCTCATGATCTACTGCTTCCTGGGCTTCTCCTGGGCTGTGGGTCCCTGCACTTTGGCCCAAGCATCCAGCCCTTGCTGCACAACTATATCTTACCTGCCTCTGCAATGTGTATACCCACATATACATTGTTAGGGAGAGTATAACCCTACCTTTTGCAGTGAAAGAATTTATTTCAAAAATATCCCATGGCAGATTACATGTACAATGACATTTATTTAAGAAAACGGAGGTGGAGTGCCTAATGACTATACTTCTGCCACAGGAAGTCGGAAGCTGGGACTGGGAAGTGGCGTACTGTGTGACATTAGGATGCCACAAAGCTGGGTACAGATATCTCCTCATTTACCGCCTCTGGAGGAAACACACAAACAGAAAGGTAGATATTTGTTTTTCCCAGTAGTAACTAACTATACAGTGGTACCTCAGGTTATGTACTTAATTCGTTCCGGAGGTCCGTACTTAACCTGAAACTGTTCTTAACCTGAAGCACCACTTTAGCTAATGGGGCCTCCTGCTGCTGCCGTGCTGCTGGAGCTCGATTTCTCTTCTCATCCTGAAGCAAAGTTCTTAACCTGAAGCACTGTTTCTGGGTTAGCGGAGTCTGTAACCTGAAGCGTATGTAACCTGGGGTACCACTGTATATAGGGAAATATTGTGTATTAAGAGACAGGTGCAAGTGATTCATTAAAATTGGCTTAGTAACTACCTTTACTGAAGAAAAAGGCATCACTAGGGTCACTAAGTAAGGAAATTGGATGGCATCAACATGCTTGTACAGTACAAATGTTTGTTTTACATCTGCCAAAAGATAAGTGCTGTACTAATGCTGAATATTATAGGAATGAGCAGAAACCCACATTGGATGAGCAGACACACCAATAATGATCATCCTGAAAAATAATTAATATTCAGGTAAGAATCATAGAATTTTAGAGTTGGAAGGGAGCATGAGGGTGATTTTGTCTAGCCCCCTGCAATGCAGGAATCTCAACTAAAGCATCCATTTCAGATGGCCATCCTGTTACGAAAAAGGAGCAATGCAGCAGCGAGCTGCAGCTGGCTGGAAAGCCAAACAGGATGTTGATGTTTGGGACTGTACCGTGGGAACAAAGGGACAGTCTATTCACTGTACTGAGCACTGGATGTTAGCTCAGAGTGTCATCTGACCTGTACTGGAAGTACAGGGGTGGAGTCTCTCTCTGTGCTGTTGGTGTTTGGAGAGTGCAGACGTGTTTCTCTGTACTGCTGCAAAGACAGAAATAAAGGCATGTAAATACATTTCTGTCTGTCTCTTTCCCCTTCCTTGGGAAGGCAGGGAGGAGGGAAGAGTGGTGTGTTCTTCTCACGTTTAAGGAGGATCGCCGATAGAGACCTCGCCTGTATCCTGCCGCGAGTCGCAGACGGGGAGGTCAACAAGGAGCTCAAGCTGGGTGCCTGGAGAGTGGCAAGTTCCTCTGACAAGGCTTGAGATTCCAACACATCCAACGTCTGCTTTAAAACCACCAAGGAAGGAGAGTCCACATCCTCCTTAGGAAGTCTGTTTCACTGTCAAACAGCTCTTCCTGATGGATAGTTGGAATCTCGTTTCTTGTAATTTGAAGCCATTGGTTTGGATCCTAACCTCCAGAGCAAGAGAAAACAAGCTTGCCCCATCTTCCATGTGACAGCCCTTTAGATGTTTGAAGATGGTTATCATATCACCTCTCAGTATCCTCTTCACCAAGCTAAACATCCCCAGCTCCCTGAACTGTTCCTCATAAGGCTTGGTTTCCAGTCCTTTGACCATCTTGGTCACCCTCCTCTGCACATGTTCCCCCCTGTCAATATCTTTCCTAAATTGTGGTGCTCAGAACTGGACACATAAACTGGAATGTAACAGATCTACTTCTGAGTAATGATGTCTCTGATAACATATAAAGACACCATCTTTGATTTTAACAAATACCCAAATACCCCAAATAGCACTATGGTGCTTTTGTCCTCACACAGCAGAAACAAATTTCTTATGCCACCGTAGTGCTCACTCTCCTGCCTTGTGACAATGCATCTTTGGATAAACTGATTAGTACATTTTATGAAACACTAAATTGCCGTGTTAATTTTGAAAGCTTTGAAATGCTGAAATGGTAGTTTGCTTGAAATTTACAGTGGTCATCTTTCTTTTTGGTATATGGCCTTTGGAAGGTTTCATATTTAATTAAGGGCGCCCAATCCTGCAGAAGACCCACTGAAATTAATGTGTGCAGTGCAGCAGCATTACCAAGTCTGTAACTTACTATATTGTCAATAAAATAAAACATAATTTAAGAGTGTGGAGTTTGACATATAGATGCTGTTTCAAAGCCAGCACCTACTCTTGTGTTCTCCTGCCATGTTAAAATTAACCACCTGTCTGAGAACTTATGGCTACTATAATTCTCCAACTAGTCATTATAAATAGCAAACTTGTAAATACTTTGACAGCTTTCAGGGATCACTGACCTTGAATTCCCTTCACAAAGTATAGCTAAAAATTGTGCAAGCTATCTGTGTTAAGCAGAGCCTATATTTATACAATTTCTACAAATGGGTAATACAGGAAAGTAGCTTCCTTCTCTTGGCCTCATGCTGCTAGTTTACTGTATCTATTTTAACAAGGGGTGGGCTCATTTTTAAAGAACCATCAATTCATGATCACCCTTAAAGGTTGTGGCCTCCAAAAATATTAGGGCAGATTGCTCATGAAATTCTCCTTTCCAATCCTCATCAGAAATGGCTTATTACAGTGAAGTTTGCTCAGGAGAAGTTGTATTTTTTTAAAAAAAAATGATGTAAAACATTCGTATGCTGCCCTTCCTCCAGTGGGTTCCAGGCTGGTGAATAAGTATCCAAAATATGTTATTTATATAATACAACACAAAAATATACAATGAAACCATAACATTCACATGTCATACTAAGGTATGACATAGAATAAGAAGCCTAGGGAAATAGAAACATTTTATCCTGGCACCCAAAAAATAGTGGGTTCCAGGGGCTCCTTTTTAGAGAGGGTATTCCATAACTGAGGTGCCACCACCAAAAAGACCTCTCCTTTGTTATGTAGCACACTTGTGATAAGGTACTTTGGGAAGAGTTTTTGTTTAGGTTAGGAGGGGTGGAAAACCTCTGACCAACCATGTGCTACTGGACTCCAGCTTCCATCATCCTGGCCACTGCCCATGTGGTCTTGGATTGATGAGAGTTAGCATCCAACAACATCATGAAGGACCACAGGATCTCCATCCCTAGCAAACTCCCCAACATCCTTACCCTTTGTTTTTGCTTCAATAGCTAGAACATATGAATTTCATTTTCCGAGAGGTGGTTATCCCAGACTCATCTGAGCTGTGCTCACTGAGCTACTCCGATGAGTAACATTCTTCCAGCTTGATCCAGCCACCTATTCTGGCAGGAGCAGAGACCTCAAAAGATCTTTGCTCTACATTGCAGCAAGAAGCCAGGCCACCAAATGTCAGGAACATTTCAGTGATTTGCCCAATAGCAGTACTTTATTTTAACTTTCCTAGTATCTCATATTTACTCCCATAGGCTGAAACAGAAGGACCTAATTGCTATTGGGGCAGCTAAGCCCCATATTCCATTAGCAGTGAGCATATATAGGGAAGCGTATACACGTTCCCTGTTGCCCTGGTGTGGCGATAAACAGGTGCAAGCCCAGGGGATCATGGGAGATGTAGTTCTGCCAATGATTGCTGCAGTTACACTGGAGGGCTTTTGTATGCCAGTCGGGAGAGCTTGGGGAACATGAAGGCTGGAATATTCTGTCTCAGGTTGGCTGATCCATGGGGCAGGGTGGTGGTGGTCCAAATTAATCTAAGAAAAGCTTGAAAGAGCTAAAAAAAATTCTACCAGGAAGTCCCTTCGATGTCACTGCTTAAAGGACACTTAAAAAGGACTGAACTGTTGGTATATTTTCCTTTGATGTTTTCACAGATTATGCCAGCTGCCATTCTGTAATTAGGACAGCTTTGTTATCATTGGTGGCATTGAGCAGTGCAGGGTGGTGGGTGATGGGATGGGGAACAACTAAAGGTCCATAAGTATGGCCTAGGAAGTCAAAAGCTGCCGCAAAGATCCAATAACTGATTTGTCTTAAAGCTTAGGTCTCAAAGCTATTGTTCACATGACCTTTGAAGAAATCTGGGGCTGAAAGCATTACTTAATAAAACCACAAGCTATCCAAAACTCAATAACTGGAGATTACAAATGAGGGTTGTTAAGAAGATCGACATGTGTTATTTTTCTTCTTGTTTATTTTCAAGTGGTGAAAAGGCTACGATCAATAAGAAGACTAGTTAGCCAAGTAATTCATTTCAGCATTTTGCATTAAGATTTTCCTGAAACAAAGGATTGCTACAGGGTGTCAGCTGATGCATATTGAAAGCATAAAAATATGATCACATGACTTGTGAGTTGACAACTTAGAACATTCACAATCGCAGCAATTTATAATGGGCACTACACAAAATGTTAAGGAAGCATTTATTCAGCAAGGAGTATGACCCATTCCATACATAGTCTTCTGCCAGTTGGAAGAAGCTTTGACCTCCCAGACTGTTTTCATTTATGTTTCAGTGGTCCTCAAATGGTCCAAATTTCAAATCTTCTATTCTTTCATTCCATACTAGTCAAATACTTTATATTTGTATTTTTCTAGCCAACCTGAAAAGTGCATTGAAGGTGAGGGGAGGCCAGTAGACATGATCCGAATCTCTCCCCACCTTCACTGAGGGCTCTGTAGCTCTCTTCAGGTGTTGCCTAAGCTTCAGAGTAAACATGTGGGGTGGCGGGGGTGGGGGGGGGGAAGAGGCAAGCGGGCATGAGCTTCCTCTCTGTTTCCATTCTGTTGGTAGTATCTAGTTAAGTCATACTCAGAGTACACACATTTAAGCCAATGTACTTACTCTGTGTCTGACAACCACCACCTACGGTTGCTTCAAAAGCATTGTTGCACATTTGATAGAAGCTTTCCATTAAGTTAACAGTTGAGCTCAGTCAACAATAGTGCAGACAAGAAATAGACCTTTCAAATTGTTGCCCCAGGTAATATCCACAGAATGTGAGGTAGGACAGTAGCAATCAGAGCACAATAGCAAACATATGCCTTTGCCAATAAAAAAAAGCACTTGAGAATTTCTTAATTATGGCTTTCCATTTGACTGGTTTTTAAAATGTTAAAATCCTTTTTAGTTAAAATTATGAAGAGGACATAATTTTTTAAATTTTATTTCCAAAATCCAGTTTAGTGGCCACGGCTCCTGTCTTTTCTAGAACCAGACTAAGCAGCAGAAAAAATTGTCCAAACAGCCAATAAAGCTTATTGTATCTCATTTTAGAGGTTTTACTCTCACCTCTCTCTATTTTGAGAATAAGCTCATGAATAACACAGAGGCCTGTCTTTCCAATACAGAACATTAAATTCAGCTTCATTCAGAGTGTGCTTCTTTGTGTCTGTTCTTTTACTCACTGAAGGATGTTAAAAGATAACACAGGATGGCAACCCTGAAATTAGAGAGAACGTCCTTCAACTGTTGTGCTAATTTCATAATTCTCATTGCAAAATGGTGACTTGAATCAAATGACTTTAAACAGATATAGCTTTTTTTTTTTTTTTTTTTTTTTAAAAACTACTGAAAAATTTAAGAGCAGGTAGTCATAAATGAAACCAATTCATCCCAGGGGTAAAATAGACTGTCTTTCATGGTAGTCAAAAGCAGGGATGGAGAATGCTTTCTAAGAAAGAACTGTGTGCCAGCATGTCAACAATGTGGCAGATCATACCAATTTCAAAAGGCTAGCTTTGTTACAGTTGGTTCATACGTTCCTTATCAATCTAGTGCAAGTACGAATGAGTAAGCCATTCCAAATGCGACACCCCGTATTTGATTTTGGCACATGGAAAACAACTGGAGTAGGAACTCAGTTTTCTGTTGTGTATCGATTTAGCATCATTCCTTGATTTTGATTGACATACAGTGGTACCTCGCAAGACGAAATTAATTCGTTCTGCGAGTTTCTTCGTCTTGCGGATTTTTCGTCTTGCGAAGCACGATGCACCCTGGTATTAACGGTTTTAAGAAAAAGGAAACAAACTCGCAAGATGTTTTGTCTTGCGAAGCAAGCCCATAGGGAAAATCGTCTTGCGAAGCAACTCAAAAAACGAAAAACTCTTTCGTCTTGCAAGTTTTTTGTCTTCCGAGGCATTCGTCTTGCGAGGTACCACTGTACATTTTGTTAGGCACGTTAAAAATTCCAAAGATAAACTTTCAGAAAACTAAAAATGGCGTCCACTCACCATTCACACATTCAGTCACCTAAGGCTGGCTAATCCTGTGATGCGCAGTCATGTGTGAACTGGCCCTTAGTTCCCTGAAGCATAAAAGCTGTAAGCTGTACAAAAATGCAACACCAGATACCATTAGAACTAGAATTAGCATCTAGAACTATTTCCTGAAATTCATTTCAACAACATTCAGGTATCCACATTCAGTCTCTCTGCCCAGAAGCCGAACCAAGAAGTAACTGGAAAATCAATCATGCCTTTGACTTTGTTATTATTCCCGCATGGTTCAAAACAGTACTTTTACCATTCCTTGGTTTGTGATTTTGGATTAAAGACAAAGTGTCCTCTCTTATCCTTCAGCAATTGTGGCAAAGTATTTCTATAGGATAATTCGTAGGCAGTAGTAATCTACATAATGCTTTCTGTAGTTACAGAAGTCAAATGCCTGATGCAGAGAGACAAAGGATCATTTGCTAGGGGTCACAGAAAATTGTTCATGGTGGCAGAATTTACCATTGCTAAAACATAGCTTTCTTTAATGTATTAGCTTTGCTTTATGGCTTTATTATCACACCAGCAGAGTTTCCATCAGCATGTAGGGCTGTAGGCTATTTTTGATCTCTGGTCATGGCTAGGGAGCTGGTGGTACACAATGAGAATTGGGGTGTCTTGATGTGCTCCACACGCAAGAGAGATGTATGCTTCTCCCCACACAAAGTATGATCAAGAGACCAGATGCCTTCAAACCCCATTTTCTCTTCCTAATTTATTAAGGTTAGAGAACAAACTTGTTTCTCAACTTGGTTTGATGTATTGGCACCATTCTGCATAGAGAAGATCTATATCATTGGAATTTAGTGTTTTGATTCATTTTTATTGTACAGTATAGCCATTTTTGTGGGGTTTTTTTTATTTTTAACCTTATTTTCCAGTTTGTAAAAATACATGCAACAAACAGTCCCCATATACTCAACATTCCATGCACATACGATGTAAATAATAAGTTTGTGAATAGTTTACAAACAGTTTGTAAATAGTTTGGACTGGATTGCATCAGTTAGGTGTCTTCTACACTCCATCTTAACAGATGTTCCAGAGTGAGTCATGGATAGCTAGCGGTGGGGGTAAAATAGCATCTTGTTTTGTATACATCTTCGCAGAATTTTTATACATGTTTTTTGCTCTCACTTAATTCTGTTCAACGAAGAAAGAAAGAAAAAGACAGAGTTCTGATCCCTTTAATAGTTTTGTAGAACAGGGACTTTCATCCGGTATAGTTGTTGCTAGCTATGCTTACTGAAATCCCCTCTTCTTCAAGACTATTCAAGGTGCATGACCTTTGTCCTTAATAAATAATAATTTATTTGTTTAAAAAAACTATTTGGGTACATGAAGAGTTAATAGCCGACCCAGACAGTCCCCCGCTGATCCGGTAATGAGTAAGCAATGCAGCTGAATGTCAATGGCTTGCTGTGAACTTGGGTAACCCAGCTGAGTCCTGCGGTTGCCAAAGCTGGAGGAGGTAATCAGCTTGACCTCTGTGACCTTCCTGAGGCTGTTTCTGTGTCTTGCATCTACAAGTCGGTTTGCATATGACTGCTACGTGCTGCTTTGGCGGAGTGTGCAACTGTTTTATAACAACTATGTTTGCGTCAGCTGGTGAAAGTAATCTAATATACCTTAGTCCGGTGGCTATATGTTGCGCTGTACAGTATGTAGTCATTTCTTTCTAACTGGAGTGTAGAATCATTCCCACCTGGGAAATCTCTTCAGGATTTCCAGGAACGGCTATGGCATCTGACCTTCAACTGTTATTAAAAGAAGTCAATGATTGTATAACTGCCTGTAAGAGATCTTCATTTCTTCTGGGTCTTTGGTTTCATCAAATGCCTACACATTCCTGAGCTTCACAGCTTCTTTATTCCTTTACTTGTTTATCCCTCCATAAGTATTTGTTTATTCCTTCACAGCACTTGTTTATCCACCAGCTTTTTTTTTTTTTAATGCTTGGTTGCAGAGGACTCCCATTCCTTTCATATTCAAAACAGATTGATTTTGATAGCAACAGTTAAGCTGTTCCGGTTACCCCAGAGAATTGAAATGCTAGCTGGTTTGTAAGTCATCTCCGGTGATTTGGGCTAACAGCCTATTTCTATAAGGTTTCTACAACTGTACTGTAGACCCAAACTACAGTGCATACTTTGTGTTTGTCGCCAATGGGGGGGGGGAACGATTTGCTGGGGAGAAGGAGCAGCTGCTTGCTTAACCCTTCTTCCTCTTTTTCAATTTTTGATTCTCCTCCAAGATAGCTCAGAAAATTGAGCCAATTATGAGATGAGCAGGGAAGCTTGCTCATTACTCATTATTAGTATTTGTTATGATTTTGTCTCCCATCCCTGAGGCTCATGGTACATGACATTTGGGATATAATATACAGTCCATAAGTCTTATGGAACTAAGGCTGCAATGCTGAGCACACTTACTTAGGAGTAAGCCCTAAAGGACATGGTTAACATAGGATTGCATTATGCATAAGATTTACCACTGGATCTGTATAAATAAGATTGGGCAGTGCTTTTTTTCTATATATACAAAAATGTTTAGGGGTACTCTCATTTTCCTACTCATATTGAAATACTGCCCCTCAATGAGGCGAAACTTAGATTCATTCACAAACTGTTTAGGGGTATGCGTACCCCTCCGTCCCCCCCCCCCGAAAAAAGCACTGGGATTGGGCAGTAAAATGGACACACACATATACTGTATATCCGCCTTGCATTGTACAGAGTGGGAAAGGTTAGGAAACCTTGTTAAGTGGTAAGATGTCCCTTCGTTAGCAACTTGATAAATTGTTGATCTATTTGTAATCTGTGACAGGTGATGATGAGTGGGAAAGGTATTCAACCATGGATAGAGTTCTAGGAGGCTCCACCAAGGCTAGTGTAAAGTAAGCATGAAAAGCAAGAACCTGCGCAAATGAAAAAAAGGGCGGATTCAGTGAGATTTGGGGCAAACCTGCACAAAAGGCCTTATGGGAGCAACTGGAAATTATGAATATAAAGCAAGTAAGCTAGAAGGGTTCAGAGGAATGCTTGGCCAGGCAACCAATGGGACATGAGGTTGCTGCAATCCTGACTGGAGATGGGAACATGAAGGGCCATCAGGTGTTCTTGGAGCACATTGTCAGGAGTGCGTGCAGGAGCCGGGCCCTGTGACTAGTAGGGCCTTGCAGGACTGGGGCCTTCCTGAGTTTGGCCTGGAAGGGCAAGGCGCGGGCACACAGGTGAGGCTTGACAGAAGACTCGTAGCACCTGGTAGCAAGGGCTGGGAGGGATATATAAGACCAGCATTTCCCTCTGACTCTTTGCCACAGCAACACACTACCCACCTAGCTGTGCTTTGGCATCCTGACTCCTGGTATTCTGACTCTTGGACTCTTGGCTTCCTGACCCCTGGCTTCCTGACCCTCGGACTCTTGGCTTCCTGACCCCTGGACTGCTGATTCCTGCTTCCCGACCTCTACCCTGGTCCCGATGTACCAAGCTGGGACTCTGACTACCCGTAACCCGGACACACATACTTTACATGGAGAAGATATTCAGTTTCAGCAGTTAAGGTGGTGTCTGGAATCTTTAACCCTTCAGATGTTAAACTATAACTCATCGTCCCTGGCCATTTGCCACGCTGGCTGGGGCTGGTGGCAGCTAGAATCCAACAACATTTAGAGGGCCAGAAGTTCCTTATCCTTGGTCTAGGCCCTAGCAGGGAAATGCTTTTGAATGGTTGTTTCTGCTGCCATAGGGGAATTATGACCTGGTAAACTGGTAATGTGGGGGATTAGTGGGCACTGTGGAAAAGATTTTCACATATTTCTTTGAACTAGCTGGGCATTGGGGGGGGGGGGCTTCAGGCTTCAGTATTGTAGCTGTTTTACCCTTTGCCCAGATTGCTGCGGCTTCTTTGTTTTCTCATCGGTGTGCAGGAATATCAATTGGGAAACACACAGAGGTCCATTTCTGCTTGAGTCATTGATGAAACAGAGATGATGATCATGGTTATAATACAGCAAAAGTGGAGAGATATGAGAGGAGGAACAAGATGGGGCTTTAAAGTATAACAGAAAGGGCAGAAATAAGGTTAAGGACAAAGAAAAGGTGATAAACAGAGGGTGGGAAAGAGGAGCCACAAAGACAAAGATATAAAAGAGAACAGGTTAATTGGGAAGGTCGAGAGAGAGAGAGAAATGTCAGCAAGGCAAAGAGACAGGCAGACATTGAGGGAAGACCTTGGAAAGCGCATGTCTCAGAGAGGGAGCAACACAAACAAGAAGGCACGAAGGATGAGGTGCAAGTAGTTTTGAGGGGATGCTATAGTGAGAACTTGAAGATCTCATAGAAGGAAGGGGGATGGAATAAAGTCATCTTTTTAAAGGTAAAGGTAAAGGTACCCCTGCCCGTACGGGCCAGTCTTGACAGACTCTGGGGTTGTGCGCCCATCTCACTTAAGAGGCCAGGGGCCAGCGCTGTCCGGAGACACTTCCGGGTCACGTGGCCAGCGTGACATCGCTGCTCTGGCGAGCCAGAGCCGCACACGGAAACGCCGTTTACCTTCCCGCTGGTAAGCGGTCCCTATTTATCTACTTGCACCCGGAGGTGCTTTCGAACTGCTAGGTTGGCAGGCGCTGGGACCGAGCAGCGGGAGCGCACCCCGCCGCAGGGATTCGAACCGCCGACCTTTCGATCGGCAAGTCCTAGGCGCTGAGGCTTTAACCCACAGCGCCACCTGCGTCCCTCTTTTTACTATAATCTATAGTAAAAAGTCATCTTTTTACTATAATCTAATTTGCAGTGCTCCTTCATGTCTGTAATTGGCTCATTAAATGTGTCACAAGGAAGGAAATGTGAGTTTTATGGATTTGGTTTAATGAAAATTCATACTGTTATACTTTTGCTACAGGGTCTGAAACTGTAAGGCTGGTTTTTAAATTTTTAGATTTGATTTAGTAAGAGAAGTCTTTCGGGGATGCTTGTTTCCAGCTATGCAGGTAGTAACAGGTAGAGGAGGGATAAGAACATTGAAGCTGGTTCTTTTAAAATGTCCTGAAGAGGGCTTCCTGCTGAGGCAGTTTTGTGGTTTGTGTGGGCAAATTGTGCAGGTGCATCAGGAGGAGGACTTAGGACACAGTTCGAGTCAAATCTTCCATCAAACCATCATATTCCAGTAAATCTCCAGAATGCTTAAATCAGGGGTGGCAAAAATAAAAATGAAAATTGGGCTGTCCTTCTCTTGTCCCAGCCCAACCTCTTGGGACTTACACGCTGGCAGTAGATGTGGCCAAAAGTCAGTGTGGCTTTGTATGCACACATACAAGATGTGCACATATACAGGGCATGCAGCTCTGTTGAGGGGACTCATTTCTGCCTCCCCTTAGGGCTAAATAGATTGCTCTGTACAGTTCTGGTTATCCTGTCTTAAAAGTAATATTGTAGTACTGGAAAAAGTCTCAGAAAGGCAAGCTCAAATGATTCTGTTCCTTACAAGGAAAGCCTAAAACAGGCCTTTCTGAGCCAAGGGCCACATTACCCCAAGGGAAAGCTGCGTTTCAGTCCTGAGCAAAGCCAAACCCAAATATTGGTGGGGTAAAATCCACATATAACCACAAATCTACATCACCCCTACCCTGTAGGTTCCATAGAAGAACCATATTTGTAATTCTTAGTAACACCACTCAAATTTCACTTTCCATGAGTGTGAACAACAAACTATGACCCCACCTTACTGTTAGGTCAGAACTGGGAACTATTGTTTATTTGGACTGAAACACAAACCGTGATATGAAGCCAAGTTTTGTCCTTGTATTCTTGATCATGGTTTGCTAGTGGGGAAAAAGCCATGATCCACAGCTCAGATATGATACTGCTCCAGGGATTGCAGTTTGTTACTCATGCTCTTGGTAGGAGAGGAGTGAAATGGGAGCGATCCCTGCAGTCATGGTAAACCATAGAGCAAACGAGGCCATGTGTACCGTAATTTATTTATGTCATAAATTATGGTCAAAATCCTATGCAGAGTTACATGGGGAGGAAATCCTACTGAACATAATAGGGCTTAGTTCTGAGTAAACATCAAGAGGATTTAGGTGGCAGTTGCAGATTAACATAGGGAACAAATCCACCAAACCAGCAGAACTGAGTAAAGTGAATAGGATTGCCTTGTAAAGCAAGAACTGGAGATGGAAACTATTGCTTTGAAGAGAATTAAATTAATGCAGAGACCTACCAATGACTACCTATTGCACCAGTTGTGATACAGCCTCAGTGTTTGATGACAGTACAATTCTGAGTACAATAAGCCTGCAATTTACATGGATTTAAGTTGCAGGCTTACTATGCAGTGAATATGCATTCTTGTGAACTACTCAGAGGCATCTATTTGCTTCCTGTAGTAAGCAGAATAATGAACTAGATTGACCTTTAACTGACAGGAGGGCATTTCTTCTGTGGTCCTAAGGCAGGGCTGGGGAACTTGTGGCACACCAGATGTTGTTGGACTCCAGTTCCCAACAGCACCAGGCAGCAAAACCAATGGTCAGGAATGATAGAACGTGTAACCCAACAACTTCTGGAGGGACACAGAGCCAACCATCCCTGTTTATATGCTTGCCCTGATCCATGATGGTGCAAGAGTGGATTGGAACTGATTCAGTCATCTAAACCACTGTGAAAATTGTCATTTTGAAACAGAGTCAGTGTCTTTGAGGAGGTTAATGGCTTAAAAGGGAATTGAACTATCTCAGCTCTGAAATCAAGTATTATGATTTTGGAAGGAAACGGCAGCAGTGACAGTTATTTTAAATGGACTGTCAATTTGGGACTATCTCACTTGCCCCAAGGGGGTAATAAGCCTAAAACATGAATATCAGAGTCAGTTTTAGAGGTTGTGTGCCCACAGCATTGTAACATCATGGCGGGAGCAGGGTAAAATGAGTATGTTCACAGACCTTGGTCGGAAGTCACACTTTTGCACTAACACATCACCTGTTGCAAGTCCCTTAAATTAAAAAGGTGGCCTTTGTCCAGCTTGGTGGTCCTGGCCTTCCTTTCAGCTGCATGTGCCAAGCATCCTTTGTGAATCCTGCAGCACGGATAGGTGACTGCAATGGTCTTCTGGTGAATTGGTGAGAGGGTTGCCACCATCCACACCACATATTCCCATGACAGTGGCTCTAGTGGAATAAAGTAGAACTTCGGTGCTTCCACTAGTTCATTTCACATAACTTCATTTCTGTTGTAACTGCTTCCAGGAAAAAAATCACTTGCAACTCTGAAAATAGCAAAAGTGACAAAATGTGAGACAGTATATCAGCATGCAGTTCTTTCCTGCTGTTACCATGAGTGAATCATGCATGTGTGGAAAGGGTGGTGGAAGAGTGAAATTGTGCACTGGTGTTCATTGTTGTGTCACACCACTGGTGTGAATGAAATTTAGCATGAAATGCCAGTATATTGATCAAAAAGCCACAGTCTCATAATGCAGCAGGAAGTGCAGCATGGAAGGAACATTAGGAAATGGGACAGCAGCACTAGCATTATAATCAGGAAAACTAACACAGTATTTCCCCACATCTGAATGCACCCTTAAACTTAGAGAAAAGCTTCCCATTGATTAATTCCACAAAATGTTTTAGTGGAGATGTAGGATAAATACTGAGGAGTCTCAGGTTAAAATCTCTGCAAAGCTCAAAAGGCCCTTAGCTGGAACTGTCTAATAAATAACTCCTGATTGTATCCTCACCTATATACCAAGTGTGTGTGTGTGTGTGTAGACACAACTTTGTTTCCCCCTATTGATTTCCTGCCTGTGATCAGAAAGCAAAGCTCCCAGATGCTTTTCTTCCTTTTTCTTCTTCTTTACATGGGCAAGGTGGACTCCAACAATATTTTCCGCGTTTGTATGGTTGGTTGGAAACTTTAGCCCCATCAAAAGGGAAGTGCAGTGCTTCATGTGATGGATGGCTTGGCCCTAATAGTTATTTTAAGTTGCAGGACTCCTTATGTGAAGTAATAAGCAGAGTGCCTCTAAGCACTCTCACCCCACGTAGCTGCAATTTAGTGCCACACTTGTAATGCTATGGTCACTCACCACCACGGAAGTTATGTATACAGTCACAGATCTTCATTGGACATTTTATCATTTTTACTTACAAATACATATTATCCCTTCCTACAACAAGATGGTTCTTACTGCCAAGTAAATATACTTTCTCATCAGGGCAGCAGAAAGAATCATTTTATACCTATAGTCATGACGGTGCCATTATGCATTTCAAGTTACAATCCTCTGGTCTTGGGAAGGCGCCGCAGATCTCCCTTTCCGAAAGCGGAGAGATAACTGTGCCCTTGAAGAGGAAGATCTGACCCCCCCCCCAAGGGCCCTTACTTACTGCCACAGAAACATTTGGTGGCTCTTGCCAGACCAGAATCAGAGCTCCGTCCGAGGCAAGAGGAAAGTGTTCTGGTGTGTGTGTGGCATGTGTGCTGGGGGTGGATCCGGGAAAGCAATCTAAAACATGCTGAAGCATATGAAATACTGTACATATGTTCCCCTCTCACTGGAAGACAATGGGAAGGATAATGTTTTTGACAGAGGAAGAAGGAGGAGGAGGAGAAATAAAATCGGGCAAGTGCCACTTCATTATCACTTCTGACTTGGCTGCATGAGCCCGGCAGAGCATTGGAAACAGTGGTATGTCCTCTTTCAGTTCTCTCCTGCTTACTTTTTCGGATTGCTCCATAAAATTATTTTATTCTTTTTAAAAAAATCAGAGTTGCCTCTCAGAGAACACTCTCCCATCAGACGTCAAGGAAATAAACAACTATTAGACTTTTAGAAGACATCTGAAGGCAGCCTTTAGAGAAGTCTTTAATGTTTGATGTTTTATTGTGTTTTTAATATTCTGTTGGGATCCACCCAGAATGGCAGGATACAATGGTACCTCTGGTTACCAACTTAATTTGTTCTGGAGCTCCATTCTTAAGCTCAAATCATTCTTATCCTGAGGCGCGCTTTCGCTAATAGGGCCTCCCGCTGCATGTCCACCTCTGGCGCGTGATTTCCATTCGCATCCTGGGGCAAAGTTCGCAACCAGGAGCAGCTACTTCTGGATTAGCGGAGCTCGTAACCTGAAGCGTTCGTAACCAGACGTACCACTGTATCTATTATTATTATTATTATTATTATTATTATTAAAATAAAATTTTGCATTAGTAGTAGTAGTAGTAGCAGTAGAATGTAGTAGCTGTGAAGTGCAGAATAAGGACTGGAATCGACTGATGGCTGACATAAGTGAAGTAAAACACATCTAAAGTAGGGTGGGAGTGACTGTAAGGCCATTAAGTCCAGAATCTAAAATTGCCGCCATGGCTAGGCTCTTCCTCCACTGTCAGAGGCAGTATGCCTCTGAGTACCAATTGCAGGAAATCACAGGTAAGCAAGTGCTGTTGAGCTCAGCTTGCATGCTTCCCCCACACATTTGGTTGGCTGCTGTGAGAACAGAATGCTGGCCTAGATGGAACAGGGGCCTGATCCAGAAGGCTTTTTCTTTGTTCTTATGCCTAAGCGCACAACTGCTTATTTTCTTTTCACCTGTATAATACCTGTTACGGTCCATGATTAGCTACCTCATTGTATTATATAATATGTATTTTAATGCATTTTAATACTTCCACAAATCTTTCAGGGTTGACAACTGGTAAAAAGTGGAACAATCAGAGAGCATATTCACTATTCCCCAGTTTAATCATATGCTGGGTTTATGCAGATTTTCCTGGATAAATTAACCTGTATTCATTTATTAAGGTTAGTTAACACATTAATTCCCTGGGGAGGCAGATTTACTACAGATTTTAAAAATTGCTTTTCCAAGTTAGTTCAGAATTGGTTGGGAGCCAGCTGAGTCCTGCTCTGAAAAGAGATGGTGCTTTAGCTGAATGCATTCAGTAATGAATTACGTGCATTTTGAGAACAAGAAAACATTGCATTGGGAAGCTCGGATATATATGAACTGTGCAAGAAACACAGCAGTGTATATAATGACCTTTGATAGCAGTGTTGTCATATGAAGAAAAAATTCAGAAACCGGGTAAGCCTAGACTCAAATCTACTGACCTAGAGGACGAAGGAATGATAACCCAAGTTGTCATTGACCCTGGCTGCCCAGACGGCACTCTGTGCTGTTGTTTATACAAGAAGAGATTGTTCTTGAACAGCTTCTTCTTCAGTGCACTAAAAGGGAACATTATTATTATTATTATTTCCAATTCTTCCTCCTTTCAACTCCTGTCTTGCAGATTACCTAGGCAAGCTGACTAATCAAAGCATGAGTGCCAGGGGAATCACAGTCTGACAACGTTGAGTGATGGTTGGCACAGGTAATTGCTGATTGGATTGAAATTGATTGCCATTCCTCACTGGCACATGAGAAGCTAACAAAGATTCACTGGCCACAATCCAGTGCACATTTATGTGCACTTAAGTCCCGCTGACAACTGCTGCTGTGGCCTCAACGTCAGACGAAAAGATGGTAGCAAATGGAAAGTGCTCATCATGGAAGGATTATTTTTCAGGGCATGTAGCCTGGGAAAGTCTGTTCTCTCTCTTGAAATTGCCTTTCTAATGATTAATTGAGTGTTTACATCTAGAATCATGGACAATCTTTATCTCTTTTAGTTTTCACCTGCCTCCAGTCTTGCTTTCTCATTTATTCTTTCCTTCTTTGTTCGTATCCCACAAAACGTTTGCCAGGGCTCACTTCATATTCTTCTTGCAAGTATTCATACTTGGAATATCTCTAAAAATCACACCCATCAGGTTGCCAAACATGCTACATACCAATGTCATATACAAAGGAGTCATTGACTTCAACAGAGCCATGCAGGATTTCTTTCAGGAGATATGCCTGTTTTCCCACTTGTGTACTGACAGAAGGGCCGGTGCTCCTGTAAAAGTCACAGTTCTTCACAGAATTGAACATTAAGACTGATTTTGTTACCCAGGAGGGAAGGAACCAACATTTAGGCAACAATAGGAAATCTCTATAGTACTTTCTAATGTTTGAACTGCATTCACAATGCATTGTCATTCTCCACATATTGCGGATGGTATCAGTGAGTTGGAAGGGAACTTAAAGGTAATATATTCAAACTCAATACAGGAAATCCACTTCTACAGCATCCGTGATTGGTAGTCTTCCAGCCACTGCAGGCAGAGAGATAACAACAAGTCTAAGACTACTGACTGCATTCATGAACAGAAGTGAATTCAGAATTGTGCTTCTATCGCTGTTCAAGCTACCATCCTACAATGAGTTGATACTCATGCACAAATATAGGCTAAATATCACACAGTCTGTTGTGTTGTTCTTAAAATAGGTACAGATCCCTTGTGTGTTTAAAGGCGAGGGTGTACTTGTGAACACAATGAAATCAACGGGCTGTTGGTGAGTGACTGTTTCTTCTGTTTAACGCTGAACATTAGAGGAATGGAGACTAAATCACTTGTGTCAGGATGATATTAGTAAACTGAAGGTCACTTTCAGCATACTTTAGCATGCCTTGGAGGCAATACTGATAAGGAGAAAGACAAAAGGACAAAGACAAAATTAACTTTTAATTTCCCACCAAAGCTACAGCTGACAGAAAAAGGGAGATGACTGGGATTGCTTGCAACATACCGTATAGGATTGTATATTAAATAGCTTATCTGATTTAGCTCATCACAGATACTGAGCATGTAACTATTTATAAGCATTTATATATACACTCAAGTACATAGCGTGGTAAATATTAGTGACACATTTCATATCTCTTTTCAGTGCCAATTCCTCTTGCTCTAAATTAGATGAAGATATAAACAAATCAGATACATTAATTTTCTCTTGAAGAACCTTTCATGATTGCTTACCAAGAAAAGTTATTTACATGTTGATAAAAGGTGTTATTTAACACAGTGTGTGGTAATTTCCTCTAACTCAAAGGCATTAGGTGCCTCAAAGAGCACATTTTCTGCACATATCCTTATGTTCTAGTCCTCATGAACACATACATTCCAGAGGAAGAATTTTATTGTTGTTCTGATTTATTTGTATGAAGCCAAATATTAAACAGTGAAATTATTTATGTTTAACATATGGTGAATTATGCATGCTTCTTAAAAGTAAGGCATATGCCTTAGGGAAAAGTCAGGTTCATGCATTCAAAGTTATTGTCTTATCTGACTGTGGTAAATCATGCATGCAAATCGTGAATTAAAGCTTTAAAGACATAGGATCTGCAAACAGTGTTGTAGTGTAGAGAGCAGAATGCAGATCCCATTCCACTGACCCTTCCCTCCAGATTTCCAGATCCCCTCACCTGCCCAACTGTGAGTCACAGCATGCCATGGCTATTGACCTCCCTACCTCAATATTTTTTTAGTACTGTAAACCTTGACATTTTGCCTGAGCCTGATTGTATCTCTTTCTTATGTATGTTTGTGTGGTGCTGTTTTTGGCTACAGTAGGATCAGGACTTAGAGAACTTAGATTACTATATGATATTTTAAAAGTGGAAGAATGATGTATGTGTCATGTCTCAGATGGAGGAATCCTTATTAAAGGAGGGTGCCATGTCCCAGCTGGGGATGTTCCCCTCAGAAGAGGTCCTTGGCCAAGCCCTGGGCCAGGCTCCCTCTGGGGGCAAGGAGCTGGGATCCTGCAGTGAGGCTGAGGAGGGGCCATCCACACCCAGGGTGAGTTCAGCCTCAACACATTGAGGCCAAATGAGTTCCAAGCCCAAAGGAAAGTAGGAGGTGCCATAAACACTGGATGGAAACCTGATTCTGAGCAAGTGCACGGATACAGGCAATGGCTCTTCAGGAGCAACAGCCTCCTTGGAAATAAGACCCGCCTCTTAAGGAGACCTCTGGAAAAGGGGAGTTAATAGGAGTCAGCTGAGGCTGTGGCGTGGTTCCAGCAGCACCAGCTTAAAACTCCCAATGTTGAGCTGGAAGAGCTGCTAAACCAGCTCTGTGTCCTGCCTGCTACTGGGTTGCCTGTCTATGCCAAATCTGGCTGTGGACTGCTGTAACCTTGTCTCTTGCCTGACCCTTTTGAGCTCAGATAGCTTGGTCCCTGACTTTAAACTGTTGTGACTTTGCTTCTCGCCAGAGCCTTTGCTTTGGACTCTGCTTGCTTGTGCTCTGACCTTGGACTGACCCTCAGTACTGCTTTGGTAATGCTGCTTTGCCAGCAAGTCCCCTGTTTGCTCAGAGAGCCACCAAAAATGCTTCTCAGCTGGGGCAACATTTGGTCTCAGGCTGGCCTGGGTTGGGTGACCCCAAACATCTTTATGAAAAAGGAGTTAGGCTGTATTAAATATACGGTATATCATTACAATATATTGTGTGGGTCTATGACCTGCTTAGCTGAGCTTGTTATCACTTTTAAACATTTTGCCCAATTGCCTTAATTCCACCTGTTGATTTGCTAACATCTTGCTATGTCTGTATATGGAAAAAACAAACAAACCCCACAGTGCTGTAGTGCCGAAATAGATACAGTAGCTTTTCAAGGGGTTAAATGTGAGAGCTTAAAGTAGCTTGGAATATCTTTTCTGTATAAAAACAGGCTGGGCTTATTGCCATAAGCACACTCAAGAGAGTCATGAAGAATAATTGTGTGAAGTTCTTATTTTCCTTCAGAGCAGCAATGAACAGTTCCTAAAGGGGAGGGGAATCTTGTCAGAGAAGATGGGTAGTTTAAAATAGCATCCATTTTGGTAGGTGGTTTTCTCAGATTCCAACAGAAGGAGGTCAGATAGACAGATAATACAAACAAGAGGGACTTGTGTCACTTCTCTTTCCCTTTTTCCTTTTAAACTTGTCTTATTTGGGGGGGAAATACATTTCCCTACCTCCCACCTAAATGTTTTCTGTAAAGAAACAGCATAAACGTGGACAGGAACAAAAAGAACATAATGAAAGCAAATTCAGGAAACAAAATCTACAGCACATATAGTAAATGTATGCAGGCTTTTGAGTTCTCCAGAGCTCTTCATCAGGCTACAAAAGTAAACAAAGAAGTGGGTGGGACAGAATAGTCTGGCTTTTTATGACTTCTGAAGAGTCTTAAGGTGGGATTTAATATTGGGCCACATCAAGGCCTTTGGCCAATTCCCATCTTTGGAAATTACAAAAACCATCTGTTGGTCTCCCTCTATCCTTTCACAAAACAGACAGGTTCTTTGTTATGTAGGAACAGAGAGAAAGGTGCTGATTAACTTTAGTTGGTGTGCTAGTTTAAAATATCAGTAGAGGTCAAATTAGGTAGCTTTACCTAGCAGTTCAACTTTGGTAGCAGAATATAGGTATCTACCCAAACACACAAATGTAACTCTGTGTGATAAAGAAGGTTCCCTGATTCTGCAAAGTGTTCTACCCATGTTCAAGGAAATGTAAGTAAACCCCTCCTGAAAACCTTCTGCACTCAGCACAGGGAGGGTTGGGGAGTAAGCAGGCAGGCTGATGCATACTGTGACATTGCAGGTGGGACTTGCATGTGGGCTACTGTCCCACCCACAGTTTTAGCCCATACATGTTGAGATAAAATCCAGAACACACCTTCTAAGTGATAGTTAATGGATTTCCAGTTATTACAGTATTCTTAAAAAATGCAGAAGCATCTTGAGCTACAAATTTCAGATCCAATATTTTATTATACTATATATTACATCTCCAGTATCATTCATTTCTTATTTTAATCTTTTGTTCATACTATTAAGGGTAGGTTGATAAGGTAAGGAAACTGGAGCTTGTGGGGTTTTTTTAAAAATCTTGCATAATGTTAATTCAAAAGTCTGCCTTTAGAATTAATAAATAAACTTCCCATTTATGCAATGCATGAATAGAAATACTTACAACTGTGGTTCCCTTTTAAGAGAAAACTCCTTGCTAAAAAAATTTACTTATTTTTTAAATTTAAATAATAGCTGTTCAATAGTTTTGAGAGTATCCAGAATGCCTAAGTAACAGTTCTTGAGCACACTATGCTTTCAAAATATTATTGGATGTAGATCCCCATTGTTTAATTAACAAAGTGTTGGCTAAATTATAAAATTATTGAGAAAGCATGAAGACATTGAGAAGATATTTGAAAGTCACTCCTTGTCAGCACTATGCATTAACACAAACAGGCCTGGCAAACAACTGGAATGGTTTGAAAGGGAGGACTTGAATCCCATCAAGTATGTAATCAATGCCTTCATGCTTTCTTTTTCTGTAGTTTGCTTCTCAGGATGCACCTGTATAATTATTGTCCTAGGAGATGTGATTCTGAAATCCTTTCCTGCTGCATAAACATTTGTTAATTGTATCTTGGGACCAGGATGAATTCTGATCTAAATCATGGCCTGTCCAGGCGATGTTCCCAGATAAGAGACAGGGGATTACATCTGGAATGGGCTAAGTTGTCTGCATTTCTCCCCTTGTTTTTACATTTTGGACTCTTAGAGTTAGAGGACTTTCAGAGGTGCATCCACCTCTTTAAAAAATGTTTAGGGGTACTCTCATTTTCCTACTTATATTGAAATATTGCCCCTCAATGATGCCAAACGTAGATTAAAAAATGTTTAGGGGTATGTGTATGCCTGCGTCCCCCCAGAAAAAAAGCAGTGGGTGCATCTCAAAATTGGGCATAGGGTCCAGGTTGCAACAGCAAAAAAAAAAAAAAACACAGAAAAATCTCAAGCACAAGTAAATTCATCTTTGCTCATTTAGGGGGTGATAAAGGCCTTTTAGGGTTATTGAAATATTGTTTGAAGCCCATCTGTGCTCTCCTTGTTCCCTGCCAGTTTTTCTACCCGATCAGCTGCTGCACCATTCTTTACTCTTTCTGGGAGTGTCACAGTGATTGTGGTGGTGTTACGATGCTGTACAGCAAATCATGCCTGGCTACATGATGACATCACAAAGACAAATCAAAATAAGGACAATGCTTCCTAGTTCTCCTGAATGGGTGAACGCATTTGCCTTCTTTCATGATTTTACCCTAAAAAATAAAGGGGGGGAAGCAACCTTAAAATGTGTGTGTCCTTTTTTGTTTCTGCCCAAAGTTTTCACAAACAGCACCTCCCTTATGCCTAAGCTGTACTATTATGGTGCACTTTAAATTGCTTGCTTTTTAAATCAATAGCAAGATTAGATATGAGTTGATATGATTGTGTTTCAGATATTTAGTTGGCCATCATTGGTTCAGTTTGGTCTTAAAGCTACAAGCTACTGCCAACAAATGGGACAGCGGGAGAAACATTATCCTTTTTTACTTTTTTTAAGAACATGAGAGCTTTCCTGGATCAGACCAAAGGCTCATCTAGACCAGGAGCTTATAGGAAGTTCAAAAGCAGGACCTGAGAACAATAGTACTCTCCCTTCTTGTGATTCCCAGCAACTGGTATGCAGAGCTGGAATGCCTTCAACAGTGAAAGTAGAACATAGCCATTGTGGCTAGTAGTCATTTTTACAACAGAGAAACAATGATATGATCTTAAGCCTACACATGTACATTTTATTTGTATGCCACCTTTCCATATTTAAAACCATGCTCAAGGCAGCTTACAATATGGGGGGATACATAATTACAAACATAACATAACAAAAGTAAAGGTATAGGTAAAGGGACCCCTGACCATTAGATCCAGTCGTGACCGACTCTAGGGTTGTGGAGCTTATCTCACTTTACTGGCCGAGGGAGCCGACGTACAGCTTCCGGGTCATGTGGCCAGCATGACTAAGCCGCTTCTGGCGAACCAGAGCAGCGCACGGAAACACCATTTACCTTCCCGCTGGAGCGGCACCTATTTATCTACTTGCACTTGACGTGCTTTCGAACTGCTAGGTTGGCAGGAGCAGGGACCCAGCAACGGGAGCTCACCCTGTCGCAGGGATTTGAACCTCCGACCTTCTGATCGGCAAGTCCTAGGCTCTATGGTTTAACCCACATAGCCACCCGCGTCCCCATAACAAAAGTAGTCAAGCAATAAATAAAACATCAAAAAGTGAACAACCAAATTGAACAATTTCCACATAAATCATAATAAGATCTAAAATATAAAAAATAATATAGATAACCACAATAACCCCCTTCAACAATGTCCAGCCAAGAGTGTTCAGCAGCCTCAGCTTTTGGAGCTGGAATCAATGAGGCCCCACCCTCCCAGGCCAGGTGGAAAAAGTCCTTCAAGGCAGGGAGCCAGTCATTCAGGACTCACAGCCAAGATATGTTCAGTGAAAGAACTAGTGACAAATTTACAGCTAAATCTCTCTTATACATTTATTTACTGAGAAACAAGTCCCAACATTTCAATGTCACATTTCCATGAAATATTGTATCAGACTACATTATCTTTATATAGTTTGTGTTTACTGGAGATGCCTTTTTGTGTATGGATTTTAGATTATTGTTTTCAGACCAAAGATACAAAGAAATCCAGATATTTTAGCACATGCGTATATGTGGGTATCCATTCTACATGAGAACAGCAGACCAAAATATATCACATAGCACGTGCTTTGAGGATGCCACAATGCATCAGATTTGTGCTGACTCTGGTGGAGTTATCAAATGTCTGATTGAGCCCATGGAAAAACGCTTATCTAACTCCCACTGGACAGCTTCCTTCTTCTTGAGCTGGGAGGATAAAACTTTCTGCAAAGTCTTGTAAAACAGCAAGGTGCATTAAGTTAAAGCAACTCACCAGTGGCTTCAACCTCTATGTCTAGCACTAACTCAGCAGATGATTAGAGGACTGTGTGACCCTTGGCAGCTTTACAGGGTCATATTTTGACATGGCTGAACTGTTCTTGAACAATTCCTCCAATGTGCTAGGTACAAACAGTCTTTTCTTCAGCCTCAAGCATGCATGTCTTATCTTTCCTACCTATTTTTTTTTAAAGAAGCATGGCTATTGAAATATACTGAAGGTTAACTCAGCTTCTTGCTTATGTTGGTTTTATGTTTCCATTCTTCTGCTTGGACAACAGCACATCGTGGTCTTTACTTCCTATTTTAACTTCTGTAAAGGAGCCATTGCTGGCCCTGAACTGCAGTTTTGACCCTGATTCTGTAAATGGTGATATTTCATGCTGTATCACGAGTTTAAAACACCAGTTTAATTCACCAGTTTAGTACCGCCAACCAAGAGACAACTTGGTGTAATCATTTAGAGACAACTGCATAAGAGAAAGTTTGTTTTAGGATGAGAAACCTTTCTTCTGTTCCTACTAGGCCTATTTAGTGGCAGTAAGGAAGCAGAGAGTGTTGGGTGACCAGCAGGGCCAACCCACCTATGAGACAAGGTGAGGCAGTTGCCTCAGGGTAGCAGGTTCCTGAGAGTTGGGAGGCATGGTAAATTTGACCTCTGCTCTGTGGAACACGCCCTGTGCTTGTTGACCTTCACAACCTCTCTCTCCACTGAGCAACTGCTGCTGTGCGCATGCACCTAGTGACCATGGGTGGTGGGTGCATGGGTGGCGGGCATGAAGCAAAGAAGGAGGGGACAGCGCAGCAAAAGAGGCAGAAAAGAGTACTTTTTGTTTTGCCTCTAGTGGCAAAATGTCCTCAGTCAGTCCTGGTGACCAGCTACCAGTGAAGTCTAAACTTTGGGAATGGCTCAGTTGAACAAACCACTGTACTTTCAGTGTAACAAGGACAATAGTCTACCCACAGATTGCAGGACGGTTATTGCATTTCTTTTTAATAGCATTGAACATATCTAAAATTGTCCACAGTGGCAGAGAAGGGCAATTACTGAGAGCATCTATTTAGAACCTTAATGGCATCCCTATTTCTCTGTTACCCACATTACAGTTTCATCAATGGCTTCGGATGCAGCAGAGAATTTCAGATATTACCAGAGCCATCTTACTTTGCATCACAAATGCTCTTAGACATTTGGTGCTGCTTTCTTTGAAGTACTTCCCTAGTGTACCCTTGTTATAATTTTTAAAGCTTTATTACTAATTTCTGTGTCAGAGTGATAAAAGATGAATGGTCAACACGTAGCTGTGCTAACGATGCCAACTGAGGACATGATTTATTAGTGAATAACATTACTTTCCATAATGATTTTTGTATAAAACATATATAGCTAGACTAGAACATTAACTTCACATGCAAATATTGCCAGCATATTTCCTCCCTGTTAAAAAGTAGCTGGAAAAATACCGGTAAGTGTGAGGCACAAATATAGACTGAACAGCTGTTGCTTTTACACAGTTTGAGAGAGGCTGTAGCCCTATTCAAGCCTTATTATTGTTATTATTAAAATTTGTATGCTGCTTTCCCATATAAATATGCTCAATGCAGCTTACAACAAAACAAGTTCCAAATATTTCAAAATAAAACAATATTTAAGCTCTTAGAAAAACATTATTGATTGGAGGTCTAGTCTGCTTACTTCAGGGTGAGTCTCACTAAAGATGGTACTTTCAAAGGGATTACAGCTACTCTAGAGTAAGGATGCATTCGCATATATAGATGCGTCATCTGATGCCTGCATCATGAAATGATAACTTGCACAGGTGAAACAGCCACCACAGACCATACACCACAGACAGAACTTTCATGCACATGGCATGACCTAACTCAAAGAGAATATTTTTCAAAGCAGAAAGTCCATACTTCCAGCTTCAAGTAACTGAATATAGGGGTAAACACAACCATCATTGCACATTCATTGCACATTCAGAGGTAGATGCAGTGAGGGCTTGTAGCTCCAGCCTCCACACCTGCATCTGGTTCCATCCATATGTTTGTAAGCAGGGGAGGATTCTGACTGGGCCAAGGTCTGCCCCCCTGTAAGAGTTCTATGGCCATACATGACAGTACCAAATGCATGGATAGTGGGGGAATTACCCATGGGTTGGCTAGCCTAGAGAGATTGAAAGAGAGCAAAACGATGAGGATGGAGAAAACTAAAGTAGTGCAAAAGAGGTCTATTTCTCCCTACGTCCAGTCCACTGAGGCCTCAGCAGCTGTGGAAATAGAATCATAGAATTGTAGAGTTGGAAGGGAACATGAAGATCATGCAATCCAACCCCCTTCCCCGATGCAGGAATCTTTAGCCCAACCTGGGGCCCATGACCCTGAGATTAAGATTCTCATGCTCTACCTTCCGTACAGCCAGCAAGTGAGGAGGTTGGGGGGCCTCACAAGGGAGCATCAATTACAAGCAAGTGTTAAACTCTTCAGGTGTTTTTTTTTCTTAAGTGGTCTCCACTTTTTCTGTGAATGGTGGGACCCAGTCTGAGTTGAGCCTGGAAGCTTGTCCATCTCTCTAATTATGTTGCCTGACGCAAGCTAAAAAATTACAACGAAGGAGCATATGAATCAGAAAGCTATAAGGTGTGTGTGTGTGTGTGTGTGTGTGTGTGTGTGTGTGTGTGTTATTGTTGTTTAATCAAGTGATTTCAAGCATTTTTTTTTTAAAAAAATTGCATTTCTTCCATTGACAAGCTGTGTTGAATGGCAGATTGAATCATTTCTTTTGAAAGCCATGTGTAAAGACATCATGGAACTGAAAGATGGTCTGCTGAGAATAATGAAAGAAATGTCTTTATAAAATTAATAATACTAGGCCCCAGTCAAGTACCTGAATTCATAGGTCTAGCAAAAACACTAATTAAACTCAGATTATTTCTGGTTTTCAGTCATAAACTATGCTATTATTTGATAATTCTGTTCTTAATGGTGTAGCTATGATGTTTACTGCTATGCATTGCTGGTTTCTTTTGTCTGTTTATGGCTGGTAGCCCAAAATCAAGGGCAGCTTGAAAACCTTGCCTAAAGCAAAAGAAAAAAGAAAGAAAAACTTTTCAACAACCTGTTGGCACAAATGCAAGAAAAAGAAAAAGGTTAGGATTTGTACTGCATTTCTTCAAACTTTGAATTAGAGCTTCTCCTCGTATTAACATCTTTTAACAGCTGATCAGATCCTTTAGAATTCTGGCTAAATGTAAACCAGGATCTCCATGTGGAAGCCAGTGTGCAATGGGAGAGAGAAAGGGAGGCGTGAGGAAGGGCTGTGCATCTACGGTGCTTTAGAGGCGATGAAGTCAGATGTCTGAACACAGAGGGCTTTGAATTTTTTTGACAAAAACCTAAAAAATCTCCCCGTGAAAATGAGACACACATCTTCTTTACTTTTTGTGAAACAATATTCAACCTCAATAGACCATGTTGAACCAGTTTAGTTTTAACCAATGAAATGGCAGTTCTGTCACTGGATTTCTCACAATTCCCAGTGTTTCACAGTTTCACAGGGCCTACTGGATTGTTATGGTTCATAGCATTGGCTTGATGCCCTCAAAACGTCCTTCTCCACTGAAGGGAACTGGGAGCTCTATGACTGCAAGGAATTACTGATTCAAGGTGAACAGGCATGATACAGAGAACCCCAAGCCTACCAGACATCTTTATTACAAAGCATATAGAGACAATAGACTGAATACACATTTATTGGATACATATTTACCACGAAGGATCAAATACACAGACTACAGTAAAAGTACAAAGTCTATTTAATTTCTGCTAAAATCAATGGAACAAGCACACATTTAAGAACTTATCTCACTCTGATTTCAACAGTAAGTAAGCATGTTTATTTTTCTGTAGGCTGTGCCCATTATGTTTTGCCTTTGGCTGATGCAACACTGAGTTTGAGGGAACCACAAATCTATTTACAATCCGTCATTAGAAATGATTAATTAGAATCTGTAGGAACTGTTGGCTATTTCTGGCACTGCTGGGAAGTACTTTATCCCAGAGTAAAAGTAATTTGCCCCCATTGTAAATTCTGCAAAGGTTGTGCCATGCACAAAATCAGAAGGCTTTGGACTTAGCGGAGGTGAGTTAAGAAAGGCTCGGAGCCACTGTCAAGACAGTATTGTCAATCTTAGTTAAATGTTGATGGTAGACACAGTCAGTTTCAGCTCAAAATGGATATTTTTTTTAATTCCTTTTTTATTTGGCAGTTTTAAAGTTTAAAGGTTGGACACTATCTAACTATACCATTTGTCAGGCAAGATAATGTAGAGTTGATATTCTTTAATGGCTAGTAAACAACTCTTTATGAGATTTGGCTGTAAAAATATATCTCCTCAATGTTCTGAATGTAGGGGAAACTATTGGAAGTTTGGAGAATGTGGCACACCTTTCCCACATCAGCCTCCAGCTAGAATGATGCAAGCTAGATTTATGTGCAGAGAACAAAAGGAACATGTTTGGCACTGATAGAGAAATGGATTGAGTAAGCTGAAGGCAAAATCTCCTGAGGTGTTGGGCTGTCCCTCCTAGCTGATCTGATGTGGGCCACGGGATTGATGCTTATAGAAGTATTTAAACTGTCTCTGCCTATGCTTGGTTTGTATATTTGAAGTTAGCAGTACAAAATCCTTTTCATTCCAGAGCATCTGTTCCACCTTTTGTAAGCAGCATGTCCACCTCCATCACATTGAAAGATTCCATCAACGGTGTCTCCGAAAAAAATTACATATCATTTGGGAAGACAGGCGAACTAATGTCGGTGTACTGGAAGAAGCAAAGATCACCAATGTCAAAGCAATGATTCTTCATATCAACTTTGCTGGACTGGTCGTGTTGTTCAGATGCCTGATTATCATCTTTCAAAGCAACTACTCTATTTCTAACTTAAGAATGGAAAGAGAATTGCCGGTGAACAACAAAAGAGGTTTAAAGACATTCTAAAATCTTTATTTAAAAAAGCAGTATAAGCATGGATAATTTGGAAACATTGACCTGCAAGCTCTCCAATTGGAGAATAGCCTCTACCAAAGGCTTCTTGGATATTGAAGAATCACAAACTCAGGATGAAAGGGAGAAACAAGATAAAAGGGAGGCACGTTTGGCAAATCCTCACCATGATCAACTCCCACCCAGAAACCTATGTCCCCACCGTGGAAGGACATGTGGATTCAGAATTGGCCTCCACAGTCATTTACGGACACACCATTAAGACCGTAGTCATGGAAAATATTCTTACTTGGCTACAAGTGATTGCCAAAGAAAAAATGAAGAACTGGGTCCATGCAACGCAATACAATACGTTAAACTCTAATTTTTGAATTTCTAAAATTTGAATTGAGGAATCTTAAATTTGGACTTACGATTTCATGTCACATAACAGTCACATACTGGCTATAAAATATACTTGTTTTACATTCCCCTGCAAAAGACAAAGCAAAAGCATTACAGTTTAGACGAAATTAAAAGTGGGCATTCTTAAGGAGCATTAATCAGAGAATTAATGTACTTGCCACTTCCAAAGATGCAAAAGAGTATTGGGTCATCTTTGTATGATTAGTCATTTGCAAAAGCACATTTACTACTGGAAATCACTGGCAAGTCCCCAACACCACCCATTTTGATTTGAAACTTTAAATGCTTGTTCCCACAAAATCCTTCATCCTTCAGCAAAATGGATGGCTGAAGCTTGTTTGGTGCTAATTATGTTCTGTGGTCTACCAAGACTGAAGTTTATTTGTTTTGCAGCTGCCACAGGACTGTTACTAACAAATTAGCTTTCATTTATTTCAAAGAGGGCACTAGCGCTGGACAGAGAATGTTATAGTCCCACATGGAGGTTACTGAACAGCACTTGCATGTCACTTCAGCTTTGCAAAGTCTGTGTATTTACTTTTTTAAAACATAAACCACTTTTCAAACAGAATGGCCCCCAAAGTGGCTTACTAAAATGAAGACAAACAAACTTAATACAATTTTAACATTAGATTAAAAGCAAACATTTCTTTATATTGTAACAGTAAATTTGATTTATAAATTGTTTTCTGTTTATATTTGGCTTTCTGTGTGAATAAGATGCTTACTGTTGGTCCAGCCTCTACCAGCCTGGTGTTCATGAAACTTCGGGGGGGGGGGATGGACTATGAATGGTCATGGTGTGGAAGAGGCAATGTAGTCAGTTGTAGAAGCATCTGACCTGGTATCAGTTCTGGAGTTTGGCCTTATTACACAATCTATTCTGTACCGCTCCGTCTAAGCTCCTTTGCTGATCTAGCTATTTGGCCCTTGGTGGTCAAAGGTTGGGGAAACTCACAGGCTGAATCAGGGTCTGGTAGTTAAAATTCTGGTGAAATCCTTTTGCTCTGCCATTCAGGAGCTAAAAATGCAAAAAGTACTAGATAGCTGATCCAAAGGTCTCCAATATATTCCAAGGATGTTGGTTTCAGCTGGACTCAGCACTGCATGCTCCAATACATGTGTCTCATATGACACTGTTTGCGTAATCAAAGGAGCAACTCCCCACTGACTATAAACAGTATACTTTACTAAGATAGTTTCATAGAAGTCACTTATAGGGCGTACTGAAACAAAACAAAAAACCTGCTGTCCTACCTCTTTTGTGATGACAATTGGTTTTTTGAAATAGAGTTGAACCAGAATGAAGAATTCTTTGTTAGAATTAATACAGAAAGTCATACTGTGAGACTATTCAGCTCCCCCTTCAGCTTTTCTGTGCTGGTCTTCAGAGATAGGGGACAGATTATCTAGAGGCTGCAGGTAAAGTCTCGCTAGTAATGTAGAATGACTATAGCTCTCTCTCTCTCTCTCTACATATATATATGCACAGTGGTACCTCGGTTTAAGTACTTAATTCGTTATGGAGGTCCATACTTAACCTGAAACTGTTCTTAAGGTCCGTACTTAACCTGAAACTGTTCTTAACCTGAAGCACCACTTTAGCTAATGGGGCCTCCTGCTGCCACTGCGTTGCCGGAGCACGATTCCTGTTCTCATCCTGAAGCAAAGTTCTTAACCTGAAGCACTATTTCTGGGTTAGCAGAGTCTGTAGCCTGAAGCGTATGTAACCTGAAGTGTATGTAACCCGAGGTACCACTGTATAGATATAGATATAGATATAGATATAGATATAGATATAGATGATATAGATATAGATATATTCTTAACCTATGTGGGAGCAGCAGCCTTTGCTAGGAACTTGTACATGGCAGCTGTGGTCAAGTGGATGAAGAATAAACTGAAGCTGCATCCAGGTAAGGTGAACACAATGGCAGTGAAGGACTCATTGGGGCTTGTGAAAAACACAGATGTACCTGGGACTGATGGACTTTTTCAGCCCTCAAGGATAAAGCAGGGGCAAGGAGTTAGACAATGTCATTTTCCTTATCTAATCTTCTGGGGATGTGGTTTACTTGCAGAAGAATTCCCAATCAACTTTAATTGCCCAAACAGACATTATCAGCATGCAACTGAACACCACTCAAAAATAGAGACCCTAAGCTTCTTCACTTGAGGTTCCCAGATGGGTCATTATTGTCCAGGTTGGGTGGCCACCTGTCAGGGATTGTCTAGCTGTGATTCCTGGGGTTCATTCCAACTCTACAGTTCTATGGTTGGAATTCAGCACCCAGGTGTCTAATTGACAGCTGTTTTCAGAAATGTCTTTTTCCAGATGCATCATATTTGTAGATGGAGACCACTTCTTGAGGATAGAGATGTGGCTGGCAGCAGTCAGCCCTGACTTTGTAACGTCAGTGATCGACAATGGCAACGTGAGCTACACAAACTGGATTAGTGCTTCCCAGAATGTAGGAGGTTATAGCTGGAGAAAAAGAAAAGTTTATGGAGACACTACAGATTTCAGGATGGATGCAGGATACACTTATTACTTTCCCATGATCTTGTACAATCTGCATCTAACATCTGAATGAAATATACTGAATGAAATGTATACTGAATCCTATCAATTCTATCAATGTGAATTATAAATCCACACCTCTCCCTGCCTGTTCCTCTCGCTTGTTTGAATAACTGCTTTTCTTTCCAACCCCCGTGTCACCTGGCACAAATACCAGACTGATTGTAAAGCTGACAATAGAGAACTCAGGCAGAGATTAATTACATAGCGATCATATCCAGTTCAGTTTTTTCCTGTTACATAGCATGTATGCATTTCATGTTAGCATGCTGCCTGTTTCATGTGGAAGAGAAGAATATTGGTGACTTGCAAATGAATGTGGGTATGGGCAACAACCCAGTAGTCCTTGCTGTCAAGGCTTACACAGTAATTAATAGGTGCAACGAGGCTATTCTAGACTACCAGAGCACCTTCTCTGTCAACTTCCATTGAACTGGAGAGCACCAGAAAACGTTGAGGGTGTGTGTGTGTGTGTGTGTGTGTGTGTGTGTGTGTAAAAAGTGGAGCACCTTGATAAATGTCAGCCTCTGACTATAAATTGTGTGGCTCAAGCTGCTTTAATTGGACTAATCCGCATAGCTGGTAAGAATCTGATTTAAGCAGCTGTGTGGTGCAAGCACTCAATCAGAGGACTTGAACTAGAGGTGAAGGAGAGGTGCCAGCTTTTCTCCCATGCCAAAACAAAGCTCCCTGCCAGGGCGATGGCTTGGGGTGAAAGAAATTTGATCCTTGGAACAAAATCCTACAATACTTCTCCATTTCTCATTCCAAAGCTAGACTCTGAATTGTGAGTCATTTTCGCAGATCACCCAGTAATCAGCAATGTTTCTTGTTTACTTAATTCATTCTTTCGCCTCACTCTATATACAGTATGATTTGCTGGGGGTGTGCATCAGATTTTGACAAATTCTGAATTGGTCTGGGCTGATTTGGAAAGCTTTGTGGCTTTTCTAAACCAAAGTTTGGTCTTTCTGAATCACCGTGAAGCAAACGAGGTCCCTCTGGCATGATTTGGAGAGATGTGGAGATTTGGACATCTAAAAAACAACTATGCAGATAGCATGTTTCCAAAAAAATTCAACAATTTATCCTCAAGCTTGCCATATAAGGAAAATGCCATATTGGGGAGAGGGTACTGTGCATTTTCAATGTGCAGAAAAACACAGGAAGGAAACACAGAGGTTGGCTCTGCCAGTTTTAAGATTGCAGATTTTGGAAGGTTTACATCTTTACTGCCACTTTAGCTACTGAGGACAGATGTGGGCTTGATATATAATATGTGGAGGATAATAAAAGTGACCTGCCTATCAGACGAATGAGATTAATTATAGCTTCCCTTTCTCTGCTGGTAAGTTCTGCTCTGCTGCTTCTTCATAATGATTTGTCTGTGTCTTGCCATTCGTGCAGTAGTCAAGGCAATGGAAGTCAAGAGCTTTTATTTTTTTTAAAAAAGGCAGAAACCTTCATTAGGATTCTGATAAGCACTGAGGTGCACTTGTTCAAATACATCTCTCTTGTAAGCCTGATCCTTGTCACTGATACAAAATCACATATACCAATTTTATTTTTATTTTTGGCATTGTGTTTTAGGGCTAAGCAAATGCTTGTACCTATACAGCCAGATGGCATTTCATGTTGTAAGATCATTGGGTCCAGTAGGGCTGTAATGGAGATGAATTAAGCTCCGCTTTGTTTTGGGCCATGGCAGCAAGAATGAAAGATGTATTACATTCTAAACCACATGTTTTACAGTGAGCCAAGACTTACCACAGAAAGTATAAAACATAAATTTGGCATTGATCAGTGTATAGTTAGTTATGGAATGAAGTAATTAACTTTTACTGGTGAGATGTCTTCCCAGCTTATCTTCTGCATAGTTTTTGCTGTGGGTTAGCCAGTTACTTTGTATGGAGGATGGCAACAGGCTGCCTCATGTCCAGAAAGGCAAGGTTCAACATATGTCTTCAAAAACCCATTTCCCTGTGGCCTACTTCTTCCCACAAGCAACAGCAACCGAGGTGGAAAATCTATGGCTAGATGTTACCACTCCAGACAACAGGTGCAAGCTCACCGTAGGTATTTCAACATTGCAGCAAAAATATTTAATTTCTTATAACACATAAGAAACTAGGTGTCAGTGAGAAGACTTAAAGGCTAGCTTTGAGGTCCTGTTTTACGATCAAGTGGTCTATAAATATTATGAAACAAACAAATAAACAGCTTCCTCCCTGGTATGTTAGCTTACCATATGTTGGGTTGTTGTTGTTAGTGAGACATTGTCTAAATCCCAACCTGCATTCTGAAGTGGCACTGTTTAAATGCAGGGCTAGCCCAAGAAATTTTGGCTTTGCTGTCCAAGACAAAACAACAAATGGCATTCCCCTACACACACACACACACACACACACAGAGAGAGAGAGAGAGAGAGAGAGAGAGAGAGAGAGAGAGAGAGAGTGAGTGTCAAGGTGTTTAGCACCCAGGGTGAGTCAAGTTTTTTAGGTATCTGAAAATGAAAAGCCCACAAACACCCCACCCTGTCAGTAACAATAACATGGCACCCAAAATCAGCTGCCTGAGATCTCAGTTTCACTCGCCTAATGTAGGCCTGCTGACTACCATTTGGTCTGGTGTTTGAAAGAACTTCATTACGGTATTAAAACTATGTTAAAGCCGTATTTGCTGGGCAGTGTGTGCTCTGATCTTGGCCATTGTTTAGCTCTTCTTTTGCTGTGTATGAATGTCAAGATCTGAGCAAGGTTTCTTTATTCCAAAGAGCATCGGACTAGTGTTTCTGCATCCTACTAGGTCAGACCCTAAGGGAAGACATTGAAATAGCTTGCTTGACACCTCTTGAAAATAGCGGTGGAGGGGGAGGTCTATTTTCACATCTCTTTCTCTTTTGCATAATGTATGATATCTGAATTAACTTTCATGACATATTAACACTCTAGAGCTGACTTAATATATAGTGTTATGTAATACATTATGCATGGCTTGTGCATCAGTTGGGCTGCGATTTCGGCAGCCACAGACTTGAAATGGTCTCTCAGTGACATAACTGTTAAGTAACAATGAAGCCAAATTCTGCATGCTGAATTTTATTTTGCATTGCTTCTTGTTATGTTTGACTTTTCTAATTTACTGAAACCACTAAGATGTAAACTGTGACTCTCCTCTTCATGTTATCCACAAAAAGGAAAGGGGATGGGGGTGGGATTTCATTTCTTTTCCTTCAAGCTGAGCTAATTCCCTTGACGTCCCATTGTAATTTCAGTCTACAACATCAGAAGCATTATGAATTGTGATATCTTTGCCTGGTACAGGCAATACAATGTGAAGAGAAAGAACAATGCTCAAATGTTAACATTGTGATTATAATGCGCTATTCACAAGCGTGGAAATGGCATGATCAACATGCCTGCACTTTCACAGAACCACAGAACTGTAGTGTTGGAAGGGACCTCAGACAGATGGCCAGCCAACCTCTCTTTGAAAACCTCCAAGGAAGGAGAGTCCACCGCCTTCCAAGGGAGTCCGTTCCACTGTCGAATAGCTCTTACTGTCAGAAAGTTCTTCCTCATGTTTAGTTGGAATCTCCTTTCTTGTAATTTGAATCATGTTTAATGGATCTAAAAATAGTTACACTGCCAATGCTAAAAAGCTTTTAAGCAGCATTTTGTCAGGATTATATGAATTGGATTGATGCTGAATAAAACATATGCATGAATGGCTATATTTGTTAATTCCAGAAGAGTAGTCTTGTTAGCCTGTAGCAGCAAAAAGGCAGTCATGTGGCCTTAGAGACTCACTGGTATACAATGACAAACTTCCAGAGGAAACAGCTTAATGTGTCCAGTTACTTTGTCCTTCTTCCTTTTCTCTCTTCTCTCAATTATCTTCTATTTGAATTTAGATTATAAGGTCCTTGTAGCAGATGTGTGTTGTTTTAAATCAGTAGCAGTGTACATGTGTTATGTCTTGGTGTGGTGTTGGCAGTCTTTTTTGGGAGAAAGAAGAGGTGCTCAGTGTGAAGTTGAAATAACCTTTAATATGCAGAAAGACATATTTTGCATCTAGAAGGATGCAGCTATACATAATGATGATGCTATGTAATAATAAATAATTATAATAAAATACGTTGAATCCTTTTTACCCTGTAAAGGTGTGTTGGTATGAATATAATAACCTTTCTTAAAAATATATTCATCCTTGTCTTTCATGGGCAAATTAATATCTAAGAATATGAGAGTGATATTCATATGCATTGGTTGTCCTACACAACTAGGAGGCTTTATTGTCAATTTCCAATCTGTATTACTAACCATACCCTTTGCTCCTGTGGCACTAAATGAAGTGTACAGCTATTCTACTAATTAAGCTGCAATTTGTATGTAAACATAATTTTGCCGTTTAGAAAGTTATGAGCAGGCCACTTTTTGAATACAGAGCTAAGAAGTGACTTTCAGGGTCACAACTTCTCACACTTCCTATGGCTTCTTTTGTTTAATTTGAAATCCTCAGCCTTGCATTTAGCTAATAATTAAATGCACAGTGTTTGATCGCTCAGCCTGCCATTGAAGTGGCAAAGGCCTTTTTCACATAGTATGCTTTCCTTATGACACATACTGTGATGTGACATCCTCAGCTGGGCTATACAATGCACTCCTAACCCTTTGTAAGTATCCACTGTTACCATCATTCACACAGGACATCGGTCAAATGCAAGTGCCAAGTTATTTAAATGCATTAATAAGTGCAGTCAAAGGGTGTCTGTGTGTGTGTGTGTTTGGAACAAAGCTCACTCAGAGAGCACATCTTTTACGTGCAGAATACTGTGCCGGTTCAGTTTTCAGTTTCAGCAATTATCTTAGGAGTGTGGAATTTCTGACACCCTCCCCCCAGATGTTAAACTACAGTTCTACAGTTCCAATAATCCCTGAACATTAGCCATGCTTACTGGGGTTGATGGCATTTGCAGCCCAACAACAGCTGAGGGCCACAGGGTCCCCAGCCCTGAAATAGTAGGTCTCAGGAAGCAGTGCTCTCCTTTCCAGGTGTGGCCATCCTCCGCTTGACTTACCTTATTGTTTATTGTTCTATCTGCACCAGACCATCTGTGGTTAATTTAAACTGTGAATGGTTGAAAAAAATTCAAATATCAAGCCATGGTTTTTGATCTTGCCATGTTTTAAAAACTCATAGTTTTTAAACTAATCACAGTACTTGCTTTGGACATAATAAATTGTGGTTAGTTTCAAGGAGGAAGTGGGTGTTTCTAGTCTCCTCCTCATGGCTGCTCTGGGAAAGGAGATGGAAGGGGGAGCCTTGTTCCCTTGGTCAGAAACCATTCTGCTTCTGCTTTTCTTTAGTTGTCATATGCAAACTTCAGTTTTATGTGGAGGAGAGAAGAGAAAGCTTGAACCCAAGGCATGACCAAGCTCATCCAAGGTTTAGCAATGTGTTTGAACTGAGCCACTGAACTTGAGGTAGGCTGGTTTGCTTTTCTACTTGGAAAAGACTAGGCTAACCAGGCTTTTTCCTCAGCAGTAATCTATACTGATTGCAAATAAGTCAGTATTATGCCAGCATTGAACATTAATCAAATCATAGCATCAGGTACAAATTATGGGCCTTTTATGACATATATCAATGACTAAGGCCTGGCACATAGACAAATCAATCCAAATAAAAGAACCAGATTTCTGTCCCTGATAGTACCAAATGAACAATCTACTATACCTGTTTTCCAGGTAGAATCTGCATCACCCATTGCCACATCTTATATCATTTCAGAGCATACTCTGACCTTCAGAGTGACTTTCCAGGGAGCACAAGGGATTGCAGTAAGGAAGCAGGGTGGGGAAAGCGCTTTTGCATGACTGGAGTTCTGCTTATACAACTTTGGATCCCACCCATTGTTATATATCCTCTCCACTTTCAGCAAATCTGCTTTCCATCCTTTAAACCTTCTCTACAGCCAACTGGTGTCTTTGCCTAATTTTCCCACCTGTTCAGATAAATAACAAACACAAATTGATTTTGGCTTTCAGCATAGAGGGAGGAGAGAAAGATGACAAACTACGTCTTTCAATGAAGAATGGTTTCTGGGAAGAGAGCATTCTGGAGTGGGACGGAGACAAAACACTGTATCTGGAATTCATTTTCTTCATTGAAGATTTTCCAGGTAATAACCATAAATATTGTAATGTTTATAGCCTTCTTATTTTGTTCTCGTTACATTTTAAATCACTGATTCCTAAGGTGTTATTCCTCCTACATACTGTTTGGTCATAATCTTTTGTTGCAGAAAAATGTGAGCCCATTCAGACTTTTTTTTAAAAAAAAAGTCTAAATAAATACCCCGTTTTATCTTTGCTTTTAATGTTTTTACATTTGAATCTGCTGATTATATATACACTTTTCCCACAGTATGCCTTTGGGAAACCTGCAAGCAGGACCTGAGCATTCTCCTCTCCAGCAGTTTTTGGAACTAGTATTCAGAAGGATTACTACCTTCGACTGTGGAAGTAGAGCATAACCATCATGACTAGTAGCCATTAGTAGTCATGACCTCCATGAATTTCTTTAATCCTCTTTTAAATGCATCCAAGTTGGTGGCTACTACAGTGGTAACTCTGGTTACCAACTTAATTCATTCTGGAGGTCCGTTCTTAACTTGAAACTGTTCTTAACCTGAAGTACCACTTTAGCTAATGGGGCCTCCCACTGCCTCCGCACCGCCACTGCGTGATTTCTGTTCTCATCCTGAGGTAAAGTTCTTAACCCGAGGTACTACTTCCGGGATAGCGGAGTCTGTAACCTGAAGTGTTTGTAACCCGAGGTGTTTGTAACCTGAGGTACCACTGTACTGCCCCATGTGGCATTCCTCTTGAACATACCATGTGGGAAATGATGTGTATACACAGTCTTTTACCATGTGCAACACAAGAGGAACGCTTAAACTGAGCCCAGAAATCAATGAGGAATTATTCTCTTGGTTTCCACCTTTCTTAATTAAAAAACAAAAGAAAATGCAGGAGGTAAAGAATGATGACAACATTCTATTGAACGATTCACCATCCTTTTGAAGATAGACTACAACTATTGTATGAATCTTTCCATGAAAATAGCATGTCATAAAATATCATTATCATTGCAATGGTTACCAAAAAGGATGCCTTAAGGGGTTTTGAACAGTAAAGTCCACAAGGTTCATGCAGAGGTATAATATTTAAACTGGTAAAGCTGCTCACGCTATTTTTAATAGTCCATATCTGTTCATCTGTGTAAATCATGCTTTCAAAAAAGGTTCATTACCAAAAGAACTTTACTCGGGAAGGGAATGTTAATAAGTAATGAAACAAAGAGCTCTGTCATAGAGATTAAGTACCCCTGTGTCTAAGTACAAAGTTCATGTAGCAAAGTGCAGCTGTTACTCTGCTCATAACCCTACAGCAGCCTTCTAACCTCCGTTCAAAATCTGTCTGCTGGCTTTCCTGTTACTGTGCTGACTAGTGCAAGGTCCAGCCAAGGTTCAAAGTTCACTGTCTGAAGGCTTGCTGGCTGTGTCCTTTGTGCAGATCTGACAATTTGCAGATAAGCCACAAATGGCTTGTTTAGATCATTTGCCCACGCAGTGGAGAGAGTTTCCATCCTTGGTTCTCTCATGGAAGCTTAGAAAATACAGAAAGCGGGGAAAGAAGGTGCAGAATTGCAGCTGAAATTGTTTGATAAATTAAGATGAAATTGAGGAAAAATAAGTTATAAATATAAACTGGACTAAGGGGTTGCTGAAAAAAACTGTAAAATAAGGATGCAGAGAGGGGGAGGTATGGGGAAGTCCATGAAAGAAGGTTTATGAAAAGGAGGATATGGAAATATACATGTTTGTATGTGTTTGTTTGTTTTGTTTGTTTTAAAATGAAAAATCAATAAAAATTATTATTAAAAAAAAATAGAAAATACAGAAAGCATATTCAAATAACTACTATTAACATACCAGAAATTATAATGCATTTCATTAATGCCTGTGAAATAATGCTGCTTGGTTGGGGTGGGTGAGAGACCCTGATATATAGCACAACCTCCAGAATGTAAACTTGAAATCAATCTAAGCAAATGTGCAAAGAGTTAAATACATGGCTGAAAGCTGATTAATAAAGTTTTTTCTATATTCTATTTGGAAAGTATTCCAAACGCTCTGTTAGAGTTTTAAGGAAACATGACTTTATTTTCATTCATAACTCGAAATTACATGGGGACATGCTAAATTTGGATAACAATGAATTTTGCCCAATTCATTGTTGGGCAACCCAAAGCACAATTAGTGGTTTATCTCAGTTGCCAGACTATGAAAGGGGCAGTGCCAAACAGACCACTGCCCCTGTCGCTCCTTGGCACCACAGATGTGAGGCAAAAGGAAGCTGTGGTTCCTTTAATTATAAGATGTATGTGAAGGGATGAAACAGTTTCAACCACTTTGCCGTTTTGTTTTTTGATTGTTTTAGAAGCTGTTCTCACCAGGAAGCTCTAAAGGTCACAGGAAGTTTAGAAAAACCAACCCAGGAAAGCAAAACTTAAAAAGAGAAAGAAACAAATAATGTATGGATGACAGAAAATAAATTTATCAAATAATGGAAAACAGAACATTAACACAACTTTGGTTTGGTTAAGAAGTTAGGCGGAGAAGTGGAAATACAGTAATGCAGATAGGTAAAACTGGCTAATGCAGATAGGTAAAACTGGCTAATTAGTTACATCCAGAAGAAAGAAGCCTGGATGAAAAGAGCTGCAGTGGTCCAAGACTGTAAAAGCTGAAATGAGATAAATGGAAACTGATTTACAGTGAAATATTGGCTCGGGGATAGAAATAAACTAGATTGGGTTTAGATGGATGCAAAGAATTGTAGTTTACCCATTGCAGAGCTACAGTTCTCAGCACCCTTAACAAGCTGCAGTTCCCAGGATTGGGGGCAGGGCTTAAATGTGCTTTAGATGTATAAAGAGCCCTGTATGCCACTACCATGATAGTTTTTCCAGGTGCTGGAATGCCATACAATACCCTTACAGGAAGAACCGAACCTCCAACGTTATTTGTGCATCAAGTCTGACACCTGGGTCAGAGGAATGATGTGGACTATGCATAGCTTGGAAAGTTCAAGACACAGAAATGTAATGTAAAAAGAAGGAGAAAAGAGCCTCCTTTTAAAGAAAACCAGTGCCTACGTGCATTTAAATGTTAAAAGGGAAACTAGCTCAAAAACAGCCCCAAAGAAGCACACACACACTCCAAATAGCAAGCTTTCTCTACACTGCCTGGCCAGGGTGTTGTGCCTGACAGGATCCCAAGATAGCAAGAGCAATTTGTTTTAAATCAGGAGTGGAAATCTTGTACCATCCTGTGAGAACAGGATGCTGGACTAGGTGGACCATTGGCCTGATTCACCTGGCTCTTTTTATGTTCTTAAGAGCAGCCAAGTTAAAATTTCAAAACTCATGCAGATTCTGGCTTCTTTTGTCTATCTGGCAAATGCACCAACAGACTGCTTCAGAATAGTCAGGTTATAGTGACCAAAGCTTTGATAGCCAACCACTATAGATAGATCATTTTCATCTTGGGTACAGCTTGGCCAGAATGCACCGCTTACTACACTCAACTGTTACCTCCTTTCTCTCAGCATCCTACATATGCCTTATCCCAGGCTTTTTCATATCAGCCAGGGCAGCAGGCACCGTATGGCAAGCTAAGCTAAGACTCTACTGAAAAATGAGAGGGCCATTCTGAAAGAGGAGGAAAGCCGGAAACTGAGTCCCAGATAAAGTAACATGCTGCTGTTCTCTCCAGCGTCGGTTGCCTTGCTTTCCTTTCTGGTCCCACTGCTTCCCTTATTAAAATGCAAGCTCCACTCTGCTCCAGGCCACAGTAAAGGCTCCAGCTATCTGTCAGTTTCCAGGACGTTCCAAAGTGCATTATGCGACCATAGGGAAGGGCAGGTGCTTGTGGTCTGAATTGCAGCTGCCATGCAAATACTCCAATTCGCAAATGCCGCAATCAGCTCTGAAAGTTCTTCATTCTGAAATCATCTATTAAATGGAATGCTAACAGCTACCACAGATTCATCCTATCTTTTCAATTCAGTTTACCCCTCTGATGTTAGAGCACTGCGGGCAAAATTGTACTGAGGAATAGCAGGCAGAATGCTATGGCAAGTTGCTTGACCCGAGCTTGATACACAAGTGGAAAACAAGAAGTGCAAGAATTAGATTGAAATGGAACGTGGGGGAAAATAGCCACCCCCCTACTCCTTCCATGCCAAGACTTTGTCCTGTGACATAGGTCACACGCTTCATAAAGGTCTTATGGGTTTTTCTGTTTCCTGTGTGGGCCAGCCTTTGGCAAGGACTGAGGATGCTTTGAGGACTGCTGTGTAGTTATACCTTAAGTGGTGGACTGAATTAGAGATGGAAATTTTACTTTCTAATGGAATCTTTGCACTAGGTCAGCAGCCGCCCTCACCTTCTCTGGGGCACATTTGGCAGAGTTTTCGCTCTGGGGGGTTACAGATCAAAGTAAATAACATGATCTCTGCAATTCCCCAGAGGCCCCGTGTTCCTATGAAGTTATCTTCCCACACCTACAGTCGTGCACTCTCGCCTCTGAAGAGCAAGGTCAGAAGAGGCTTCCTTTCCAGACTGCTTCCGTCTTTGAAAAATATACAAAGGGTTTCCTTTTTGCTTAGCAAAAGTCAAAGCTACAAGCTGTGTTACTACAAAACCAGAATGGCAGATTCAAGTCCAAGAGTAGCCTTCTTTTCTGCTTGTTGTGCTTTTCAAGTTCATCCCCACTGAAGCCACAAACTGGAACAGGAATGGATATGGCAATGTTTTCCAAAGCTTCTTGAAAGCAAGCCTATGTTCTGTATATTTACACAAGAATTACCCTGAGCCCTAGATCCATAAATGGGAGGCTTCTTCAGAAGAGCACACTGGTTTTTTAAAAGCAAATCAGACAAAACAGGACTCAAAGATTCAGCTATATCTTCTCTTTTCCTGTGGGTTTGGGAAGGTGGTGAATCATAGAATTGTAGACTTGGAAGGGATGCTGAGAATCGTCTAGTCCATCCCCCCTGCAATGCAGGAATATGCAGCTGTCCCATATAGGGATCGAAACTGCAACCGGTGAGAATATTAGTAACTGGTCCTCCATTCATCCCTAAGCACCTATGTTGAATTACGCATAAAGTGTGACAAGAGGGAGGAGAACAAATGCTTGAACCATGCCTTGAAAAGGCCCAGCCAAAATTTAAATACTGATTTTAAAAATGAGCTAAGCTACAACTATTTCTACTACTTCTGTCCTTTCTCCAGTGCAGGGTTGCTTTAAATTGTTTAGGCTGGAAATCCACATGCTGCACCAGTCCACTTGTAAAGTAAACACACCTGTAGTGAACCAACCTGGGTGCAGTTGACATTGATGTGATGTGTGCAGTCAGTTTCAGGCTGGAAACATTCCCCGCTCTACCTGGAAGTGCTGGGGATGGATCTGGAACATTCTATATGCAAAGCAGATGCTCTATCACTGAACTACAGCCCTCCCTCAAAGCTTATTAATTTATTATTATTATTATTATTATTATTATTATTATTATTATTATTATTAATTTTACAAAAAGCTATGAAGTGACCACTGCTGAGATTCTCCTAGCACATGTGATTAAATTTTATATGGCTTTGCAATGTACATCCAAGATGTTGCTTTGTCTGTTGCATAGTGAGGGTGATGTGGGTGGACTGATCCTGCAAGTAGCCATATACGGCAGGGTTATGTGGGCAACTATACTCAGTGCTATTTTTCTAGAAAAAGAGGTTCCAAAACCCACCATGAACAGCTCCCTTGTTCTCTTAAAATGGCAATGGCGCCCTGTGTTCCAACGAGTTCCAGCCAGGGGAAAAACCCTGACTCTACTATGTAGCTAGGGTTCTCCCATAGATAGGATTAATTAACTTGTTCAAGCACTTGTAAAGCTGCCAGTTGCTTGTAAAAGTGAATTTACAAAACTGTGAGGAAGGAACAGTGTGATATTTTGAGTATGCTAATTGAAAGCGAGGCATTTGCCGAGGTTGTTCTTGTTATTTTCTGCAGATTCAGATCTCAGCTCCTGACAAGGGATTCAGGGCAGAACTAAAATATGATGACTGACTTGGCAGCAGGGAAAAAAGGTCATTTACTCTAATGCAATAAAGATAAAGCAATAAGTTCCAGTGATGCATATAGTATGTTCTGTGCTTTCTCGCTTGTTCTTTCTTCCCTCAGCAAAAGCATGGCATGAATACAGCGCAAGCAGAATTTTTTACCAAAGAAGCCAACCATCTCACTTGTTACAAAAAAAGAGGTCCTGTCATCTGTTGAGGTATAACCTCAAAAGCTTAGCACAGTCCTTTTATTTTATTATTCAAATCTATCTACTTTTTAATCATCTCTCGGGCAATGGAAAAAGCCGCTGATCGTGCACTACTCTTGCATAAAAATATACATTTCTCTAAAGCAGTTGAATTCAATAGGCATTTGGAATGGGGTGGGGGAGAATAGGACCAAATCCAAAGAGGAAAATTTGTGCAGTGCATTGCGACAAACATGTTTAGCAGATTTTTACTTGCTCAGCATTAAATAGATGTGAAAATGGAAAGCATTTATATTCATAGAAATTTACTGACATTTTAAAAATAGTAAAGAAAATTTTCAAGGGAACGGAGGGTGTTTCCCCCCACCCGCAAGTTCCTTTCCTTTGGGTTGTCATAACAGCCTACAAAGCTGCTCTACATTTACAGCAGATTGTTCTCTGTCGTTTATAATTACACTGCATGGGAGAAAAGCAATTCTGAATCTTTTTAATAAATATAATTGAAGCCACTCACTTCTGGGGGGAGTATTTTAGTTACCCAACACATTTTCAATTACATTTATTGAAGGATCCAAAATGTTGCTAGCTGTCAGAAGCAGTTTGGTGAGCAAAAATGTTTTTAATGCGAAGCCATTATGGCCATAACATAATGGCAATTTCACAACTTGAAAGCAGCACTTTGGGGTCATGTTACCAACCACACACTTTGCAACACTGTTTTTTATTGAGTCCTATTGAGCTATGAGCTTTTGGGTGTTTTAATACAATACACAGCTGATTGCTGCTTCAACAAAGGCCTGGTTCTCATAGCAGCCATTTTAGTTCTTCATTTGCTTAAACATTTATATGTTGCTGTTACAACCACACACAGAGAAAACTACAACCATGTCAAATCAATAAAAACTGGAGAAAAACATAACACAGCAATAAAATGTACGCTGTTCAGCAGTGGCAGACTTTGGACTTTAAAATTTCAGCGGTGCCCTATGCAACACCAGAAGTCAATTAGAAACAGAAACCTCTAGCAATGCAGTTTGGTAGTGAGAACTGGAAGACATTGCTTGCTTTTATAACGATCCTTAAAAAATTATTATTTCTGCTGAATAATATACATGTCTGTTCAGAGGTAAGTCCCACAGATTTTGATACTGCTTACTCCAGGTATGTAGATATAGGACTGAAACTTCAGGTTGTACATGGATAATCACATGTGATCATAAAAGCAACAATGAGGAGTCTTGTGACACACAAAGACAAACAAATTTAGCCCATTTTTTCATAGCCCACAGTCCACTTCAATCTTTGCATCAGCTGACAAGCTAATTTTAACTTGCTTGCATAAACCATCCTGATTTTTTTTAATAAACCCACACAGATATGAGATGCAATAAATTTGCATTGCAAGCTGCATTCAGTTTTTCCTTTCGTATTTTTTTTTTCTTTTGTATAACATAGTCTTGTCGGCATAAACACAGCAATACACTGAAAAGGGAAAAGTCAGTTGTAGGTTGGTTGCTAGAAACAAACAACGACAATGGTTATGAATTTGTTCGATGCAAGAACAGAAAAAGGGGCAGTTAGAATTAAGAGTGAAATGAATGTCAGTGGGAAGAGACTAGGTTGTCTTGTCAGAAGATAATTAACAGGCTAAAGGGTGTGAGGCCAAGTTCTAAAACGAAGATGTGATAATTATTCACATAGTGAGAGGCTGGGAGAGAGTCAACTTTGGGAATTGCAAGGAATCAAAATAACAGTAAAACACTGAGGGGGGGAACTGTGTTGGCAGTAATAAAGAGACAGATTTTATATCTTTTGTGTAGCCTCATTAAATACATTTCTGAACTTGAAATGTTCATTTCATAAAAAGATTGCAACTATTTAGCAATATATGCTGGTTACCCATTAGCCATTGATCACTCCAAGTGTTCATCTGGAATTTCCTGAAACATAAATAAAAATAGCAATACCTATGGACCTCTTACTGAAATTATCTAAATATATTAGGCAAAATTCTGCCCCTACCAGCTGAGTATTTACTAGGGGTGTACACTGGTTATGTGCATATCCTGAAAAATGATTCAGGTAGAGGTGATTCAGGTGAAGTTGTCACATTCCTGATTCATATTGTGCCATTAACAATTTATCTTGTCAGATCAGGCACTCCCTCATGTCCTGAGTTTGCTCTGTGAATGCTGCTTTTTGCCATTTAAAATAAAGTGACCACTTCATTTTTTAAAAAAGTGAAATCAAGCTGATGAGGGAAACACCTTGAGCTTGAGTGAGGAGGAGGTGGAGATGAAAAAGGGGTGGAGAAATGATGGGGGAATCTTTTGTTTGGCAGTGAGGTCTAGGTTTTAATCATAGTAAATTATTTTCCAAGAGCAATCACAGTGACTTGGGGAGAATGTTAAAGCAAATAAGCAGGGGTCAGCAAACTTTTTCAGCAGGGGGCTGGTCCACTGTCCCTCAAGCCTTGTGGGGGGCAGGACTATATTTTGAAAAAGAAAAAAGAATGAATTCCTAGGCCCCACAAATAACCCAGAGGTGCATTTGAAATAAAAGGACACATTCTACTCATTTAAAAACATGCTGATTCCTGGACCATCCTCAGGCCGGATTTGGAAGCGATTGGGCTGAATCCGGCCCCCACGTCTTAGTTTGCCTACCCATGAAATAAAGAGTGTGTTTTTCACATGGTTATTGTTCTACTCTCAGCTCCAGCCAGCAAAGCAGTGGAACACTGGCAGCCTTCCCAATCACTTTGTCTCCTAACAAAAATTAAAAATAAGCTCTTAATCAATTGGTTTTCATTCTGGTATTTACTCCACCCCCCACCCCAGTTTACGTTAGTTGGGTTATGAGTTTGCAAACTTTTAGGAAAAGTTCATCAGATCATTTCACTTTCTTTCTCTTTCACTTCAGTTGTAGGCTTTTTCATGTGATTTATTTCCTCTTTTTATTTTAAAATGTGTGAGAAAATCTTTCTTCTTTTTCAATAAGCTTTAAAGGTACCCTGCACAAAAATCCCTGAATGGATTTGCCTATGTTTGGTAGGCTTGATCCACTCTGGAGGAGCTCTTTTGTCTGCAAATTCCATCCACTTCTGTTTAAAGGTGGAAAGTTTATAGCCATTTTTCGATTTCCAATTATAGGTAGTGGGTGTGAAAACAGAATTTTAGGTTTAACTGGTTTGACTCATGCCTGCATAGGACACAGCATTTGTGAAATAGGTTGCTTCCAAACACTACAGAGACAAGGGGCATTTTGTGGTTGCTGCATGCCCCTACAAAGTAAGTCCACTGGCTAGTACTTGTGTGAGAATGTGTGTGTGAATCTGAACTTATGATATGGTCATCATGGCATATGTAGAAGGCTGACGTAACCAATATGGCATAAGACTCTCTATGATGAGCTTTGGTGACCCTGGAACAAGCCAGATTCCAGCTCCCTGCGGAAAGTCATCTAGGCATATCCTGAATTCACCCACATCTGACCTAAAAGATTAACACATGCAAATTTAGTTGCTAAGTACAAGATACTCAACTCCTCAGTAGGCTCCATCCACACAACAGTAAGGTGATCTGAAGGCAGATAGCAGACAGGGATGCCAAAGATACTAAACCTCTCAGCAGTGTGTATATGAACATATATGAGTGCTGTCTGTGCACATGTGAGTCCATGAGAGAAGGGGAAAAATAAACCCAATGTGACTCTTGTGGGTTGCACTCTCCAATAGCATTTCTAACAGTCTGCAGAGGCTCCAAACACATGCAGACACATTGCTTGTCCTGAATGCACACAATTCCTTCAAAAGCCCTATCAAACAATGTTAATGCATGCTAGGTTGGTGTGACAAGGCAAGAGCCCTCCGTGTCATTAAGCCATGCCACCTATCTCCTAACCTACTTCCCTACGAGAACAAGCGCACAGGGCTGCAGCACAGCAACCCTGAGAGTCAGTCTGCAACCTGGAGGGCCAAAAGTGCTAGGGTGTACTTATAGTATCAGATTGCATGCTGGGAGCTGAGCAGATTACAGCAATCAGCATGGTGGTTCTGCTGGTTGCTGGAAATAGAAGGCCAACTTGCCTACACCTTTTCTCTTGTCTCATCTCATCTCATCCCTTGGAAATCTGTCTGATAATATGAAATTCCCCCGCAGATCCGCCTACTCAGCTTGGGCTGCAACTGCATGGAAATCAAACGCAGCTCAATGTTCAAGTTCCCCACCCTCCACAAGAGTGGCAGCGAGCCAGAATTGTGCCCTTTACAGCTCACAAATCATCCCTTTGGAAATTGAAGGGCTTTACTGAAACGAGTCTCACAGAGTTTGGCATGACTTGGAATTTTAGCAAATTCCAAATTCTGCATAAGACTTACTATATCTGTTGTGCCTATCAGCAAGTTTTCACTTCATTTATTAAAATAACCAGTACTATTAACAGGGGGGGGGGGATATTTCTAGAACAGTGTTGATGTACATTGTGGCATACATAAGTAAAAATGCATAGGTTCTGTCCCAGAAACGTACAAATAAAACCACACCAGTGATATTTGTGGAAAAGTGGAAGTAATCTATATACTGATTTGTTGTATACTATCTCTTTTTTAGGGACGCGGGTGGCGCTGTGGGTTAAACCACAGAGCCTAGGGTTTACCGATCAGAAGGTTGGCGGTTCGAATCCCCGTGACAGGGTGAGCTCCCGTTGCTTGGTCCCTGCTCCTGCCAACCTAACAATTTGAAAGCGTGTCAAAGTGCAAGTAGATAAATAGGTACCGCTCTGGTGGGAAGGTAGAAGAAGAAGAGTTTGGATTTGATATCCCACTTTATCACTAACCGAAGGAGTCTCAAAGAGGCTAACATTCTCCTTTCCCTTCTTCCCCCACAATAAACACTCTGTGAGGTGAGTAGGGCTGAGAGACTTCAAAGAAGTGTGACTAGCTAGCCCAAGGTCACCCAGCAGCTGCATGTGGAGGAGCGGAGATGTGAACCCGGTTCACCAGATTACGGGTCTACCACTCTTAACCACTACACCACACTGGCATTTCTGTGCGCTGCTCTGGTTCGCCAGAAGCGGCTTAGTCATGCTGGCCACATGACCCAGAAGCTGTAAAGCGAGATCAGCACCGCAACTCCAGAGTCGTCCGCAACTGGACCTAATGGTCAGGGGCCCTTTACCTATCTCTTTTTTGCACACTGACCACCTGACTCTCTTTTTAATGCTTTACTGAGATTAAAAAGAAATAACAAACAAAAGGATTATCCAGAAGAAAGAAAAGAAAATGGTAATATTTGTTATTTCACATCACAATACGATCTTCTTGAGTTTCTAACCCACCACCCCATCATGCATCTACCACTTAGTCTATCTAGCACACTATTTATTTTAGTTTTATTTTGTTAATTTTCATCAATATTATATTCTCTTATAATTAGCCATCATACCACAGAAGTCATTCAAGGCCTGGCCACCTGACTGTCAATGCTAAAGAAATACCTGCTTTTCTTTTTAATGGGCACACAAATAGATTCCCACATTAGCAATTGAACCCTAAGTCAGCCTGAGGGGGGGGGTTGTTTTTGTTTTACAAAACCAACTCATCATTACAAGTATTTTGGTGCAGTTCTAGTTCATTAGCAAAGTAAAGAATTAAAATGAGCTGCTTTGAAATAGACTCATCAATGAGGATCTGAAAGAGTGACTGTAATGTGACAGCATCCAACTAAGGGCAGCTACTCCTCAAGAAGCCTTCTGAAAATTCTAGCAGGAGAATGTACTTTTAATCTCTTTTCAAATATATTCAAGCACTTTCCCCTTAGTTTCCCATATCCATACATTTATGGTTTTAACCCAAGATCATTGGTCTTGCACGGTTTATAAACAACATTATCTTCTTAGTGTTTCTGCCTTTTATACTGCTCTAAAAATATTTCCTGAGGCTTAAAATTTAGTGTGAGTTCCAACGTCACACTAATGGATATGACAGCACTTCGCCTTCTCCCACTTCAGCCCCTGTGTGTCCCTTCCCCTCGATCTGCTCCAGAAAGTTCCACAATCTACTGGAGCAAATTCTGGTGGAGCACAGCAGAATGCAAGAAGAAGGAGAGGAAGTGCAAATTTGCAAGTTCCGTTTGCCCAAGTTGAAGTCCATCGTGCAAATGATATGCCACAATTTTTTTTAGCCAGAGAATTCGTTATGCTAATTATTTTCAGGACCTGGCTTTTTTATTTTACTTTGGCTGATAATATTTTAAGAGATTAAGTTTAATATTCACTCATTTTGTTGGACTATAAACCTGATTAATATATAACACAGAGACACTACTTTTTCTGATACAATCATCCTGTTAGTCACTCTGTTGGATGTTTGCTTAAACTGAGCCCTCAAACGCTATTGAAATTTACCATCACCGATGCTGGGGGAGAGGCAAAATACGGTGCTGATCCAAATTTATTAAAATACTCCCTTTTTAAAGAGAATACAGGGCCATTAATTTTACAACCCAACTTCTGATTAGATTTAACAGCACTGCTGATGGACTGCGTAGATTTGATCCATTAAAAGTGATGACTATTCAGTTCTATCATTATAAGTGGAATTGTACCCGGTGCTGCCAAGTATGGTAATATCCTAGGGGTAAGTAAACCTTTCAGATTTTTTTCTTTAAAAAAAAATATTGGTGTTTCTGTGTTCTACTTTATCACAATATGTAAAAACACCTTTCAGAATTGACAACAAAACATACATAGCGAAATATTGCTTAACACTGCCAGTTAACATTTTTATACCTGATTTTGAGGAGAACCACTTAAGCCTAAAACCAGTTTGAAATTATTTGTTCATGCACATGCAGGGGGGTGGGCTTTTATTGTCTTGATATGGTTTGGTGAAATCCCTCTAGGTTTTGCTATTTGGAACTGATGTAGGACCTTTTAATGTGCATAAGCATTCATTATTAATGCTTGACTGATTGCCTGTCAATCTTTGTGCAGTATGGTTGTTGCTTAATATGTTCAATTTTAAATAGCATGTTTTAGTTACTTTATTAATATTTAAAATGTTATTTCTTTCTCTGACCATCAAATATAAGTTGTGCTAAAAACCTGGATAACCAAGCAATAGAGGTTCAGTGGATCTAATTTAATATCGTCTGTGCAAACACTGCATTCTAGTCTTTACTGAGCTTTGTGGGTTTTTTGAGAACAAATTGAAATTGTAGAGCTTTTTTAGAGAAAAACCTCCTCCCAGCATAGTGATCTTAAGCTTTTGGAGCTGTTTTCCATCACGTTGCCATACATCCGGGTTTTCCCTGACATTCTGCCGATTCAGCAAAATCCCCCTTCCCCCTTTTCCTGACGTATGGCAAGCCTAGAGATGGATAACAACCTCAGCCACTCACATCCTTTTCTGCTGTACCTGGAAAACAACAGCCACTTGAAGGAACCCTGCCTGTGAAGAGCAAGAACATGGCCATAACTGTGGCTAGTTTCCAGTGGGCTGCTGTTGATAGTGGGTCACTACTGACACACCAACCCTGCTGACGCAGCCCTGAAGTGGGTGGCATGAAAAGGGGGGAGCAACAAGGTCACTCCCCCTGGGCAATTGGCTGCGGGTGGCTTTCCTGCTAAGTGGAGCAGCTGGGGTGCAAAAACAATGTGAAAGAACATGTGAGGGAGATTGTAAGCCTGTGTGAGCTAGCTCTGTTTCCATTGCCAATGTGTACAGTGGCCATATCAGTCCTCACCCAACATGTGAAGGGCCTCTACATGCATGGAGGTTTTCCAGTGACCCAATGTCCCCAGTTCATGTGGAGGAGCGCTACACATATGCCACACTGTTTGAATAGAGCTCCTCCACACATGTGGATGGTGGTGTGGCCTATAAACAAGTCAGTCACAGGTTGGGTCAACTCACACACCTTCATACGCCCCATCATATATTATCTCAGCATGTAGGTGAGGCTGCCTGTTTCCAGGGAAGAGAGGAGGAGGTGTGGGATCATTTATTTTAGGCTACAATTGTACACCTCCCCTAATGACTGGGCCTTATCCATTGTGGCTCCCTCTCTTTGAAACTTATGCTCAGGGAGTTTCCTCTTTCTTTCACCAGTAGGTGAAGAACATTTTATTTGCTCAAGCCTTTTAGATCTATCAGTTTTAAATGTGTTTAGTTAAACACTGGAATTTTATCTGTAAACTGCTCTAGGAGTACGGCTGACTGAAAAGAAGAGTATTCTCCAAATAAGATCAAGAACCATGTCTAGCTCAAGCTTAAATCCTCTGGATTACAATGAGAGATTGTCATATACTTAACTCTCCCACTGAGGTCAATTAAGAAAATGCTGAACTTTAGCCATATTTAGAATGTAAACAGGTTATACTAGTGAAGATGACCTTGAATGACAATGGGATTTTTGCTGTATGTTTATCTACCAAAAAGACAGAGGAAAAAGACAGTATCCAAAGATTTTGAAGGAAACATTTTGCTGGCGAGAACATTAAAATTTCTAGTAAAGAAATAAAGAATTGTTTTACTGTTTCAAAGATCTCAGGTATTAAAATGGATTTTTCAAAGAACTTAACACATAATCCTTACTGTGAAAATATATTTCACACAAAACATTTGTTAACTCTCTGTTATTTTAATTCATGATCTTATCTTTCATACATTTCCTTGTTCAAACAAACAGTAGCAGTACTCTTACTCCAACACTTCAAATGCAAAAATGTTGTAAAGTAGTCTCTATTGCTGTTTGGTCTTAGATCTCAGCCCATGTCTTTGATCATCAGAAAGTTTGTGGCAACATCTTAAAGACAAAATTGCTATTGAATTCCCATGACCATATCCAGCTTGGATCAGAAAGATGTGCAAAACCAATCTATTTATTTCTCTGGATAGTGCTGTATTCCCATGTACATGTTTCATATTAAAAAGGACAGGCATGATCTTTCTAATCTAAGCAGTATAATGCAGGTTTAAATTAGCAACAGAGTTACTGTGTTTTTGCAAGCCCTCCCAAACCTCTAGAATCAGTAAAACATTGGAATTTGTGCAAACTCAAAAATTCATGAATTTAGCAAGGGTTAGAAATAACACCAACTATCTTCCCCATGTAGCCAGCCTGTTGATGGCTCATTGCGGAGTTGGTCGTTGAATACACAAAAGTCCACCTGAACACAATGAACTTTACTTTATGCATAGGATTGCACTGCAATCCTATTACGATTAGGACTTTGCATGTCAACCTTTGGGGGCCAGCAGGAGCCTATAGATAGAATATGAGTCAGTGTCATGGATGCCAGTCACAAAATGGCTGCCATGCTGTGTGGCAATACACAAAATGGATGCTGTGAAAGTATTGGATTATGTAAAAGAGCAGAAAAAGGTACAGGATGACCACATCATGGTGGCATGCCTCCCACAAGGCACCCCATCAATAGGGGGAAAGACACCTATATCAGCCACAGCCACATTCATTCACAGAAAGAAACTCTTTGCACCTCTCCTCTGTTCAAAACAGATTAGAGGGTGGGTGCCCAATCCCAGCATCCAATAAAATGTGGACTTGTTTAAGGGTGTGTGTGTTCAGTGTAGGAGAACTGCAAACAGGAACTAAGCAGGAAGAACAAATGATTTCTTGTGCATTGTGGGCTTTTTGAAGAGATATTTACTGATACCTTTCACCGGTGCCATAGAAGGTACTGGTGGGCACACTAGAGCCTTCAGGCACCCTTATTGCGACCCCTGGGTGACACTAAGTGGTACCGCATGTCTGTTAATAATACCCTCCCAGAAGGTAGAAGAGCTGAACTCTTGCTGCAAGATTATTAATACAGTAGCAAAGCTGGAAACAGCTTACATTTACTTTGTGCTCTAACTGATGAAGATTAGTTATTCATTTGTGATAGAAAGCCATGTAATATCCTGTAAAACAGGGACAAATTGCATTTCTATAGACTGATGATACTGTAATTCCTGTGTAAAAGCCCAGTTCTTTGACTTCTACACAAGCAAAGAACAGCTATTAGCATTGCTCTGAAATGGTGGTCTGTAGTGTCTGTTGGCGCTACAGAAAGTTTTGTACTAGCTGCATGAGTCACCCAAACCAGGGGACCTTTTGACTGTCACCATTTACAGGCAACATTTTGTAGACAACCACTCAAATTGTTCATTGTTTATAGCTTTATAGATAGATAGATAGATAGATAGATAGATAGATAGATGATAGATAGATAGATAGATAGATAGATAGATAGATGATAGATCAATCAATCAACCCATGGCAATATAGTTTGCAGGTATGGTACAGTATGTGCCATGATATATGTGTGCCTCTAAGATCACACATGGAGAAATGCAAAAACTTCTATGCAATAGATGCAGAGAAGGAGTAGAAAACACATTTGTTCCCTGTTTTCTTCACATCTTTATATAACATTGAAATACACTATTATTTCCTAGTAGAGAAACATCTTTGACTACAAAGAGAGATTGGTAATCCGATCAATTGGCAATTTAACAGGCTACCTGTTGCAATCATAAAATGAGAATGGGGCATGAATGACAAGAGGAAAGGCAAAGATTTCAGAATCATTTCCAGTTATTTATAAAGATTTTGATTGGTGGACAAGAACTATATAAGGAGGAAGCAAAGTAAACCCGACTACCCACAAAATAGGCTTTACAATGTGAACCTAGACTGGATTTTAAGGATGAGTCCGTTAAGAGACTGAGATGGTGAAAAGAGCCAGTTATAAACAACTCTGTTTTGTCTATTTTTAACTGCAGAAAATTTACAATCATCTGTGCTTTCATACTTCCCAGTGAGTCTATGTGGTAACAGCGCTGTTGGAAATAGCTGGTTGAAATGATAGATGGGTTGGTGAGTCAACACGTAAATGAAACCAATTTCATAGCAATGCGTAATCTTGCATAAAGGTAGCTTAGGCATGCTGAATGACAAGGCAAGCAACATGAAACCCCATGGCGATACAGATGTAAGTACATTAGTGGAAGGCTACTACTGCAGGTAGTTTTTGGATAAATATTAGAGCCAATGTAGGATTATAGTCAAGAAGAACACTGAGATCTAGTGAAATGACAGTGGAAAGAGAATGAGGTATTGCCATTGAAAGCCATTTCTCATTTATATTTCATTCAATGTTATGTGCCAAGTAAACCTAAGGCATCCTATGGAATAACTGGCAAAGTTCTCATTGATTTCAGTGAGGCAGTACATTGTGTTTTCCTTGTGGGATAGACAATGCAACCTCCAAATAATCATATAATGCAGCCAGCTATTGTGACTGAATGTCAAAATGCAAATCTTGTGACTGTGCAAAACAGCTACTTAACAGTAGGGGTTTTGTTCATAGGCGCTACCCAGAATGACAGTCAGTGTTAGGTATTTTGGCTGTCTAGGCAAAATATTTAAAAAGCCACCAAAGGTGAAGCAGGGGGTAAACCAGCATCCACTTCTGAATTATGAGAAATACTGCGTGCCATTAAACATCTTTTATTTAGGGGCTTGAAGAGAAGTTTGAGGTGTTTCATGGGACCTGTTGCCTGGTGATGTCAGAGCTCAAACCCTTACCTATTTTCCTGCTGATCTGACCAGCAGCGTAGCGTCAGTTGCTGGTGCCCGGGGCATGCGTGCTAGGCAGGAGGGCATTCAAAGAACAGGACAATATACAAATGTAACAAATAAATAATTGTACAAATGCCTATATTGATAGCACACAAACTGGGCATTCAACAGGGAGCTGCAGTTAGTCATTGTTCCTTGACAACGTACCTGTATAAATAAGGATGGCAGTACCCATGATATCACATAATAAAAAATTCAAAATAATGGTGCCTTCCATCACTAAAGACATCAATGGCACTATTTGATCACAGCATTTTCACAGGTACAAATACTATGGTTTGTGTAGCAGCGATATAGAATTTCACCCTACAGAAATAAAATCTGGATGGGAAATGTTTGAGAAGCAAATGTACATTTGTTGCAGAAAACCACAATTATTAAGAAAGGATCAGAAAAAAAAGTTTCACTATACTTATGCCTTGCTAGTGAGGTCTATAAACTTGGCATTTGGGAAGTGGTGCCTTTTTTACAGGGCAAATTTGTATTCTTTGTGAAGGGACTATCTGTACTGCAAGACCCTACGCCTTGATGAATGTTTATTGGGGGCTTTTCTTCTTCCTCAAGTGCAATACGTCTGTCTTCATTACATCTGAGTGAAAGCTGCAATCTATACAAAATTAAATTTGGATCCTGCTTATATCCTACAGCAGCTTCTCTTCATATGCTGTAGTCTTATCAAAGAGTTTTCAAAGAGAAATCACTTGTGCAAAGACAGCTGTTTGATAACATGGAAAGGCCGACAGAAACCATTACATACCTACTGTAGTGGGAACAAACACCCTGTGATGACAGTTGTTAGTTGATGTTTGGTGAGTCAGACTGCTATACTGACCCTCCAGCCTTTAATCAGATTTATAATCGTGACAAAGCTTTATTTCCAATGCAATAACATTTTGATTTAACACAAACCCTCTGGTCAAATTGACCCAGAGAGCCACCAACATGCTAAGCATTAGGAAAGCTTCCATTAAAGTATTCCCACCATATATCAGCATGGAAATCTTCATGACAGTGACTGACCCAGGCACTTCCTAGATTATGAGACTGTGTAAAGCAATGTAGAAAAATGTTTTCTCTCTACATGGCTTAGGCTGTGCACACATCATTTTAGTTTAAAAATGTGCATCACACTTTTTATCATGTTGGTCTCAAAGAGGGTTACAACAGTAACATACACACTATACAAAATTTAAAATAAATCAAAACTCCAAAATTTAAAACCTCAAGAATTTAAAATACATTTAAAGCACATTATTTCCTTCAAAGAATTCTGGGCATTATCATTTTTAAGGGTTGCTGGAAATTGTAACTGTGAGGGGGAAGGATTCTTTGACAGAAATAATGTGTATTGAATTTGCTTCCAAGGTACAACATGTACACTGTACATCTGTCTCACTGTATGTGTGCATCATTATAAAATCCTTGCAAGCTCACATTTCTTCACCAGCTGTGCAGGGGGGAAACTATAAGATTTTGTTTTATAGATGAGGTATCACTGGTGAGAATGATAATGAATATGGTTATTATTGGCACCTGAATAATAAAAAATTAAGAACATAAGGTAAGTCTGCTGGGTCAGGCAAAGGTAAAGGACCCCTTAACTGTTAAGTCCAGTCAAAGGCGACTATGGGGTGCAGCGCCCATCTCGCTTTTCAGGCTGAGGGAGCTGGCATTTGTCTGCAGACAGCTTTCCGGGTCATGTGGCCAGCATGACTAAACCGCTTCTGGCACACGGAGGACTGTGATGAGTGCCAGAGTGCACAGAAACATTGTTTACCTTCCCACCACAGTGGTACCTATTTATTTACTTGCATAGGTATGCTAGGTTGGGAGAAGCTGCGACAGAGCAATGGGAGCTCACTCTGTCACACGGGTTCAAACTAAGCCAAGAGGCTTAGTGGTTTAGACCACAGTGCCACCCATGATGCAAGGGATTCCCATATTGTGGGGTTAAGACTGTGAGCCTTTATGTCTCATGTGCAGACATCATTGTAACATAGAGTGGGTACTAACTTTTAAACATATTAATCTAGAGGAAGACAAGCAATTGGTCCTAATTTTTTTTTTATCTTGGTCCTTTTGTCTGTGTTCCTCCCTTGTCTACAGTGGAACTCTGCAACTGACCAAAGGACCAGTTCGGAAAGCTTAGGAGGAGGCACATCTAGTGTGTCACCTTTGTAACCTGAAAAATAAACACAATAAATTTGAACTTACCCACTTTAATGCCAGGCCCATTTGTGGGTCAACTGTGATCACAATGCTCATTTGCATTCTACGGTATGCATTCCACTGCATACAGTTCTTCAAACTTTGTTGTGTTGTAACAACTATTCTGGTTTGTTTGTTCTTTATAGGCAAGCATTTTTCTTGTGTTGCTTTGGCCACTTGGAAGGGGGTGCAATTAATCTCATCTATTTCTGCACTCTTATGTAGCTGACCAAACCCGAGGAAGGCACAGAGTAATATGGAAGGGAAAGGAGAACAGACAGTGTTATGTAAACTCCAAAGACATGAACCAAGTCAGCAAGATGCTGCAAGTACTGTATATGAAACCCTCTTTGTAGCATTAAAGGGTAGCTTACAGGATCGCATAATGAAAAAACTCCAGCATTCAGATCTTTTCCTTATTGCTTATACGACTTCAGATCATGGCTGTCTGATCTATGTGTTAATAATGCAGAACTCTCTGATTCTGAATAGTGAGAAGTATATTTTTAGAACAGCTATCCAGCTAAAAGAGGACAGTGTCTTTCAGAAGCATATTAGGACATGCAGACGGGGACGGAGGGGAAGCAAATATAAGAATATGCTACATACATATAACCATGGTAGATTGACTTCCTTAATAATACTATTACTGCAAACATGCTTCAAACTAGAAGTTAAAGAATATGCTAATTGTTCAGTAATATTGATACCGTCAACCATTATATTTAAGCACTTAAATTGTAGAATTAGCAACAATGTACTATGGATTAGTTTGCTATTCATTCTAGCGTTGCTTTTCAATTTTCATAGCTGTGGATTGCAGCCAAAATGGGGCCACTGCGAAACACAAGGTAGATATCAGCATAGCCCAGGTTTGTAGCAGTACAACAACAAAAATGTTGTGGTGGCGGGGGGGGGGGGGCATCCACCATATAATGACTTACATGGAGCAGTAAAACTCTTCGCTTCTATTATTGAGTGCATCCAACATGGGCTTAGATATATTTACCTTAGAATCCATCCAGACCACAACACAGACAGTAAAAACATGAACATGTATTTAATTAAGGAATATAATATCCAGAACAAGTAGTCATCAAATACAAAATACGCATAGCTCCAGTATCCTATCCTAAGTAACTCTTTTTCTTAACTATGTTCACTCTTTTACAAACACTTCCATTAGCTGTCTCATCTCATTCTCCCTGTGGTAAGCAGCCCAACTGCCTTTTTCCAACCAACAGCCTCTACCTGTCACTCACTCTAACTCCACCCAGCATTCAATCTCACTCTCCCACTGTCAATCATTTCCCCACTTACCCTTCTGTCACTTGCTTCCTCCACCCCCACCCCCCGGCGAGTTGTCAAAATGTGGTATTGCATGACAGCAAAGGACAATTTTGTGAATTGCAATTATGACATGCATTAACCCATCATAGGAAAACGATGCCCTCAATTGTGGTTGGAACAATGGCAAGAAGGTCTACTGGGTCATATTCCATTTGCAGGGATCCTTTGAACACCCCACCACCTGGGTCAAACAGAATCTTCAGACTCCATTGTCACGAGCCTAGTTGGGTTCTTCTGGGACAATCTTCTTCTTTTCCTCTTTCCAATCAGTTTGCACGAACACAGTCAGCAATTTCTCCTTGTGACTCCCAATCCTCATTCTCAGTGACTGTCTCTTTGGAAACAAGAATGAGCTCTCAACCATGTTAGATGCAGATCTCTTGGTGGCAAAGGCCTTTCTCTGCTGCACAACAGCAAGGTCTCTAAATCAAAGATGTCTGCAAACACCCAGAGGAATAAAATAAACATAGCTTCCTGGTCTGAAATGATAGCCATTTGCGTTGTTCAACTCTTTCTCCACTTGCTGATATTTTCGTTCATTTCTTTTTCCATTGCATCCTTTGATTGTTCCATCTGAGCCCAATGAGCCTATGCCTATTTGGGTGTGCTCACATTACCACCTTAGGTTTTCTTTGGTGTGTTTCACCACTCCCCCCCCCCCCGGCGGTTTGCATTAGCATGTATTCCATTCTTTTCTATCTGTGTACATACTAGAGGACATTTATGAGTGGGATAGCTTTATCCTATGCAAAGTTGTTCACACCTTAGCTAGAGATGAATTAGGAACTGAGGACTCCAATATGTATGGCATGAAGCTAGTCTGAGAAACTACACATAAACTGCAGTGGAATGCAGCTGGTTAATATCCTAGCCTAACATAACTTCTTAATAATTGTGTTAACTCTTTCATGTATGGTTTCATCATTCATCTCGCCTCACTCCCCTCTTCTCTGTCTCTTTGACAGCCACACCCTTCCACCACTCCACTGTCATTTTCTAACAGACAGTCTTTGCCTGTCACTCATTCTAACACAGCACAAAATTCCATTCCAATCATTCTTCCACTTGCTGTTCTGCCACAAAACAAAGCAATAAGGACTGAACATGCTTAGGGGTCACAGAATGCTGAGAGGAAAAGCAAAGAACTGTGGCAAGAGAGGAAACATGGTTCATGGAGCCACCACTTGCATCTGTCGTGGTCTCTTTATGACCAGTTTTATATACAGTGGCACACTGTTTCTATATGATTTACAAATGTTCGCATTTTATTACTTACCTCTCAGTACATTTATCTGAAACTCCAATGATTTCTATTTACTTTTTTTTTTTTACTTCACATGCTATTCTTATTGTACTTAATGAAGATGACATCTACGATAAGTTACATTGTATATGAACTCAGTGTCAATGCATTAAGGTCACCACATCATGTTACAATACTTTATACAAAACACTTCATTCTGTTTGACAAATGAAACAGGGCTCCCTTAACTAAATCACAACCTGCCCTTCTCGACCTCTTAAATACTGCAATAACAGTAAAACTGTAAATTAATTCTGCCATGGATGTAATTATTTTTTCTCCCCCCACCCCCTGGCTTCTCTCTGGCTCCTTCCTTTGCTATCTTACAACACACAAATGAATTTATAACGTTCCACTCTAGCCACTGATTGAAATAGGTTCAGTTTTAATCTGTAGAACATACATAACAGTCTTTCTTGCCCTTTCATAAAATTATCTTGAACCTAATTCTAAATTCATTTAGGGACAATCCATATTCTTCCACAGAACTTTATTTCCCATGGACTGATCCCACTATACAGCAGTTGTGCTAAGTGAAATATCACATCTTCACTCCACAATGCTTCTAGTTTCAGGGCTTTAGAAGAGGGAGAGGAACCTTTATGAGTGTCTGAACTGGCCCTTTACCTCAAATGATCTCAAACATGTCTAGCCATCCTTACTAGTCAGACTGTGCCATCATTCTTGGGAGAGTTATTAAATCATTGTTTCAATGAATATTATGTTTGAAACTATTTACTCCAGAGGAGTCCCACTGGCTGTTATTTACTAGCAAGGGATATCAGTATTACAGTACTGGTGTTACATTTGCCAAGGCATAATGAGTTGGTAGTAATAAGGACTCAGAGATCTTCAAGGCTGGATCCTTCACCCATCACCCTCTCTCACTGCCACAATTAATTAACCCAAATAATTGTTCCGTAAACAAAAAGCAAGAACAAACTTGTGCAGCTATACATCACTCTATCACTGTCTGATCTAGGGATGTGATTGAATAAAGGTGTATACATACATAATAGAAGTTATCTGTTAGTTTACTTTCCAGAAGTTCTTGAGAAAGCTGGAGAGTGCTCAAATAGATGGAAACTATGAGGTGCACTCAGATCCAATACACATGCACCTCTGGATCTCATTTATTTCATAAAATTTAAACATCACCTGATTGTAAAATAGAGAAACCATCAAAGAATAAAATAGTAAAAACAGTTGAAAACAACTACCGGTACTTGACACATTTAAAAAGGGATCTGGGCCACATTTTTATTTCAATAGCTGAGAGCATATTTAGGTATGGTCTTTTCTTTTGAAAGTTCTAGGAAATAATGCAATTCAACCAAATCTATTTCTATTTGTTAGTAATCAGGTCTGGACAAACAGAGACCATAATTTCCTAGTTTGTTCAGCTGTAGTTGGAGGCGCTTCCAAGTTCAGTTCTGGTCCTTACTCCTCAACAGCCACACCTGCCAAACTTAGGTGACATGAAGTCTTCTTCATATTCTGAGTCTCTCCCATTTATGTTTCCTCACCCATCCTGATGGACTTATGCATCCCACCAAGACCTTGGTCCAGGCTCTGTAATACTGGGGCACCCTTGACAGAAAACCTTGAAAGAATGTTTCAAAATAGGATATCAGACAACTCCATGTCCTTCTTGACCTCACATTATTAGCTGGGGCGTGTGTTTCCCATTTGAAAGCTTAGAGGTGGACTTGAAAGGCTTCAAACAAGACATACACATAACAGATATTAAATAATGAAATTCAGCATAATTTAAAATGTGTTTAAATTTGTTGACTGGAGTCCTATTACCTTCCACACACTCATAGCTGGGAGTCCGCAAATGAACATTGAACCCAACACATCAAAGGTGTGCATTAACTATTCCAGAGAAAAAAAAATCGCAATGCAAAACACTAGGACTTATTTTTGCTTATATGGTGCAATTATGCAAAGCTTTCCTCCTTTGGGGCTCTACAGTGCTCAGAACAGGATTTGAATATCCTTGATTTAAGATCTGCCTCACCCCACCCTCGCCCGCTCAGAACAGTGTACAATACTGTATTAAATATATATATATCGCATGCGTGCCCTGTAAAAATGCAAGCAAGCAACGCTGGCCTGTCTATCTATTGTCCTTACAGTCAAACATCAACTTTATTTTCAAGCCTCGTCTTTCTCCAGTTGCAGAGATGCTCCCAGGCAGACTCCTCGGCGAGCCTGCCTCGCACATCTGCTTGGCTGTGGCTGCCGGGAGAGAAAGAGGTTAAACCGGAGAAACTTGGCTCAAGCGATGAATGGCGAGGAGGGGAGAGGGAGGGAGGGAGGGGAGGGACGGGCTGACAGGGTGGAAAGGGAGGAGGGGAGGGGAGGGAGGATCTCGGGCTGCGGGTGAGGCTTTGAAAGTCAGCCTCACAGGCATTGCAGCAGAGCCCCGAACCAGCGAGGAAGAGCGGAGGCGCTGCTGCCAGCGCGGGCGCCGAGCTCTTGCTCCGGAGAGGACGGCGTCCCCGGGGAGCTTTGTGTATCTGCGTGCTGGGCGGGCGTCTGAGGCGGCGTCGCCTTCACGAGTTGCTTCTTCCCCTCCCCATTCAGGCGCCGCTCGCCGGAGCTCTCCGCGCTAGAACTCAGCGCCGGAGTTCGCGCCCGCTTGTCAGGGGTGGCATTTGGAAGAGGCGGAGGCGGCAGCGGCGCGCGCGCGCGCTCGGAGCTCTCCCTCCGACGGACAGGAGGGCGAGAGGCGAGCCAAGGCAGACGGAGAGCAGGAGCAGCTTCCCGGGAGAAAGGCGGCTGGGAGCGGCGGTCGCCGCGCAAGGGGCCGGCGAGGTGAGTTGGCGAGGGCCACGGAGGCCGGCGCTTTTTCCGCCTCTGCCACTGGAGAGAGGGGAGGCGAGCAATGGGAAATGGCCGCGGTGGTGGCGGCGGCGGCTGGGGGCTCGATGGAGAGACGGAGGGGAGCGGAGGCGCTGCGTTGGCAACCTGACAGAACCAGCGAGCGCCCGGAGAGGGAGGGAGGGATGGGGCTCCGGCGACGAGGGAACAATACCCGGGCTTGACTTCGGATCTCCCAGGAGCGAGAGATTATTTCCGGTGGCAGCCAGTCTCCCTCCTCGCTAAGCATTTTAGACAAATAAAGTTTGACCGGCAATTAAGGGTGGGTGGGAAGGCAGGGCAAGCGGAGGGGGTAGTTTCCGTCTGCTGACCCCCCTTTTTTTGGTTTGCATTCTTTCTGAGAGACGGACCTTTCTCTTCCCCCCCCCCTCCTCCCTCCCTGAATTATTCAGGGAGCCACGAAGTCTTGTGCGCAGGAGCTGCAGTTCCAGCAGCAGCAGCAGCTCCTCTGCGGGATGTGGAAGGGAAGAGGAAAACCTGGCGTGTGGCTCGAGCGTCCGCCTTCTTTCCCTCTCCCTCCCTCGCTCCAAAGTCTCTTTCCATCCCTTGCTAAGCTTCCACCTCTTCTTAATTGCCTGCACAACCGCACTAGACAAGGCCATGCCTCCTTTCCGTCTGCGCTCACCTCCTGTTATTTATTCACTTGGTTATTTATTCACTTCCTCTCCATCGCCACGCACACATGCACACGCACACCGGCTGGGTAGGTTCCCCCCTCCACCCCCTCTTCTGTGTCACATACAAACTCCCACTCCATCCCCATCCTCCAGAAAAGGTGCTTTCTCATTATTTAGTTCCATCATGCTACGCCTCCTCCATCCCTCCCCCCCCCCCCCCGCATATTGTCCTTTCCTTTTCGTCTGTATGGCAAGCACCAACACATTCGGTCGCACTCTATATCCTTCTGATTACTTTTCTCACCCTAGGAAGTATAAATATTACAATGTGTTTTCTTCTTCGTTGTGATTTGAGAAATTGGAAAATGGACTTGGAAACAAGTTGGGCTGTCATTGCAAATAGTTTGCGTATTTGAGCAGAAATTTTGTTCTGTGACGGTAAGGTTTCTAGGAGACTTTAGGTTTTTTAAAAATTAAATGTATCTCTGTTTGACATGATTGTGAATCCTTGATACATGGGCTTCTTTTAAAACCCCGTCATATTTTCAGGCGTACTCTAGTGTATGTTCTATTTGGCAAGATGAAGTTTCTGAAAATCTATTTTGTGTGTCTTAAGTCATAACTAACTGGTTCCGTGATAACTAATTGCTGAGATGCTTTATTCAATTGGCATCGAAACAGATTACTAAGTCATGGCTGCATGCAGAATTGTACGGATAAATCATATAATTCATTAGGAAAAGAGTACCAATTCAACATGCTGAATTTCAGAAATAAAAGGTTACTTCCTGGAGGTCAATATTCTTTTTTATCCTGTAAAATAAAGACTCTTCTAGTGGCAGATCTGAGTGGATCTGTATTTAAACTTATGTGTGACACATCACTAAGGTTCAAGGCAAAAAAAGTTTCTGATGTAAGTGTTAGAGCTCTGAATATAAAGATGCTTGAAGGGAGAATGCTGACGACTATATTTAATGTCTGCAAATGCTTGTAAGTGGTTGACTGCTCACGTGGTACAAACAGCTAAATTCAAGTGTAAAGTATAAGTTTAATAAGTTTGCTTGGCTGCCCCCTTTCTTCAGTAAAAGAAAGATCATAGTTTGTTGTTGTTTGAGTAAATTCCTCATTGCAAACTGATAACAGATTGAAATGGAAGGTATGATGGTTGCGTGATATGCTACTGTTGCATGGAGATAAGTTGCAGTCTGCACTGTATCCTGAAATCTGTCTTCTCTGGTTGCGTTTGATCTCCACTTCTGACCACTAAAGAGGTTCAAGATTTCTCACAATTGTTTTGGACAGAAGTCTTGTGCCCTCCATTATCTTGGTCATTATTCTGTTCCTCCTTATTCACCGGAAGACAATTTAAAGAAAACATCAGCAAAACATTAAACAGTGAAATGGTAGCATTTTACACATTCACCCATTCAGCTTGTTAAATTTCATCTGCTAATTTACTTAACCAGAAGTTAAATTTGACTACAAGATCCCTCCTTCACAAACCATATCCAAGTTATTGAAATTCGAATGAATGCTGTTGTGCACACTATGATTATTATTGATAAAGTGAATAAATCTCATTAAATAATATAAAATCTCAAGAGGCTTTAATTTTCAAGAGAATGAAGCATGATGGAGAAAGTGCAAAGTCTTATAGACTAAACTTAAAAAAATTGCAGCAAGAGCGCTTGGCATATCCATAATTTATCCATTAGGATACTACAGTTTAATTCATGTATTAATTTTTACTGGGCATGTGCAAGTTTTCTATGTTCTGAGGTCTTCTTTGTGTTTTGAGCTCTGAAAATCCCCTTGAAGGCCCATGGGATCTTTGAGAGAGTTATAAATTAAAAGATGCAAAAGTTTATTAATCTATGGTGCCTGTTACATAGTGGTTAGAAAACATTCGCACTTTAGTGTGATGATTGGTCCTGGGTCTGGAAATACTACATGTGTTTTGAACCTGGGTATTTTGTACGTATTGCATTTATTCTGGGGGGGAAATGCTGGAGAAAAATTCTAACTTCTTTCTTGTATCTTGTTTTTCTAACTCAGTTTTAAGGTGAAGTATAAGAACTGTGACAGGTTACTGGTCTAAACTAGATGTGGCATTTTATTTTCATTTGTTTGAGCTGTTTGTTTGTTTGCTTCAATTAGACATTGCATCAGCTGCAGAAGATAATCATTATGGTGATCATAAAAGCATGGAAGGGCAATATAATTCTTTATTCCCCTGCTGGATTTTCAAGAAAAATCTCTCCTCTGAAGCTATTTACATTGACATTAATGGAGGATTTCCTCCCAATGAGGGACCCCCCCCCAGCAAACACCAGCTTTTAAAATAAGGAAGGGAAGGGTTAAATTCTGCCTCCTTGTCTACTGTGCTCCTTCCCCTCCCCTCATGTGATGTAATGTACATATTTTTAATGAATCTTAAATGCAAATATGCATTTTACTTCTGTGTTGGCTCTTTGATTGGTTATCTTATTTACTGATTTTTATATCACTTCTTAGCCACCGAAAATGGTATTCAGATCTGCGATAAAGGAAGTGCTAGGATGTGTTTTGTAAAAAAAAAGTGCAAAAATATGTCTTTTTTCAACAAATACAGATTGTTATGAAAATAAAAATGAAAGACTACTTGATGTTACATAAGCTCCTTTTGTATCCTGCCTGGTGGTCATGCCTTCGGCTTCCACTACTGTATGCTAGTGAAAATGTCAAGGCCTTATAGAGGTTTCCTATGACATTGGTTCTGTATACCTTTTTAGTTGTAGAGCAGCAGTTATAAATTGTTTTGATGAATGATGAATTTCTTTGGAAGCTTATTAGGCTTTCCTTGCTGAGGCTCGTGAGACCTGTATAATACCAGACAGATCTTCCTAAAACATGCCAGTTATTGTTTTTTTGTGACATGCAGCCAATGGTACTTTTCAATGTTGTAGAAGGTGCTTTTAGTTCGCGTGGAATAATAATGAGGCACCAAAGGCAAAACCAATGCCCTGGGACATTTGTCAGAATCTTTTTCAACAAGCAAAAGGTCTGTGGCAGATGTTCAGGGTTTCCTCTGCAGTATACAATAAGGATTCCCAGAACCAAGAAAGTTTATAAACTGTGCTATTTGAAAATCATTTCCAATGTCTCCTGTCAAGAGAACAGAGAATGGTAGAAGGCAAAAGAAGACACTTCTCAGTCTTGCTTCTTTTAGGGCATGGATAGGCAAACTAAGGCCTGGCCCAATCGCCTTCTAAATCTGGTCCGCGGATGGTCCGGGAATCAGCATGTTTTTACATGAGTAGTTTTTACATGAGTCCTTTTATTTAAAATTCATCTCTGGGTTATTTGTTGGGCATAAGAATTCATATTTCCCCCCAAAAATATAGTCTGGCCCCCCACAAGGTCTGAGGGACAGTGGACCGCCCCCCTGCTGACCCCTGTTTTAGGGCAAACAATTGGCTTCTTAATACTGCCTTCACATACACTCAGTGGGACTTCTTTCTGAGTAGACGTGCATAGGATTGTACTGTTAGCTTTTAGGCAAGCCACCATCTCCCCATTTCCTGCTCTATAGGATTGTTATTAGGATTATTGAAAGAACTTGTGTAAAGCACTTTGTAAATGAATGCTTGGTATTATTATTATTATTATTATTATTATTATTATTATTATTTTCTATTTTTATATAGTAAATGGAGGCAGATTGAGCTATGAAAACAGGAATGTCCTTTTAGTACAACATATATCTAGTCAATAAACCATCTTTTAATGACCATTTAAAACTATTTACACACTATTTACTTGTTACATAATTTTGTTTTAGACACCGAGACTGGTGGAGTTTTGTGCTTTTTTGCTTCAAAAAAGGATTATGCTCATTAATAGAGATTACGTTTATCTATGGCTGATAGTCATGATATCTAAATGGAACATCCACATTCTGAGACTATATTTCTGAATATCACCCAGGAAGGCTTTCATGCCAAATCTGTGTACCTGCCTGAGGCATTTGTCTGTTAGTAACAGATTAGATAGACCCTTTGTCTTATCAAGAATCTTCTTGTGTTCTTTCTTTCAACTTGTTTCTTCTCCTAGTCATTTTTAAAGTATATGTATGTAATTTGCACTTTTGTTCATGTTTTTAATAAAATCAACGCGTGTGCACACTTAATTGCATGCATGCTCAAAATACAACTTTCCTGGTCACATGTTAATATGTAAAATATTAACTAACAGCTGCAGATTACAACTGCCAAATGATTTTTTTCTTTTGAAGAATTTAAAGCAAGCTGTTTACGACAGCAGTAGTGTGTATAAAAAGGCACGTCAATATTGTATTTTATTTTCCTATTTATTTTATTTGAGCTCCGCACTTTCCTCCAAAGAACTACATGGTAACATTGCCTAATTGGAAGAGGTAGATCAACCTAATATGTGCGTAGCATTTTAAAAAATGTGTGTATTTCCTCTTTATTTTGATTAAATACATGCTTGCCTTAAATCAGTTCTGCAGAATGCATGTGCTTATCCCCCCCCCCCTTCAACGTCAGAATTTCAAAAGTGGAAAGACGGATCCTGTAGTTGCATTATGGTGTACTTAAGTCAGTGTCCGTCTTTTCTTAAAACTGCAGTAAATTTGCCCAACATTTATTAAAAATCTGGATTCTTTTTACCAATACCAAGATGAATTTATAAAGAAAAGAAAATTAGTTACAGATCATTATCCTGAGGGCAAGTATTGAATAAAAATCCTTTTATAGCGGAACTAAAGTGTGAACTATAAAAATTTCCCACAGTGTTTTAGATTAAAGCCACCTGTACCAACATCGCAATTGAAACAAAATTGTTCTTCTTCATCTGGAAGATAGTCTGGTTCAGAATATGAAATCTCAAACTGGAAATAAGTTCATAATTTTGGAGCATCTATTTGGACGGTGGTGCTCTGGCCATGTGGCACACTGGCTAGCATGAACATAATCAAGCACTGGAGTTCCTCTGTGGGGTTGTAATTCTGTAGCTACAGAAACATTAGATGAAAATAATATAAATGTGGTGGCTCATAAAACATCCAACAGATGGGGAAGTTTTCTTTTCTTCAGATGTTTTCTGAACTTTTTGTAATTTGAAAATTTATACAGATTTTTATATTGTGCCTTGAATAGTTCAGTTAGATCTGAAAACTTGATGACTTTCCAACTGAGTATTGGTTTGTGAATACTGAATAATGTGTATAAAGTTTATAAAACTGTGTGGTTATTGGGTTGGATTCAGACTTTGCTCACACTGATGGTGTCATCTATTGCCACTGGGAAAGGAGAGGGAACCCTTCAGAACAGTGTGGGAAAGGGACCTTACTTAAACTCCCTGCCACCAGCGTACTGCCACGTTTAAAGTTAAGCACCTAAGTGCAGTGTTAGAAACTGGGATATGAAAGCTAGGAGCTAAATGGCACCTTAAACCTAGGTTATGGGCAGAACAACGGAATTTCTAGGCTTGCTTTTTTATAACGAGAATACAAAGGTGAAAATGAATGAACTGCTGCTAAAATATTATGTTCATTTTTCACATGGTCTAGTCCTTCCTTCTGCCCACCCCCCTGATATTCTTAAGAGGGTCTCTTCTCCAGTCTTCAGAGAGTAGCTGGAAGTGGGGAGGCAGAAAAAGGTCCTATTTTCCTCCTACTCTGCAGTTTTAATCTGAAATCTTAGGCACAGTACTGTGCCCAGAGCTCAGACTGCTCGCATTAATGAAATGCGCCTAGAACAATGGGAGTTTCAAACACTGCCTAAGTATATTTAGTTTTTCTTTTTTGTTGCATTTATATTCCACCTTTTTATCCAAGGAGATCAAGATGGCATATATGGTTCTTCCCTCTCTGATTTAATCCCTACAAAAACTCTGTGAAGTAGGTTAGAGAGAAAAATTCAGTGTCTGGCCCAAGGTCACCACTGAGCTTCGTGACTGTGTCTGTGTGTGGGGGGGGTGTTGAACCCTGGTCTCCCAGGTCCTAGTCTGACACTCTAACCACTACACCACACTGCAGTGAAAATGATTTCAACACCCACAATTCTTCCACTAAAATCAAAATGCCTAGCTGTAGCCGTAGCATGACCACATTTAGTAGTCTCTTATTAGACTAGTACAGAGCTTTCCAAACTGTGTCATGACATGTTAGTGTATCGGCTGCAGTCAGTAGGTGTGTTGCACAAATGATGGAAAGGGATGTAGTTTAATCTCTGGTTTGCTAGTAAAACTGTATTACTGTGTCGCGAAATGATGCATGTCAAAAAAGTGTGTCACCAACATGAAAAGTTTGGAAAGCTCTGGGCTAGTAAGAATGTGAATCTTACCTATGTTTATATACATTTTATATAAAACACAGTTTAAAGTCCCATTCATTTTGGTGGGAAAATTAAGTGCATGCTTCAGCTTTTTCCATTGGAACTTAAAATTCTTAGCTTTCCCTGGATTAAGCCATGCATTAAAAAAGGGGAACATATATGCATACTTTTGTAGTCTGACTCTTATATATAATAAGTTCAGAATCCTTGAGGAATATATAGGTTGCATTTAGGATGGCATGAAAGGAAGACTGTAAAAAGAAGGCCTTCATACTTAAAGTAGTTCCAAGAAAAATATTTTAGTCAAATGACTACTCAACACTCTTGTTTTGTGTGAAGTCTGCATAGCAATAATCAGAATGGTTAATATGCATTGCATAAGATTGTATTTAGTACCATTTATTGTTTAGTGTTTAAATTACTTTACTTTATCTTGGTACCATGTGGGACAGAACATTTCCCATAAAAAACATTCTAAAAATACATAAAATTAGTAACATAATGAATAGGTCCAATAACAGCCAAATGATACATTTTCAAAATTATAAACTACTGTGTATCTATCTGGTTTCAATATCACAGACACACAGACAGTATAGTTATTTGTAAACAAAAGGAAGGTTTAAATTAAAACCAAAAATAAGTAAAACAAGCAAAAATCAAGTCATGAATTCATCCGAGCAGTCGTAAATAAAATCAAAGCCAAAAGTAATACCAGGCTGATAAGTGTATTAATCGACACTGACGTGTGTTTTGCTGAATATTCAATCCTAGTCAAATAATTAGTTCACTTTTAGCTATTGGAAAATATTTTTTTTTCTTTTAAAACTCCAATAAACGCTTTCATATTGTCATGTGGTTCAGACATCTAAAATAAACTTTTGAGTTATTTATACATCAAGTAAAATTAACATTGTATACTTTTTCTAAATCTAAACCAAATAAACAGGCTGAATCAGGTCCTGGTAGATTTATGGCACTGTGAAGTTTTCTGACTCAAATGTTAGTGCAAAAAAATTGTTACGTTTTTAACTTGTGAAGTTGGTCAGAGTTTGATAAAACTAATAATTTTCAGTTGTCAGCTATAGTGACTCAGGACGACTATTTGTCTTCTATTTGAAAGCATTTTGAAGCCTCGATAGCAATCTCTCTCTCTCTCTCTCTCTCATTTGTTGTTGTTGTTAAGTCGTGTCCGAGACTTCGTGACCCCATGGACCAGAGCACGCCAGACACTTCTGTCTTCCACTGCCTCCCATGGTTTGGTCAGACTCAAGTTGGTAGCTTCGAGAACACTGTCCAACCATCTCGTCCTCTGTCGTCCCCTTCTTGTGCCCTCCATCTTTCCCAGCATCAGCGTCTTTTCCAGGGAGTCTTCTCTTCTCATGAGGTGGCCAAAGTATTGGAGTCTCAGCTTCAGGATCTGTCCTTCCAGTGAGCACTCAGGGCTGATTTCCTTAAGAATGGATAGGTTTGATCTTCTTGCAGTTCATGGGACTCTCAAGAGTCTCTCTCGATTATACTACCTCCTAAATTTGCAAATGATCTCCCTGATATGGAATAAAATATATTGTCCTGTTAAGGAACAATGTAATTAGTATTGGTAAACCATAACAGGGAAATTAAAACTTTTATAACACAATAGTGCTGCTGTAATCATTTTCATTTTCATTAACATATGCTGATATTATAAGGTTTGATAACTGGTGGAAGAAGGATATTAATTGTAAGTGAGGGTCTGCAACAAAATGTTGCAGTGTATCACTGCCTCTAACTGGAATAGTCCAATTCAGGTTTCTAGCTGTGTGTTGGAATTCACAGAGGACAATCTTTTTCTTTCCCACCCTTTTGAAACCTCATCTCCTTGTGCTATATAATAATAATAATAATAATAATAATAATAATAATAATAATAATAATAATAATAATTTTTTTATTTATACCCCGCCCTCCCCAGCCAAGGCCGGGCTCAGAGCGGCTTACAAGCAATAATAAAAACAAGATGAATGATTACAACTTAAAAACAAAAATAAAATACAACATTAAAATAATGGAACATTATTTCTCTAATATAGCGCTAAAGAACTCAGGATTTCTATGGCTTCAACATGTGTAGGTCCTGAAAGTTCATAGGACCATTGTGTGTGTGTGTGTGTATCTATTAAAATGCCTTTTTCTTTTAATTTACAAATTTATCTGCTTCTGTGAACCCAGGAAGTCCCACAAGTATGGAGAAACCATTAACTTGTTTTAACTTCCAAATTGATAGGCAACTTGCCAGCTAAGTTCCGCAGGGCAGGGATATTGTTGAAAGAAGCATATTGAAATAGTTTTAACAACAGTACATTCTATTAAGTTGTGTTGTGTCTTTAGTTTAAGAATGCAACTCTTGCATCAGTGCCATTTCCCACTCTTCTACATTTTTTATGGGGGGGGGGGTTGTGTATGGAGGAGACCTATCATACTTGGGTAGACAAACATAACACTTCTGTTTTCTGCAGCTTGGTTGGCATTTAATATTTTGCAGCAAATTTTTAGTTTAACATATTTGAACTTGTACTAGATAGGGTTAATAGGTTGGCACAAAAGGTCAAATTATAAGGCATTAGGCTTAATTAAGGGAGAGCAGGAGTGGCAGGAGTATGTGACAGTTAAATGGGTTTCCCACAGACTAATGTCGGTTACAGTGCAACCATGCCTCAACTTAAGTGAGTTATTTTGTGGAAAGGGCAATAGTGATTAACAGTTTGACATGCTAGACATTTCTAGCCAATCCCATCTGTTTTAGAGGTTAAGAAAGCACACCTTTATGAGCTGATGGATTGATTTGTGTGCCTGTCTGCTAAAGATTAGAAGTCCAAGGCCAGTGCCGTAAATGTCAGTTAAAGAATGTTGCACTTTCTTAGTAGTTCTTTAACTGTCAACTGTTTTGTGCTAAGGCTAACTGCGGATATGCAGGTAGAATAAGAACCACACTTCTCAACCGCCAAAGCAGGTGGTGTAAAGAGAACAGATCTGCTGTAGGTATGTTTGCTAAAATTCTAAGAACATAAGAGCCAGTGTCCCATCTAGTCCACAATCCTGTTCTCTCAGTGGCAAGATAGATATCAGTGGGAAGCCTTCTCATTTTGAACTTGTGCTGTTTTGTAGGAAATTTTTAAGGGCTTTTAATACGGAAATAAGTTTCTTAGCGTCTGCATGCATGCACATGAATATTGATTTTTCTGATCTATAAAAAATGCTCTGTTGTGAAGGTAGCACTCTAAGCTTTCCAAAAACATAAACAACCCATCCTCTTTGGATGTCTCCAAAGGAAAGTGTCCTACGTTAGTATGCAAACGCTCGCTTTGAGCTGCCAGGATGAGAATGTTCCAGCTTGTAAGACTAGAGTGCATATGCTGCCTGCCCACCTACTTGCCTATCGCTGCATCCCCTTTTCAGTTCTTAAAGCATTGCCATTGAACTGAAATGGGAGAAAGTGCCTTCAAGATGCTTCATTCTGCTGCTGCAACAAGCGCTTTAGCAAATTGCCTACACACCTAGTATCATGTGGGGCTGGGTGATAAGTGCTTTACGACATCGTAGTATGCCGCCAGCTAAACGTTGTGGTATGGTGGTATATCACTTGCCGGTGGTAGGTTGGTTCTCTGTTAAACTGCTTGGCTGAGGAAAGGGCAGTGGTTCACTTTTTAGCCAAGCAGTTTAAAGAAGCGAGGGAGGAACAAGCTGTATCGGTGCCTTGATGGTGCAACTTGTTTCTCCCTCTGCTGCGGTATGAGGGGCTGACTGTGATGGTGATTTCACTCAGCGGTATATCGCTGGTGAAACTGCCCACGCTCCTGAGTCCCTCTGCCTCCAGCACCCGACTCCAGCTTGTTTTTCCCTCAGTGCACTGGCCATTGGTAGCAGAGGGACTCAGGAGGCGGCGGTTCCACCTTGCGATATACCACTGAGTGAAGCCATCATCGTGGTCTGCCCCTCATACTGATCCTAGGTGATATATTGATATATTGCCCAGGTCTAGTATCATCTTGAAAGCACTTCCTTCCTCTTAGGTGGTGATGGAAGAGGTTAACTGTGCAACAGAAGCATGTGTGGAGAAATATCAAAAGGAGTGGGGAGGCTGAGAAATGGGAAAACTGGTGTTAGGGCTAGAATAGATAGGAAAGGGGAATGTGGATTCAGAGATGGTCAGAGGGATTGGAAGACAGTGGTCTTGCATTAATGCTAAGCAAAGCTATGGCTTAGTGTGAATAAGCTAGCATGCAGATCTACAGTTGAAAAAATCATGGCTTCCTTGCTCCTAAGCTGCTCCTGCTGCTACCAGGACCTAAACCATGCTTTGGCTTAGGCTCATGGTTTTTCATTCCAGACAGATCATGAGGCTTGCTCTTGGCTCATGGTTTGTTTCTGATTGGCAAACTAGGAGCCAGGGTTCAAACATAATACCAAGCTACACACCTGGTAGTGGCTTATGGTAGTGCAGCAGGAGCAGCGGAGCAAACTATTTTCTAATAGTGCACCAGCATGCTAGCTCATTCACATTGAAATTGACTTACCATTATGTGCAAAAGGCCACAGAGAGATAGGGATCCAGAGAATGGATAAAAAAGAGCTCACCTGGGTATACAGATCAAACAAAGAATCTGTTCTATACACGCTTTCAGGTTTCTGTCTCTTTGTGTGTGCATACATGTGAGTGGACATGATTGGATGTGCACTGGTATGAAAGTGTGCATGGAAAGCAGTGTGTGTGCCTATGTGTACATGTTGTGTGCACACTCAAAGTTTCATCCCTTCTGCTTTCCTCTATACATTAACACTGCTGTTTGCTAGTTCTTCTCTGTTTTATATATTTTCCAATGGGTTGGTTGATCTAGGGCCACATTTTTCAGGTCCATATATAGACTAGGTGGAGATTTAAATCTTCCAACTCATTACACATACTATTTTTGGTAATTTTAGCTTAGTGAATGACTCATGGTGCCATCTTTATTATTTATAAAGGGTGGGTGGATATTTGTAAAAGGTTGTATGCTGTCTGAATTTATCTTTAATTCACTCCTATTTATTATGTTACCATCTTCAGTCACATCATACTAAACCAGGGGTCAGCAACCTTTTTCAGCCGTGGGCCGGTCCACCGTCCCTCAGACTATGTGGTGGGCCAGACTATGAACAAATTCCTATGCCCCACAAATAACCCAGAGATGCATTTTAAATAAAAGAGCAAATTCTACTCATGTAAAAACACGCTGATTCCTGGACCTTCTGTGGGCCGGATTGAGAAGGCGATTGGGCCGCATCCGGCCCACGGACCTTAGGTTGCCTACCCCTGTACTAAACAGTCTACTTGCCTCAAGAATTATGAAGTGACAGAAAGTAGATACTGATAGAAATGAGGGTGCAACAAAAAGCTACCAAAGAGCAAGATACTCTGTGATTTTGGTGTACCAGCTGCTTAACTACTGTGTCAGATGGATTCTTATGAGCTTAAAATAAAATAAGCAGTGCAACAAGTCACTGCATACCTTATCACTTATATGACTTGTAGACTTGAGAAAATAACATCTCTTCTACTGCAAGACTATTAATACACTACTGGGGTAATAAAAGTGATTTTTTTATAATGTTCAAGGATTCTGCACAGTTAAGGGTGTTCATCCTAATTAAAATCAACCAAAGGTCAAATTATGCAATATTCTCTGGCTGCATTTGTGTGTTGTTGTTCCAGAGCTTCAAAGATAGCAACAAACAGATATTATAAACAGATATCCATTTTAAGGTAGTCCTGTAAATATTGATTCCTGATGTCAGTGTCACACTAGTTCTTTAAAATGGAAAAAGTATGTTGTAAAAATATTTATGTATTTCAGCTAGGCCTGTAACTTTTATTTGATCAGCTGGTTGATACGAGTTTTCTAAGTTTTTAAAAGTTTTGATTCCTTCCAATGAATTTGCCTTGCTAATCTGCCACCATCTTGAAGCACCAAGGATAGAATACAAAAGAGGCTTCTGGGATGGATCCATTTGCTCTCAATGCTAGGGGTAGCAGCTAAGACCTCAAACTGGCATTACGGAGCACCACCCTATGTCATCAAAAAGAAGCAGGAGAAGGGTAGAATTGAAGAGGTGAGTTTGAGTGTGCAGCAGCGGCATGTAGCTACAAGAAGCTGCGCTCATGAGAGCTATTAATTGGTGCTGTTCATCCTTTGACCAATTAGCAACTTAGGGCAAGCCTTACTCCAGGACAAGTTTTGGAGAAAAAAGTGCAGCAGTGGCAAGGTTGCTGAGAAGGAAGAGGACATGTGAAGCCCAGTGTTTTTCAAGTCCTCAAGTGTGAACGCAACAGGTCGCTGGAGCACAGTTCCTCTAGCTGTCCACTCAGGGGAGAGAGTTATAAAGTGACTTCCTCCAGTGCTGAGTGAAACTAGATGGGAATAGTCATGCTGAATCAGACCATCTAGTCCATCATTTTGCCATCTTCATCTAGTCCATCATT